>NC_064615.1:1119035640-1119362535 GCF_023898315.1 Schistocerca nitens
CACTATCCGTTCTTCTCCCACTCAACCTTCCTATTCTATCCTGTTCCCAGACCATGGACGTCGCCCACCCGACTCCCGCCCTCGGGCGGGTTTACCGGTTGGGCTGCGCCTTGCGTCTCTTTACCGTGATTTTCAGCTTCCTTCTTTGTCCTGTCTTCCTCGCTCCCTCCCCTCCACCCCTCCTTGGTTAGTTCCTCGGCCTCGAATTCGGATGGATCTCCGCCGCGGTCCGAAAGATTCCATCCCCCCGGTGGTGTTCCGTTCCGTTTTCCGCCAAATTTTGTGGGAGTTTCGGGATGCTGTTGTTTTTTTTACACTGATGGCTCTAAATCTGCTGATCATGTTGGGTATGCCTTCACGTCCTCTGTTGGAACGGAAAATCATCTGCTGCCACCTACATGTGGGGTGTTTACTGCGGAATTGATGGCAATTTCCCGGGCCCTTACCTTTATTAAACAATCCCCACACAACCGCGTTTTGTTATGTACGGACTCGATGAGTGGCCTTCTTGCTATTGACCGGTGTTTTTCGCGCCATCCCTTGGTCTCTGCCATCCATGACCGTGCTGCTTGTTCCATTGACTTCCTATGGGTCCCTGGCCATGTGGGTATCCCAGGAAATGAGCTCGCTGATCGTTTGGCTGGGGGAGCAGTTACTTACCCCCCGTTTTCTGTAACCCCTCCTGCAGCGGATTTACGGCTTCACATCAAATCCCACTTCGCACAGTCATGGGCCAATTCTTGGGAGGCTACTCCACTGTCTAATAAACTTCGTGCAATTACGGTGATACCAGGCCCATGGCGTTCTTCCTTTCGCCTCTCCCGAAAGGACTCGACCACATTGTGTCGTCTCCGCATTGGCCATACCAGGCTGACCCATGGTTTTCTTTTGCGTGATGAGCCACCCCCGCTATGTGGTTGTGGAGCCTTCCAGTCAGTGGCCCACATTTTGGTTGAATGCCCCCTTCTTTTGGCTCTGCGTGTTAAGTACAGACTCCCTCACACTTTACCTTTGATGTTGGCTGACGATTCCCGGATGGTCTCTCTGGTTCTCGGTTTCCTCCGGGAGAGTGGTTTTTATTCTCAGTTTTAAGGTTTTTAATCTCTCTGATGTTGGGACAGGGCGGTGAGTGTTTGGGTGTCTCCCACTGTAGGCAGTGTTCAGAGATTCCCGATTCACCTCCCTGACAGGAATCCTCTTTTCTTCCCCTTTTACTCTTTTTTACCCTCTTTTTTAGGTCTTGGTTAGTCTTTCTATTCCCATGTGTACTTTCTGCATTATAGTTGTACCTTTTAAGTCACAGGTGGTCTTGCCTATGCTGCTTCAGCATAGTGTTGGGTTCGTTCTCTTGCCGACTCCCCTCCTTTGTTTTTTACCAATGACAACGTGGCTGCCCTTTTACGTTTTTCCCTTTTTCCGTTTTATTGTTCTGACCTTTCTGAGATGTCCCGTTAGCAGAATGGAGTATATTTGAAACAAGAGACTGATGACCTTGCTGTTTGGTCCCTTAAACCTCAACCAACCAACCAACCAACCAACCTTCCGGAAGGGCCGATTAGTCCCTCCGTCCGTTTGTCGGGAGGTGTGACCTGAGGTGTGAACAATCACCTGAGGCGGGAGTCCCCTCAGAGAGGGCCCCCACAAGGGAGGAGCGCGCCATCGGAGACGCCGGTAATCATGGGGGATTCTTCCGCAATGGTTTCCTCACCTTCCACTATGTCTGCTCACGAGCGTAAGTTCACTGAGTCTCAGCCACAGACAGTTCTTACATCGTTGCCACAGTTCCTTGTTGTTTCTCGGTCTGATGAAGGTCACGACTTCTCCACGGTCAACCCTTTCATTATTCAGAAAGGTGTCGACGCAATTGCAGGTCCTGTAAAGTCTTGTTCCAGATTACGGAATGGCACCCTGTTGTTAGAAACAGTCAGTGCCCTCCAGGCACAAAAATTGCTGCGTACCTCACTACTACACACCTTCCCTGTCCAGGTGGAACCGAACCGTACTTTAAATTCCTCATGTGGAGTCGTTTATACACGCTCCCTCGATGGATTGTCTGACGAAGAAATTCAGCACTACCTGTCTGATCAGCGCGTAACGGCTGTTGATAGGGTTATGAAAAGGGTTGACACGAACATCATTCCAGCCCGCACTGTCTTCTTGACATTTGACAAAGTTCAACTCCCATCGAAAATGAAAGCAGGCTATGAGATAATTTCCGTTCGCCCTTACGTCCCAAACCCTACGCGTTGCTATCGGTGTCAGTGGTTCAATAACACCAGCCAGTCCTCTTCCAATCAGGCCAAATGTGTTGTGCGGCAAGGATGCCCATGAGGGTGCTTGTCCACCTCCATCCCCTCGCTGTATCAACTGTATGGGTGACCACGCTGCATCCTCTAGAGATTGCCAAGTTTTTAAGGACGAAAAGCTCATCGAGGAAATAAGAGTGAAGGAAAAGGTGTCGACCTTTGCTGCTCGAAAATTATTCGCCAGTCGACAGCCCACCGTGCCTCAGACAGGAAAATACAGCACTGTCCTTGCTTCTCCTCGGCCAACAAAGGAGGCGGCCATGCAGACTTGCGACCTCACCCTTAGTACCACGGTCGTCAGATCGGCCAGCGCAAAGATCGCCCGTTCAACCTCACCACTTTCGCCTGCCCACTCTCTGGCTCACCCTTCGTCGTGTTCTGCTAAATCTCGAGCCCAAAAGTCAGACACCAAGACTTCGAAAAAAGAGCATACTCATGAAGAGTTTTTATGTACTGCAACTTCCCAACCATCGGTTCCTCCTCCATCTAAACATCATACTTCCAAGAAGGCTACAAAGAAACCCAGTTCCTCTCCTTCTCCGCCAAGGCGTGTCCCATCTACAGCACCACCTGGTGGGAATCGCCCTCGGCCGTCGTCTGTGTCGCCGAGGCGCACTGCTGGCGGCTGATCAACCAGCCGATCGCTGGTGGCAGGAGCTGCTCCTGACCAACCTATGGATCAGGATCTTCTGCCTTCGGCTGAATGCCATTCCATGCTGTCGGTCGCAAGCTCTGAGCAGTCGTTGAGTTGAAAGCGACCTTGGTCACATTCCTCCATTTTCTGTTCACCGTATGTCCATTATCTACTGGAATATCCGCAGTATTCGAGCCAATCGGGATGAATTGTCGATCCTCTTGCTATCCTACTCGCCGGTCATCTTCTGTCTTCAGGAAACAGAGCTGCGTCCCCATGACCGCTTCGTTCTCAATCATTTTCAGTCCGTCCGATATGATCTCCCCTCTGTTGAAGGCTCTCCAGCACATGGAGGACTCGTGATTCTTCTCCATGATACTCTCCATTATCATCCAATCCACTTAAACACTTCCTTCCAAGCTGTCGCCGTCCGTCTTTCCCTTTCCAGATACACGTTCTCTCATTGTACTGTATACATTCCATCGTCCACACCAATGGCACGAGCTGATCTCCTTCATCTTCTTGGTCAGCTTCCACCCCCCTATTTGCTGGTTGGGGACATCAATGCCCACCACCCGCTTTGGGGAATCTCCACATCCTTGTCCATGTGGCTCACTATTGCTAGACGTCTTCCACCAAGCGGATCTAGTTGGCCTCAACACTGGGGTCTCTACATTCTTGTCTGCCTCCACGACAAATTTATCTCATTTGGACCTTGCGGTCGGTACTGTTCCGCTAGCTCGTCGCTTCGAATGGTTCGCCCTTGATGATACACACTAGAGTGACCACTTTCCATGTGTCCTTAGACTGCAGCCTCAAGTGCCCTACATGCGCCCGCGACGCTGGAAGTTTGCCCAAGCCGATTGGACACTTTTTTCGTCTCTAGCGACATTCGATGACCGTCACTTTCCCAGCGTCGACGATGAGGTCACACATATTACCGACGTTATTCTTACAGCTGCGGAACGTTCAATACCACGCACGTCCGAATAGCCCCGGCGCCCCCCAGTTCCTTGGTGGAACGAGGCATGCCGTGATGCAATACGTGAGCGGCGACGTGCTCTCCGCGTTTTCCGCCACCATCCTACTTTGGCCAACTGTATCCGCTATAAGCAGTTCCGAGCGCGATGCCGTCATGTCATCCGCGATAGCAAGAAGGCAAGCTGGAAATTCTTTATTAACTCATTTAACACCTTCACTCCCTCCTCGGAAGTTTGGAGTCGGCTTCGACGGTTCTCAGGTGCGCCTAGTTTCTCCCCGGTCTCTGGGCTCAATGTCGCGCATGACACATTAGTGGACCCTGTCGCAATTTCTAACTCGTTGGGTCAGCACTTTGCTGAGATTTCGGGCTCTTCAAATTACCCGCCAGCGTTTCTCCCGAAGAAACGTGCAGCGGAAGTGCGACCTCTTGCTTTCTCCTCTCAAAATCGCGAAAGCTACAATACTGTTTTCACCATGCGGGAACTCCAACATGCACTCTCTTCTTCTCGCTCCTCCGCCCCAGGACCGGATGGTATCCACGTCCAAATGTTGCTGCATTTATCAACCCATAGTCTGCGTTACCTCCTTCGCCTTTATAATCGAATTTGGACCGACAGTACTTTTCCCAGACGATGGCGGGAAGCTATCGTCGTTCCCGTTCCGAAACCTGGAAAGGACAAACATCTCCCCTCTAGCTATCACCCCATATCTCTCACAAGTAGTGTCTGTAAGGTCTTGGAGCGTATGGTGAATTACCGTTTAGCTTGGTGGCTGGAATCCCGCAGTCTTTTAACACCTGCCCAATGCGGATTCCGAAAGCATCGTTCTGCAGTTGACCATCTTGTTGCTCTCTCCACTTATATCATGAACAATTTTCTCCGTAAACGCCAAACAGTAGCAATATTTTTTGATCTGGAGAGAGCATACGATACCTGTTGGAGGACAGGCATCCTCCGCACACTGTTCTCTTGGGGCTTTCGAGGTCGGCTGCCCCTTTTTCTTCGCGAATTTATGGCAGAGCGCACATTTAGGGTGCGGGTGAACACTACTCTCTCCCGTACTTTCTCCCAAGAAAATTGGGTACCCCAGGGATCCGTGCTGAGTGTTGTACTGTTTGCCATTGCCATCAATCCAATTACGGATTTTCTCCTTCCTGATGTCTCGGGCTGCCTCTTTGTGGACGATTTTGCGGTCTACTACAGCTCTCAACGGACCAGCCTTCTTGAACGACGTCTTCAAGGCTCTCTCGATCGCCTCCACTCTTGGAGCATCGAAACCGGCTTCCGTTTTTCTCCTAGTAAGACCGTTTGTGTTAATTTTTGGCGACGTAAGGAGTTTCTTTCACCCTCCTTACATCTAGGTCCTGTCAACCTTCCGTTTTCAAACGTCGCTAAATTCTTGGGTCTTATGTTTGACAGAAAACTGTGCTGGTCCTCCTACGTTTCCTATCTTTCGGCTCGCTGTCTGCGATCCCTTAACACCCTCCGTGTCCTGAATGGTACCTCCTGGGGAGCGGACCGAGTGGTCCTTCTCCGCCTCTATCGCGCCTTAGTGCGCTCGAAATTGGACTATGGAAGCATAGTTTTCTCCTCTGCTCGGCCGTCTATTCTTCGTCTCGACTCTATCCACCACCGTGGATTACGTTTAGTGTCTGGAGCTTTTTACACCAGCCCTGTGGAAAGCCTTTATGCTGAGACTGCTGAACCTCCGCTGTCCAATCGGCGAGCAGTCCTTCTGAGTCGTTATGCTAGCCATCTGTCTTCCATGCCTGCTAATCCAGCCCATGACATTTTTTTCGACGCCTCCTTTGATGTAGGGTATGCAGGCCGCCCCTCCTCCCTACTACCACCGGGAGTCCGCTTCCGTCAACTGCTCCATTCTCTTTCCTTCCGCTTTCCTAAAACCTTCTTGACAACTTGGGGTACAGCACCGCCTTGGCTCCGTCCCCGGATCTGCCTGCTCCGTGACCTTTGTCGATTTCCCAAGGATGGTACCCCTTCAATTGTTTATCGCCGGGCATTTGCTGCTCTATGTGCACAAATGACGGACGCCACATTTATTTACACCGATGGCTCGAAAACATCGTTAGGTGTAGGGAGTGCCTATATTGTTGCCGACACCCCAAATCACTTTCGGCTTCCCGATCAGTGTTCGGTTTATACAGCGGAGCTTTACGCTGTTCTCCAGGCTGTCCACTACATCCGCCGCCATCAGCGGCTACAGTAAGTTATCTGCTCAGATTCTCTCAGCTCTCTCCTCAGTCTCCAAGCTCTTTATCCTGTGCACCCTCTGGTCCACCGGATTCAGGACTGGCTGCGCTTGCTCCACCTGGGGGGGGGGGGGGGGGCGCGTCTCAGTGGCGTTCCTCTGGCTCCCGGGACACGTTGATATCTGTGGAAATGAGGCGGCCGATATTGCAGCCAAGGCTGCAGTCTCTCTTCTTCGGCCAGCTATCCAATCGATTCCCTTCGCCGATCTACGGAGCGTTTTATGTTGTCGTGTTGTTCATTTATGGCACGCACATTGGTCGACGCTTCCCCGTAATAAATTGCGGGACGTGAGAGCTCTTCCTTGTGCTTGGACCTCTTCCTCCAGAACGCGTCGTCGGGAGGAGGTAATTTTAACTCGACTCCGGATAGGGCACTGCCTTTTTAGCCATCGACATCTTTTAAGCGGCGATCCTCCCCCACTCTGTCCCCACTGCTCTCAGCTGTGGATGGTAAGGACCTTTTAATGGAGTGCCCCTATTTTAATCCGTTACGCTCCCGTCTACAGCTATCGCCTGATATATCGTAGAGTTTAGCAGATGACACGCGCTCAGCCAACCACGTTCTCAAGTTTATTAGTGCCAGTGAAATGACGTCAGTCATTTGAAGCTTTTTTTGGGGACAACCAACCCCTTTCTGTAGTGAATTTTTAAGCCTTCCTTCTGCTTTTAGTTTCTCCAATTTTATGACTTTCGCTCCCATTGCTGCTGGTTTTCAATTTCGGTTTTTTACTGTTTCCTAAGTGACGGACCGGGCGCTAATGACCATAGCAGTTTTGCGCCCTGAAACCAAAACAAAAAAACAAACTCCTGCATCCATTTTCAATAAGCTGCCACTTTAATTCAAAAATCTTAGCAGTAATCCACGCGCTTTCAAATCTGAACTGAAGAGTTTACTCATTGGTCACTCCT
This sequence comes from Schistocerca nitens, assembly GCF_023898315.1. Taxonomy (NCBI): domain Eukaryota; kingdom Metazoa; phylum Arthropoda; class Insecta; order Orthoptera; family Acrididae; genus Schistocerca; species Schistocerca nitens. The sequence goes on from NC_064615.1 coordinate 1,119,042,740, forward strand.
ATTCTCTCGAGGAGTTCTTGAAAAATTAAGCTGATTCTTACTGTGTTGATTGCCTTTACTTAAACCTACGGCTTGACTTTTTTGGGTTCAGACATGTTATTTTTATCTGTTATTAGTTTTGTTGTAATTTCATGTACTGACAAGTTTCATGACCTTGGAGATTTGCTCCTCAATTTGGTCCGACGGAACTTGACGGAACTTGACGTATAAGTAAATAAATAAAAAATAAATAAATAAATAAAAATAAAAAGGATAAAAAAGTAAAAAATAAAAAAGTAAAAAGTAAAAAAATAAAGTAAAAAAGTAAATAAATAAAAAAATGAAAAAAGTTAATGTAATGGTATGAGAATGATGTCAAACTGAAATTACAGAAAAGGTTCTGTTTGCTAGTGGAAGAGAGAATGCTTACTGTAGTGGGTTTTCTGTATTGGAGGGAGTGGGGGTCTGCTGCAGTCCACTGCCTGTCACGGTGTGTTCCATGATTGGTAGTCACCGGCGAATAGAATGCCGAGCATTTTGGTGGCTTTTCTGATCTTGCATTTCGACGTCTTAGGTTTCATTGCACTGCCGCAATCTTCGTAGTCTTCCGCCAGTTACGGGCAGCAATATGAAGCACACCCAGGAGCAGGCCACTAGATCCGCGACCGAAACGTTGATTCCATGAGCGAAAGTTACGTACAATATGACGCGGTACTACACCCATTAAGTTTTCGTAACATACTGGCCGTGGAGGCCTGGGGGATTAAAATTTCACTGCCTTTATGAAACCATCAACTCCTATAAGAATACGGAAGTGCTGCTATACAGTTGCCGTTTCTTTTTAATCGAGAAGTTCTAAACTTATTTCTGCTGTGTTTACTGGTACAATACTTTGACTGAACAAAATTTTTTACAAGCCTCAAACTGTTAATACTTTAACTGTTTCCTTTTGAGTGAGTGGACATGTAATTTTGCGATGGAAATATGTTATTTTGTTTTATAGCTGCTCACGACAGAATAGGTTGAAACTTATTAATTATCTTGCAGACGCCGTACGAAGCTTTGTGAGTGATTAGTCAATGGAATTCTTCTGAAAAACACGACTCTCCGATTCACTAGAAAGCCGTACGAAAATTGAGCTCGTTGCTATGGAACGACCAGGTTTGTCCTCTCTGCCTTGTGGCAGCACAGGAAGTGAGCTCTACACGCGTCACTGCGGCTGGAATTGCACATTTTACTGGCTGACAGTGAATACATTACAAGTAAACCGTGGTTGCATCTGGAGTTGAGGCAGAAAGGGGAAGTTTGCAACGATAGTTTGGTTGAGTAATGAGATACTTGGCGGACTACGCCTACCAGCTGCTATAGTTCGTTAGATCAGATTCAGTTTCATGCAGTCTGTGAAACATTGGTCTAGGTCGTATATCCACACTGACAGGTTTCAGTCGGACCCACCTAGGTTTGTACATAATCGAAACGTAGCACAGTACAAAAAGTTTCACGTGACTATATACTTAAACCACTAATGTGGGCAACCCTTCGAAGATCATAGCTGAACCTAATTAAGAGCTTGATGCCTCGAACTACAAGCAATACCGGTATAAGGTTCTCATGTTTCCTACTACTGTAAATAATTCACCTTTATTGTACTGAGACAAAGAGAAACGAACGCACTGCATGTGTAGTGAAAAAGGCCCTTTACTTTGTTTAATCTGCGGCTGACTTGTTAATTAGTCGTACAGCGCTGAGACATTGAGGCACGGTAGTGTGCAGTTTTTTTCTTAAAGAATGAAATCTATTATCTGTGAATTTGGGATAAGCTGTCTACAATACTTAATTATGGAAATAAAAAACTGGTGAGTAATACTTTCCTGTTGTGTTGATGATTTTTGAGGAATTCCCAAGGTGTGTTTCTAATGAGAATTTTGTGCTAAGTTTTGGTTATGTACAAATCTAGGTGGGTCCTACTGAAATATCGGTGTGCTGTCTTTTTATATCTGTTTGATTTCTCAGTAACAATTGTCCTTTAGGTAAAACCCACGTCCATGATTAAGTTCTGAATTTTATAGTGTGTGAATTCATTATGCCACACGAAGGAACAGATATTCTGACACAAAGAATTGAGAGTAGATAATTCATCTTCAGTTGCTGCATCTCCTGATTTGTATTTGCTTTCGATAACGTCAGTACTCCAGACAAAAAAAACAGCATGCTGAGCAACAGGCAAGTCAATTTTATTTAAAGGTCGACCGCATCTCGCATTCCTGTGCAGTGTGTAGTCAGGATTGTGAGGTGTCGTGCTAGCAAGTATATTAATTTTCAGTGAACAGCGTTAGCAATTTCATATATTTTCTCCAGAACAGAGCAGTAATTCATTTTCTGTGGACAGTCTAACATTGCATCGTTCATATTGTGTTTAGATACTGTGTGTGCTATAGTTTCCATTGCACACAGTTTCCTTTGGCATTTAATGGGATGAAATTTTCTTTAGCAAATTTTGCTTTTCATGAAGTTTAAAATTTTATTTCAAAACACAGTTCACATGCGCAACACAGGACCAACCGCCAGTCAGTTTGGTTCAGCGGTTCAATGTTCCCTGAAGCACGTGTTACATGATGGCAAAGTTTTCGAAATCATTAAGTTTTCTCACAGCTTTATAGAAAGCTTACTCCAGTGCTAAAACTTGTGCTAGCTGAGCTTCTGTGGTTGCCTCCGGTTACCACAGGAAATTCCCAATTCATCCTTGCCACTGCTGTTTTATTCTACTATTTGGTATTGGTTCAAATGGCTCTGAGCACTATGGGACTCAACTGCTGTGGTCATCAGTCCCCTAGAACTTAGAACTACTTAAACCTAACTAACCTAAGGACATCACACACATCCATGCCCGAGGCAGGATTCGAACCTGCGACCGTAACAGTCGCACGGTTCCGGACTGCGCGCCTATAACCGCGAGACCACCGCGGCCGGCTACTATTCGTTATAACAACATTTTCAGTAGAAGTGTAATATGACTCTAATACGTCAAATTGTTACACATTTATGTGATTAGAGAAACATAAAAATACAGAAACTGGAAAGGAATAATACGTAATTATTACAGATGACTTCTACCTGAATCATAATTCGATTAACCAATTGTGGAATAGAACGATCAGAGTCGTTGGCGGGCGGTGTTTATGAACAGGTACCCCTCAGCAACAGTGCAGCACGAAAGTAACAGAAGGGATAACTGGTGTTCAGATGTCTGGTGCACATATCGCGCGGATACCGTTGTTTAACCTTTATTCAAATAACTTGTGAACTAAGCAAAGTCCTTTATGAAAAGTACAAAAGCGTTAAACAAAAGGTAAGACATGTGCTCATCTTCCGTTGGTAGCATATTCCTTCTTGGATTGCTGGCCGCTGTGGCAGAGCGGTTCTAGACGCTTCAGTCCAGAACCGCGCTGCTGCTACGGCCGCAGGGTAGAATCCTGCCTCGGGCATTGATATGTGTGATGTCCTTAGGTTAATTAGGTTTAAATAGTTCTACGTCTAGGGGACTGATGACCTCAGATGTTACGTTCCATAGTGCTTGGAGCCATTTTGAACCTTGTTGGATTTGCATAGCAGGAAATCTTCAACGTGCATGTGGAAGGAGTTGGTATGGAAGCATTAAGTTCAAAATCTCACAGCTGTACTAACAGGTGACCATTTCGTTCGAAAGTGGCTTCCGGTATTGCATGTTTCGTTCACCCGTTAAGTCGTTTAAACCGCCAAGGCAGCAGTGATGCATTTGCAGCTGGAGCGGGTAGTCTGTTGAGGCAGTGGCGGCCAGACAGGCAGATCCGTTCTTTTCATGGGATCCGATCGCCGCCTCACTCAACGAAATCTTCATTATTCGCCATTCACTTAAAGTAAATGAAAGAAAGTCGCCTTGCGCTTTTAATTCAAGGGCATTGTACCTGTTCGTTCACATATTTTAACATCTGCTGAGAAAGCAAGGTTAGGAGTTCCTCGAAATGTAGTTTGCAATTTTAAGACTTTGGAGTCCCTTTCCTCTTATATGATAACTAAAAAACACTACAAAATGAGTATTCTTTATATTTGTGTTAAACACTGAAACAAATTATCTACTTCGAGAAATTGCCAGCGGTTGCCCTTACAATCAATGTGACAATGTCTTCTTGAGCAATCGCTGCAGGATCTGCCAGGATCATGGCTGATGGTATCATCCAGCCCCTCCCAAACTGACGAATTTTCACCAATAATGAGGGTAATTTCTCGATCAGCCGTTTTCTAAACTGCCTTGTATTTAAGTGTAGACTGTTTCTGAAAACTTGACTTCACTTTCCACATCATTCTTGTATTTCATATTGCGCAAAGAATTTTGAAGAATGTACAAAATGTGAGACGTGTGCAACACACGAAAGCTAAGACTATGATTTGATTTTTCTACATTGCCCTTCATTACGGCAGTGATATTAAACTTCGTATTACATTTTGTTAGCAACCGTTACTCAGTCTGAAGTATTACCTGCAACGTTCTTAAGATAGGAAGCAATCTAGAACTTACTACTTTGAACCAAGAGCAATACCGAAAATTATGGTTATACCTGTGTGGTTGGACTCTTCACATAAACATGGAGACCTCTATTTCCAGCATCTGCAATATGGGTATCGTAACTCCACGAAACTGATCCACGAATAAAGATACAAAATACTTCACTACAGCTATAAAATGAAAGCGGATGGGGAAAGTGTAGGAAGTGCTGGCTTTAGAGTGGGGACAAGCTGAAACTCTATACCAGTAACTGCACAGCACCAAAACTAATACACAGAAAGTCACACAAAAAATGCTAAACATTCAACAACGCTTCAAAAGCGAGAGCCATAGGAATCGTAGTTTTCACCTGACTTACTGCTCAAACGAATCCCTCGATAACAATGAACACGCACCACTCGAAAACACAAAACCTCAATTTTGACATCAGCAATTAGAAACACACGAAGAACTAAAATTGTAAAGAAAACTATACATCATGGATTAAAAATAGTAAACCAAGAAAGAAAATGCCAACCAGTCACCGACAAATATATCAATGTTGACGCACTCACACACTGAAAAGAAACAGCAGTCTGCAGTCAACCAAAACTGCAGAGACATGATCGCAATATTAGTTTTTTGTCAAAATAAATTTGCGCGGTTTGAGTGTAAATTGTTTATTACACACAATCATGATTTTGGCTTTGTAGCCATTCTAAAGTGCATTTTGAAAAGGCGAAATACGTCTGACCTGTCCATGAAGGAAAGATAATGATCGTAACACCATATCATCGCCCATTGCAACAGCCAGTGATCTGCCCACAAACTTGACGTCCATTACGGACAAACTGGAAAACACCAACTTTCAAACCACAAGAAATACACGCCTTGAATAATACCAGACACAAGCACAAATTCATAGTCGGTATACAAAATCAAAGTAAGTCCCGCCGAACCAGGACATTCAGCTAATGACTTCAAATGATTCAACGACAGCTAACGAATAATTTCCAAACACAAACATCTATCAAGTGCGCCACCAAATATAAATTGTCACTCACAACCATGACGCGATGCAAACACCTGCGACACCATTAAGCCATACTGGCGCCAACGTGATAAACGGGTCCTGTGGTGTACTTAAAGGCACGTGAGGAAAGTGTTGGTGCTGGCAGCTGTCTTTTGCGGGGAGCAGGTTCCTGTTTCAGATAACTTCAGTATCTATTAACTGCGGAGTTTAAATACACAGCTCCTTATAACACGACAAAGTTAATACCTTCAGCAGGTACCTTTCCACTGGCATTGATTTCCCGTGTACTCTGCGCGGAGCCGAGCGTTGGCATATTATGCGGGCTAGGCGGCGAGGCCTAAGAGAAACAGAGGCTGCGGCGCGTACGTCACGAAGTCTGAACTCGCTCAGTAGACAAAATGTGTGTTTAAACCTGTTAACTCGCAGCTGGACGTGTACGTACTAACGTAACGGGAATTGCATCTTCTACTGGGATCTATTATGAAGTCTTACTGATTAAAAACACAACAATTTAAGAACAATACTTCATATAAATGGTATAACACTTGTTTATAGCATTTAGTCTCTTCTGCTTAAGTCCTCGTTTCAAAGTAGTAGTAGTAGTAGTGCCCTACACAACTGATAATCATTTTGGCATGATTTTAATTTTGTTGTACCCCAGTACAGCCGTAACAAATCATAAGTAGGCCTATGGGCTTCTGCTCATTGGACTATAGTAAGGCTCCATAATAGCGGATTCCAGCAGAAGATAAAATTCTCATACGTACACCCCTAGTTAACAGGTGTAGTTGGTCTGTTGAGCTGAGAGAGCGAGCGCAGGTCTACCTTCGTGACGTACGCGCCGCTGCCTCTCCTCCTCGTACGCCTCGCTAGGCAATTACTGACGTCAGAAGCACATTGTGGGGCCCGCATTTCTCATCGGCCCCACACCATACAGTTACGCCACTGGTGAAAGCAGACGGGTGGAATAGCATTTCTTAATCCAGAGTTTTCACGAGGCTAAACTTCTCGCAAAGTGGATTAAAATGCCTACGATGGAAATGGCTGTCAGCAACATGTTTATTAGTTTGTTCTCAAATTTATAATTACAACGTATAGAATACTATGTAGAGCACCTTTCATCAGCCACGATTGAATCATGAGGCATTCCTTCATCACCACAGAAGATACTCAGCCTCTCAGGCAGTGTTTTTTCGTGGTGATGATGATGATGATGATGATGATGATGATGATGATGATGATGATGATGTCCCATACTCAAAGGAGCGCCAACTAGGCAAGGTCGTAGCGAAGTTGGTTTGCCATTGCCTTCCTCCGACCGTAATGGGGATGAATGATGATGAAACACCACCCAGTCATCTCGAGGCAGGGAAAATCCCTGATCCCGCTGGGAATCGAACCTGGGATCCCGTGCGCGGGAAGCGAGAACGCTGCAGCAAGGCCACGAGCTGCGGAATCACATTACTAAGCCCCTATTGATGTTCCATGAATAGTCAGCGCTTCGAACTGGTATGGAAGTGCTGAAATAACTCAGTTTTTCCTTCAAGAAGTGATTCTCTGGAGCAGATTTTTTGTATTTGAAAGTACTCCCTCGTTCAGTCTTCCACGTGTTGGTTAGGTTGTAAGTTCGTTTAATAGTGAGACTACTATTACAGTTCTATAAAAACAATGTGAAAGTTTTTTACAAAATGGACGAAGTGGTAGCACAGAAATCGGTTAATGTTAACGTGTATATCTTACCAGTGTCTGCTCCTGAACGTGTTTGCTCAAATCAGCATTATGGGACATTTAGAGTCCCCTACGGTATAGAAAGTACTGCAGTAAATTCAGTGCATATTTGTTGATAGTTTACTTTCCTGGAAGTATATACTGTGTGTACTTATAATTAGGAAGTGAAATACCTAATGTGAGAAGGAAAATCTATCTACATCTACATGAATACTCTACAAATAACATTTAGGTGCCTGGCAGAGGGTTCATCGGACTACATTCACAATTACCTAAAATTCCAATCTCGTATAGCGCGCCGAAAGAAAGACCACTTATATCTTTCCGTGCGAGCTCTGATTTCGCTTACTTCGTCATGGTGATCGTTTCTCGATATGTAGGTCGGTGTCAAAATATTTTCGCAATCAGAGGAGAAAGTTAATCAGAATTTCGTGAGAAGATTCCTCCGCAACGAGAAACTAGTTTCAGCGATGTCTATCACAAATCCTCTATAATTTCAGTGACTCTTCCTCACCTATTCCGCTATAATATGAGGGTGAGTCAAATAAAAACTTCAAATATTTTTTAAATATTATTCATTGTGCAAAAGTGATACAAAGCTGTATCACTTTTCAACATCATCTCAACCACGCTCACTGCAAATCCTCCAGCGCTTACAAAGTGCATAAATTCCTATAGAAAAAATTCTTTTGCTAGCCCGCGCAACCACTCATGCACCGCGTGGCGTACCTCTTCATCGGAACGGAACTTCTTTCCTCCCATTGCGTATTTGAGTGGTCCAAACACGTGGAAATCACTTGGGGCAAGTTCTGGTGAGTATGGTGGACGAGGAAGACACTCAAAATGCATGTCTGTGATTTTTGCAACTGTTGTACGGACAGTGTGGGGCCTTGCATTGTCTTGTTGCAAAAGGACACCTGCTGACAGCAATCCACGTCGCTTTGATTTGATTGCAGGCAGCAGATTTTATAGGAGATCTGTGTATGATGCACTGGTGACAGTGGTCCCTCTAGGCATGTAACACTCCAAAATGACACATTTTTCGTCCCAAAAGAGTCACCATAACCTTCACTGCTGCTGGTTTTGTTAAAAACTTCTTTGGTTTTGGTGATAAGGAATGGCGCCATACCTTGCTAGCTCTCTCCGTTTCCGGTTGGTGGAAGTGAATAGAGGTTTCGTCCCCAGTAACGATTCTTGCAAGGGAGCCATCACCTCGTTCAAAGCGCCGAAGTTCTTTACAAACATCAACACGTCGTTCTCTCATTTCAGGAGTCAGCTGCTGTGGCACCCATCTTGCAGACACTTTGTGAAACTGGAGCATATCATGCACAGTGTGGTGTGCTAACCCATGACTAATCTGTAAACGTGCTGCATTTCAGTGTCACTCGTCGGTTTTCTTTCACTATGGCTTAAATTGCTGCAATGTTCTGTGGAGTTACAACTCGTTGTGCCTGACCTGGACGAAGAGCATCTTCCATTGAAGTCACACCATTTGCAAACTTCCTACTCCATTGCTGCTGTGACAAACATGCATCACCGTACTGAACCTTCACTCGTGGGTGAATTGAAATAGGTTTCACGCCTTCACTACGCAACAACCGAATAACAGAACGCTGTTCTTCCCGTGTCCAAGTCGCAAGTGGGGCGGCCATCTTTATACTGATACTGCGACGTTGTGTGCATCTGCACTACGCTGCCACCTGCAGGCCATTCTGCACGCTGTTTGTAGCACGTCTACCAACTTACAGGATAATGGCGCCAAATTTCGATTTATTACAAATTTACCGATTTCATTTGACTGACCCTCATACAAACCCTGCTGCACTTCTTCGAACTTTCGCGATGTATTTCGTCAATCATATATGCCAAGGATCCCACACCGCACAGCAGTATTCTAAAAGAGGGCGGAGAAGCGTAGTGTAGCAAGTCTTCTTAGTAGACCTTCTTACATTCAAGTGTCCTGGCAATAATACGCAGTCTTTGGTTATCCTTCCCCAAAACATTTTCTGTGTGTTCCTTCCAATTTAAGTTCTTCGTTATTGTAATTCCTAAGTATTTAGGTGACTTCACGGCCTTCAGATTTGAGTGATTTATCGTGTAACCGAAGATTAATTCAGGACCTGCATGTGCAAAAACTAGAGAACAACATTGTCAATAAGCAAGGACTACAGCTTTAAATAATAGTGAAAAATATTTAATTTATAATCGCTTCAAAAGTTGTTATAATTAAAAAACGTTCAAAGAAGTCTTTTAATGCCTGGACATAATTTAAATCAATCAAAATAACGTGACTAGTTTCGTTTGTAAGTAAAAAACCTTCAAATCACGCATATGAAAAACACCAATTGAAAACGAATTGGAAATACTAGTAGTGATGGTGAAGCTGAGAAAAGAGTTAGTGTAGAAAGCAAGGAGAATAATATTTGAACGGCAACGACAAAACCGAGCCACGTTGTACACCATATGCTGCCAACCGGTTGCATCAGTAAAAACCACATAAATTGTTAACTTGCAGCAGTATGAAAAGCAAGCTCAGCCAAAACAGTTAACGCAATGGCGCAAAAATTGAGGTTAAACACCCTCATAGGTATGGTAGTGGAGTGAAAAATACAAAATGAGCTTCGTGACATCCCATAATACAAACTGACGTTACCCCATCCGAAGTAGAGAGATTACTTCCGGTAAGTTAGTTTCGGCACTCTCCCCCCCCCCCCCCCCCAGCCCCATATACTACTCAACAGTTTCCTCCCCACTAAAGTGGCGTACGGCAATTACCATTTTTCATTACTTGCTACAGTGATTGGTCTACGTTAGTGTGAAGCAGTTCGTTGTATTAGCATTTTCAGACAGTAAGCCAATTAGTGAGTCTCCATTCCTAAAGCCTGCTATTGTTACTAAATAATCCCCTAACGTTTCTCTTAGTGAAGTGACACAGGTAACAGCAGCTACTTTACATCAGGGAACCATTACTATAAAGCTTACTACTTTTCTCCATTCTGATCGGGCGACCATCTTTAGTTTTCATAAAAACATAGTAGTAAGTATTGGCTATGGCCAGGTGTTTCGAATCTTTCCTTCTCACAGCGTTCACCGAAAGAGCTTTAGAGTTGGATTGATGAGAAATCTATAAACAAAGTGACGCAAATAAAACCACTACAGCAAAAATAAAGTGCACGACCGATCTTCATATATAAGAAAATATAGCTTTGAGTCACAAAGAAATGACTCATTTATACCTCACACCCTAATAAGATCCCCCTGCGGGTCTGGGGGTTAGAATAGGCCCGAGGTATTCCTGCCTGTCGTAAGAGGCGACTAAAAGGAGTCCATCCCCCTCAAGGGGGGTAGTAAGCGCCTGTGACTGGAGACTGAGGGTTCCACGACCTATATTTGTGGCCTTTTTGGTTTTTCACTTCTCGTTTCTTCCTTCCTTTGGTTGGTTCCTTTCTTTGTTCTTCTCCATCTCACTGTCTTCCTTACTCTTTCCCTTGCCTTCTTTCCCACCCTGCCTTCTTTCCCACCCTGCCTTCTTTCCCACCCTGCCTTCTTTCCCACCCTGCCTTCTTTCCCACCCTGCCTTCTTTCCCACCCTGCCTTCTTTCCCACCCTGCCTTCTTTCCCACCCTGCCTTCTTTCCCACCCTGCCTTCTTTCCCACCCTGCCTTCTTTCCCACCCTGCCTACTTTCCCACTCTGCCTACTTTCCCACCCTGCCTACTCTAGTCTCCGCCTCGGCGTTTGAGACAGTCTGTCCTCTCTCTCTTCCTTTTCCTCTTCTTCCTTCCTCCCTGTGCGCGCCTGAAGGCCGATCCACATGTTTGCACGCATAGCCGGGGACGGGGTTACGCGAAATTCTCAGCCCTGGGTAGACAAGTAAGGCACGCACGTACCCCCTGGTAAAGGCCAGGCCCGGGGAGGGGTGATTGCCTGAGCTGATACCTTCCGACCATGCTGATTGGTCCCTCCGTCTGTTTCTCGGGAGGTGTGACCTGAGGTGTAAACATTCACCTAAGGCGGGAATGCCCTCTGAGAGGGTCCCCACAAGGAAGGACCGCGCCATCAGAGACGCTGGTAATCATGGGGGATTCCTCCGCAATGGATTTCTCTTCTTCTCTCTCGACTTCTGCCCACAAACGGAAACATGACCAGCCACCAGTGAGAAAAGTACTACCTCCTGCCCTACAGTTCCTCGTTGTTTCTCGATCTGAGGACGGAAAGGATTTCTCCTCTGTCAACCCTTTCGTTATCCAGAAGGGCGTAGATGCCATAGCCGGATCTGTCAAGTCATGTACCAGGTTGCGTAATGGTACCTTGTTACTAGAAACTGAGAGCGCCTTTCAGGCACAGAAACTGCTTCGAGCCACACTCCTGTACACGTTCCCTGTCCGGGTGGAGGCTCAGCGAACTTTGAATTCGTCTCGTGGTGTGGTCTAAACTAGATCCCTCGACGGATTGACTGACGAGGAGATTCTTTCCTCGCTGAGCAGGGCGTGACGGCTGTCCACAGGGTCATGAAGAAGGTCAATAATGACCTTGTACCGACCCGGACACTTTTCTTGACCTTTGATAGTGTTCAGCTGCCATCGCGCATCAAAGCGGGCTACGAGGTTATTTCTGTTCGCCCCTATGTCCCGACACCTACGCGCTGCTACCAGTGTCAGCGTTTTAATCACACTCGCAAGTCTTGTTCCAATGCGGCTAAATGTCACTTGTGGCAGGGATGCCCATGAGGGTGACTGTCCACCTCCGTCTCCTCGTTGTGTGAACTGTCAGGGTGACAATGCAGTGTCCTCCCGCGACTGTCCCATCTATAAGGAAGAACGCTGTATCCAAGAAATTCAGGTCAAAGAGAAAGTGTCCACCTCGGCTGCTCGCAAGCTATTGGCTAGTAGGAAGCCCACGCTGCTCCCAGCGGGGAAATACAGTACTGTCCTCGCCTCTCCTCGGACTACCAGGGAGGTGGCAACCCAGACATGCGATCTGACCTTCAGCACCACGGTCGTCCGTTCGGCCAGTGCTAAGATCGCGCGGTCGACGTTCCCTCTTCCTCCCATCGCCCCACAGACACAAGCCCCTTCGTCAGCTTCTGCTAAGACGAAGACCCAGAAGTCAGATGCACGGGCCTTCAAGAAGGAACCGTCCCGTGCAGACTTCCTACGTACCTCGACCTCCCAGCCATCGATCAGTACTTCCACCAAACGACCTTCCAAGAAGGCTCATAGCAAGCACAGTTCTCCTTCTCCACCACGGCGCATTTCTTCTCCTGCGCCACCCAGCGGTTGCCGCCCCAGGCCGTCATCCGTCTCGCCTGGCCGCACCGCTGGTAGCCGAACATCTGGCCGTTCACCGGCGGAGGAAGCTCCCCCTCCCGGCCATCTTACCAAGATGGCCGATGAACCTGTAGAACCAATGGACGATGACTGTCCACCTACTGATAGTGGCGGCAGTACTCGCTCGAAGCCAGGCGCTCAGCGGCCTTCGAGGTGACCCCTTCTTTCATCTTCCTTTTCTTCTTCCGATGGCACTTATTAACTGGAATATTCGCAGCATTCGCTCCAACCGAGAGGACTTGAAGTTGCTGCTCCGCTTGCACCGTCCGCTCGTCGTCGCCCTCCAGGAAACTAAGCTACGCCCATGCGATGAAATTGCCTTGGCACACTACACCTCTGTGCGTTTTGACATACCCCCTGTGGTAGGTATTCCGGCTCATGGAGGGTTTATGTTGCTGGTCCGGGATGATATTTACTACGATCCCATCACATTGCACACCGGCCTGCAGGCAGTTGCCATCCGAATTACTCTCCCCACTTTTGCATTTTCCATTTGTACCGTTTACACTCCATCGTCGTCTGCCGTTACCAGGGCAGACATGATGCAACTTATTGCTCAGCTACCTGCACCATTTTTGTTAACTGGAGACTTCAATGCCCACCATCCCCTTTGGGACTCTCCAGCATCCTGCCCGAGGGGCTCTCTGTTAGCAGACCTTTTCAACCAGCTCAATCTTGTCTGCCTCAATACTGGCGCCCCTACTTTTCTTTCGGACACAACTCACACCTATTCCCATTTAGACCTCTCTGTATGTACTACCCAACTTGCACTGATACATATTCGAGGGACCACTTCCCGTGTGTTATCCATCTCCTGCAGCATACCCCCTCTCCGTGCTCATCTAGTTGGAACATCTCCAAAGCAGACTGGGGGCTCTTCTCTTCCAGGTCGACCTTTCAGGATCAAACCTTCACAAGCTGCGATCTTCAGGTCGCACACGTTACGGAAGTAATTCTCACTGCTGCTGAATATTCCATCCCTCACTCTACTTCTTCTCCACGTCGCATACCGGTCCCCTGGTGGACCGCAACATGTAGAGACGCTTTACGTGCTCGTCGACGTGCTTTACGCACCTTTAAACGCCACCCTACGATGGCGAATTGTATCAATTATAAACGATTACGTGCGCAGTGTCATTGTGTTATTAAAGAAAGCAAGAAAGCCAGCTGGGCTGCTTTGACAAGCACCTTCAACAGTTTTCCTCCTCCTGTTGTCTGGGGTAGCCTGCGCCGGCTATCTGGCACTAAGGTCCACTTACCAGTTTCTGGCTTGACAGTCGCAAATGACATCCTTGTGGCCCCTGAGGATGTCTCCAAAGCCTTCGGCCGCTTTTTCGCAGAGGTTTCGAGCTCCGCTCATTACCACCCTGCCTTCCTCCCCCGCAAACAGGCAGAGGAGGCTAGGCCACCTAACTTCCGCTCCTCGAATCGTGAAAGTTATAATGCCCCATTCACCATGCGGGAACTCGAAAACGCACTTGCCCGGTCACGGTCCTCTGCTCCAGGGCCTGATTCTATTCATATTCAGATGCTGAAGAACCTTTCTCCTGCGGGTAAAGGTTTTCTTCTTCTTCGTACTTACAATCGCATCTGGATTGAGGGACATGTTCCCGCATTCTGGCACGAGTCTATTGTTGTCCAGATTCCTAGGCTGGGGAAGGACAAGCACTTGCCTTCCAGTTATCGACCCATCTCGCTTACCAGCAGTGTCTGTAAAGTGATGGAGCGCATGGTTAACTATAGATTGGTTTGGCTGCTCGAGTCTCGACGCCTACTTACAAATGTCCAATGTGGCTTACGTAGGCGCCGCTCTGCTGTTGACCATCTGGTTACCTTGTCGACCTTCATTATGGATAACTTCTTGCGGAAACACCCGACCGCGGCTGTGTTCTTCGATTTGGAGAAGGCTTACGACACCTGTTGGAGGGCGGGCATTCTCCGCACCATGCATACATGGGGCCTTCGCGGTCGCCTCCCTCTTTTTATTCGTTCCTTTTTAATGGATCGACAGTTTAGGGTACGTGTGGGTTCTGTCCTGTCAGACACCTTTCGCCAGGAGAATGGGGTGCCACAGGGCTCAGTTTTGAGCGTCTCTCTCTTCGCCATAGCGATCAATCCAATAATGGATTGCCTCCCAGCTGATGTATCAGGCTCACTTTTCGTGGACGATTTTACCATCCATTGCAGCGCGCAGCGTACATGTTTCCTGGAGCGCTGTCTTCAGCGTTCTCTTGACCGTCTTTACTCCTTGAGTGTCGCCAATGGCTTCCGTTTTCCTGCCGAGAAGACGGTCTGTATTAACTTCCGGCGCTACAAAGAGTTTCTCCCACCGTCCTTACGACTCTGTCCCGTTGCTCTCCCATTCGTGGAGACAACAAAATTTTTAGGTCTTACATTTGACAGGAAACTTAGCTGGTCTCCACATGTGTCCTATTTGGCTGCCCGTTGTACCCGTTCTCTAAATGTCCTCCGTGGTCTCAGTGGTATGTCGTGGGGAGTGGATCGAACCGTCCTACTTAGTCTATATCGGTCGATCATCCGCTCCAAGCTGGATTATGTGAGATTCGTATACTCCTCTGCACGCCCATCCATCTTACGCCGCCTCAACTCCATACAACATCCGGGTTTACGACTTGCGATCGGAGCGTTTTATACTAGTCCCGTCGAGGGTCTTCATGCTGACGCTGGTGAATTGCCACTCACCTACCGGCGCGATATACTGCTTTGTCGGTACGCCTGTCGGCTACTGTCAATGCCCGACCACGCGTCTTATCGTTCCTTTTTTGACGACTCTCTCGACCGTCAATACGGGTTGTATGTCTCTGCCCTGCTACCCCCTGGAGTTCGCTTTCGTCGCCTCCAACACCTCAATTTTTCACTCCCTGCAACCTTTCGAGTGGGCGAGAGCCACACGCCACCTTGGCTCCAGGCTCAGGTTCGCGTTCACCTTGACCTCAGCTCGCTCCCAAAGGAGGTTACCCCCGGTTCGGTCTACCACTCCCGTTTTGTCGAACTTCGTTCGAAGTTAATTAATATGACCTTCATTTATACAGATGGCTCAAAGACCAATGACTGGGTCGGGTGTTCCTTTATTGTCGGCGCACAAAGTTTCAAATACCGGCTCCATGGCCATTGTTCGGTTTTCACAGCTGAGCTCTTTGCCCTCTACCAGGCTGTCCTTTACATCTGCCGCCACCGACATTCTGCTTCTGTCATCTGCTCCGATTCCCTGAGCGCCATCCAGAGCCTCAGTGATCCGTATCCGGTTCACCCTTTCGTGCACCGGATCCAACGCTCTCTTCAGCAGCTGGTGGACGTCGGTTCTCCGGTTAGCTTTATGTGGGTTCCTGGCCATGTCGGTATCCCTGGGAACGAAGCTGCAGATGCCGCGGCCAAGGCTGCGGTCCTCCAGCCTCGGACAGCTTCTTGTTGTGTCCCTTCGTCAGATTGTAGCAGGGTAATTTGTCGGCGCATTTTATCGCTGTGGCATGCCGATTGGGCTGCACTTACGGACAACACGCTTCGGGCCTTGAAACCTCTTCCCGCGGCTTGGACGTCCTCCGCACGCCCTTCTCGGCGGGAGGAGGTCGTTTTGGCCCGGTTACGAATTGGACACTGCCGGTTCAGCCATCGCCATCTGCTGACGGCTGCGCCGGCGCCGTTCTGCCCATGTGGGCAGTTGCTGACGGTCCGCCACATTTTAACGTCCTGTCCGGATTTTAACACACTGCGTCTTGATCTTGGCCTGCCATGTACTCTAGATGCCATTTTAGCGGATGACCCACGAGCAGCTGCTCGCGTTCTTCGTTTTATCAACTTGACAAACCTCTCTAAGGACATTTGATTATGCTGTTTTTTTAAGCCTATGCCTGTCAGTCTGTCTTTTATCTTTTAGTTGCTGTTTTAAACTTGTGCCTCACGGTGCATTCTTAACGTAGTACCACAAAAAAAACCCTAATAAGAATGATTAGTACATCTGTGAACGACTGAAGCTGGCATTTTTGTCAACTTCCACCAGAAGTTAACGTTGGTGGCACCTAACACAACAGATATGAGCTTGAAGTTTAGGACTTCATGACAACTCTTCAACTAAATCCACAAATATACTTCTCAAGCCACAATACGGTGCAAGGCGCAAGGTGACACGTAGCACAACCAGTCATATCCTATCCTCTTCCACTTAGTGAGGGAAAAGCAACTATCTAAAAGTCTCGATTCGACATCTGATTTCTCGCATCTTGTCTTCGTGCGCCTATGGCGAGATAAACGTTGGTGGCCGTAGAATCGTTCTGCAGATGGCCTTAAATTTCGGTTTTTTAAATTTACGCCACGGTGCCTCGCTAAAAGAGCGTCGTTCCCTTAGGGAATAGCATCCGAGTTCACGAGCTTTCTCCGTAACAATTGCTTGCTGATAGAATCTATTGCTAAAAAATACAGCAGCACGCCTCTGAGTTGCTTCAATGCCTCCCTTCAATCCAAACTGGTGGATATGCCAAACACTAGAAAAGTACTCAAGAATGGGTAGCACTCGTTATGTCTTCTTTCTAGGTAAACTACTTTCCTAAAATTCTCCCAGTGAAATTCTTAGATTGGTAATTAAAATCAATGTCCAGGGTTCGAAACCCGCCACTCCTTAAATTTCGATTAATTGGTGGCATAGAAAATCACCCTCCTTCTGCCAACACCCTGTCAGAGCGGAGGAGCGGACTGAGGTTCAGGGCACTGTCTTGTCTTCAGGGTCGGAAACTTCTCATAAGGCCGGAAAGTCCAGCAATGATAAAGGGCATGAGGGTGCAGAAGGCAATGGAAACCACTTCGTTAAAGACAAATAACCTGTAGCCACAGGGCATGTGGCCTGTAATTGGAAAAAAAATTTCTTCGTTGGCACAAGATTCCGAAATAATCCCCCACCCGGATCTCTCGGAGGAGACAGCCAGAGAAAAAGATCGAATAACGAGCGAATGAATTTCGTTCTAAGAGTTGGGAATGGAATGTCAGAAGCTTGAAGGTGGTAAAGAAGCTAGAAAATCTGAAAACGGAAATTTAAAGGCTCAATCTAAAAATACAGTAGGGGGTCAGTGAGGTGAAATGGAAAGAAAAGGATTTCTGCTCAGATCAATATAAGATACCAACAGCAGCAGAATATGGTACAACGAGAGCAAGATTATTTCTGAATAGAAATGTGGGGCAAAGAGTATGTTCAGTGGACAGTTCAGAGATAAGGTTGTCATTGCCAGAATCTACAGTAAACGAACACCGATAACGATAGTTTAGGTATACATGCCGACGTCCCAAACAGAAGATTGAGGCAGAAAGTGTATGAAGATATTAAATGTCCTGTGACTAGGGCCTCCTGTCGTGTAGACCGTTCGCCGGATGCAAGTCTTTGGATATGACGCCACTTCGGCGACTTGCGCGTCGATGGGGATGAAATGATATTAGGACAACACAACACCCAGTCCCTGAGCGGAGAAAATCTCCGACCCAGTCAGGAATCGAACCCGAGCCCTTAGGATTGACATTGTCGCGCTGACCATTCAGCTACGTGGGGCGGACATGAAGATATTGAAAGGGTAATAAGGTACATAACGGGAGATGAAAATCTAATAGTCATGGGTGACTGGAATGCAGTTGTAGGGGAAGGAGCAGAAGAAATCGTTGCAGGACAATAAGGGCTTGGGACAAGGAATGAGAGAGTAGAATGACTAATTCAGTTCTGTAATAAATTTCGGCTAGTAATAGCGAGTACTCTTAACGAATCAGCAGCAGTAGGTATGCTTGGAAAAGACCACGTGATACAGGAAGATTTCAGATTCCGTCATGGTCAGAGATCCCGAAATCAGATGTTGGATTGTAAGGAGTACCCAGGAGCAGATACTCACCTCACAGTGTAGTAGTGATAAAGAGTAGGCTGAAGTTTGAGATTAGTCAAGAAGAATTAATATGCAAAGAAATGGAATACGGAAGTACTGAGGAAGGAGGAGATACGCTTGAAGTTCTCTAAGGCTATAGATGAAGAAATGAGTAGCTCCGTACGCCGTTCAGTTGAAGAGGAATGGACATCTCTCAAAATGGAAATCACCGAAGTTGTAAAGAAAAAGATAGGCACAAAGAAGGTACCACGGGTATCAGAAAAAATACTTAAGTTCATTGATGAAAGAAGTACAACAATGTTCAGGGGAAATTAAGGTATACACAACTGCAACTCACTGAGGAATGAAATCAACAAAGTGCATGGAAGGTAAGGCGCAACGGTGCATGAACAATGTGATGAAATCGAAAAAAGAATGATTTTCGGAAGGACTGCGTAACATACAGGAAAGTCAAACTTCGGTGAAATTAAATGCAACGGTTGTAACATTAAGAATGCAACAGGAATTCCACTACTAAATGCAGAGGACAGATCGGATAGGTGGAAAGAGTACATTCAAGTCCTCCGAGAGAGAAGATATACCTGCTGACATATAGAAGACATATGGGCTCTGGTATTGAGAATCAGAATCTGAGAGAGCTTTGGAGGACTTGATCTTAATAAGACAGAAGGGATAGATCACATTCCTTGAGCATTTCTAAAATCATTGGGAATCTGCATAAAAAGACTACTCACGTTGGCGTGTAGAATGTAGGAGTATGGCGACATAGGATCTGGCTTTGGGGAAAAATGGCACCCCCACAATTCCGAAGACTGCAAGAGCAGACAAGTGCGAGAATTACGGCAAAATCAGCTTAGCAGCTCATGCATCCCAAGTTGCTTACAATGTACAGAAGAATGGAAAAGAAAATTGAGGATGTGTTAAAGACGATCAGTTTGGCTTTAGGAAAGGTAAATGAACGAAAGAGGCGTTTCTGACGTCGCGGTTGAGGATGGAAGCATGAACAAAGAAAAATAGACGTTCATATGCTTTGTCGACCTGGAAAAAAGCGTTTGACGATATAAAATGGTGAATGATGATAGAGATCCTGAGAAAATCGGGTAAGCTGTAGAGAGACGGGTAATATACAATATGTACAAAAGCCAAAAGGGAATAACGAGTGGACGACCAAGAATGAAGTGCTCGGATTAAGAGGGTATGCCAGGGATGTAGTCTTTAACCCCTACTGTTCAATCTGTATATTGAAGAAGCAATGACGGAAATAAAAGAAAGGTTCAGGAGTGGGATTAAAATTACAGGTGAACGGGTATCAATGATAAGATTCATATCAATTATGATGACTTAGCTGCCACGAGTGCAGCTGAAGAATGGCAGGATCTGCTAAAGGGAATGAAGTGTAATGAGTAGAAAATATGGATTGAGAGTAAATCGAAGAAAGACAAAAGTGAGGACTGGCGGAAATGAGGACTGGCGAGGAACTTAACACCAGGATTGATGGTCACAAAGTAAAAGTTGAAGAATCCTGTTACCTTGACAGTAAAATAACCAATGACAAACGGAGCTAGGACGACACAAAATGCAGACTAGCACTGGCGAAAAGGACATTCCTGGCCAAGAGATGTCTTCCAGTGTCAAACATAGGCTTTAATTTGAGGAAGAAATTTCTGAGAACGTACATCTGGGGCACAGCATTGTATGATAGTGGAACATGGACTGTGGGGAAAAAGGAAAATATTCCAAGCATTTTAGATGTGGTGCTACAGGCTAATGTTGAAAATTAGATGGACTAATAAGCTTGGGAATGAGGTTCTGAGCAGATTCTGAAAGGAAAATGGGGTAAACACTGACAAGAAGGGATAGGGTAATAGAACATACGTTAAGACATCAGGGAATTACTTCCATGGTACTAGAGGGAGCTGTAGAGGACAAAACTATAGAGGGAGACAGAGGTTTGAATACATCCAGAAAATTGAGGAGATGTGTTGAAAGTGCTGCTCTGGAGTGAAGTTGCCAGAGCATGGGAATTGCAGGTGGACCGCTTCGAAGCAGTAGGAAGACTGATTACTTTTCGTTCCATTTCATATCTATTAGTAATGTTACGCGCAAATATTTATTCGATGTGACTGTCAAGCAGCACCCTGCTAATACTGTATTGGAACGTTGCAGGATTTTCCTGCTCTTCTGCACTGACCAGAATTTTTTTGACATTTAGAGCAAGTTGCTATTCACAACACAAACTAAAGTCATCTTGTCCACTTCTACAGTCACTCAACATCTCTCTGTACACCACAGTACCGTCATAAAATGCCTGTAAATCGCTGCTAACTGTGTCCATCAGATCATTTATGTATATGGAGAGTAAGAGCGCTCCTATCACACTTCCTTGGGGCACAGGTGACGATGCCATTCTCTCTGAACACTAGCCCTCAAGGACAAATACTGACGTCTTTTACTTAATCTGAGGTCCACACAAACATCTGGGAACCTAATCGGTACGCTCGGACCTTCATTAAGTCTACAGTGAGGTACCGTGCCAAACGCTTTCCGGAAATCTATGAATATGGAGTCTGCCTGTTGTCCTCCACTCATGGTTTGTAAGATGCCTTGAGAGAAGAGAGAGATGAGTTTCACACGAGCAATCCTATTTAAATCAGTGCTAATTTGTGAACAGAAATTTATCTCAAGGAAATTTATTGTATTCCAACTCACAATGTGTTAACGAATTATGCAGCAAATCGATGTTACAGATGTTAGTAGCAAATTATGCTGGTTAGTTGTTTTACCTTCCTGATCACTGAGCTATCTTCCAGTCGTTCAGGACTTCGTGCTGGGCGAGCTATTCACGATAAATGAAAGTTAAGTAATGGGTCGATGCCACACAGTACTCTCTGGAAAACCGAACTGACACCACGTGGACCTGGTGACTTATTTTCTATGCTATGTCCTCCATACGAATACGTGAGAGAATCAAACCTTCCTTCATGTTAACAGGTGTCAGATATAACAATAGGCCGTGTGAGGCAGTATTACATACTCTACGACAAAATCTGAGACAACACTGGGCTAGATAAGGCAATCTCGAATCAGCTGAGGTCCGCTTAGAACTAGGAAGACCTAGAAAAATAACGTTGGGTAGTAATCGTTCTGTGCAGCTGGCGTAATCATTTCAAATGACCAATACCTGCCAAAGTGGCTCCAAATACACTTGTACCAGGCGGCCGAACACCACCATGCCCCCCCTGCGGGTCCGGGGATTAGAATTGGCCCGAGGTATTCCTGCCTGTCGTAAGAGGCGACTAAAAGGAGTCCATCCCCCTCACGGGGGTAGTTAGCGCCTGCGTCCGGAGACGGACGGTTTCACGACCTATAATCGTGGTCTTTTTGGTTTTTCACTTCTCGTTTCTTCCTTCCTTTTGTTGGTTCCCTTCTTTGCTCTTCTCCACTTTACTGTCTTCCTTACTCTTTCCCTTGACTCCTCCTTGCCTTCTCATAGCCTTTTTCTCCTTGCCTTCTCATTGCCTTTTTCTCCTTGCCTTCTCATTGCCTTCTTCTCCTTGCCTTCTCCTTGCCTCCTTCTCCTTGCTTTCTCATTGCCTTCTTCTCCTTGCCTTCTCTGGTCTCCGCCTCGGCGTTTGAGACAGTCTGTCCTCTTTCTCCCTCTCTCTTCTTTTTCCTCTTCTTCCTTCCTCCCTGTGCGTGTCTGAAGGCCGACCCACGCGTTCGCACGCGTAGCCGGTGACGGGGTAACGCGTAAGTCCCCGCCCTGGGTAGACATGTAAGGCACGCGCGTACCCCCTGGTAAAGGCCAGGCCCGGGGAGGGGTGATTGCCTGAGCTGATACCTTCTGACCATGCTGATTGGTCCCTCCGTCTGTTTCTCGGGAGGTGTGACCTGAGGTGTAAACATTCACCTAAGGCGGGAGTGCCCTCTGAGAGGGTCCCCACAAGGAAGGAGCGCGCCATCGGAGACGCTGGCAATCATGGGGGATTCCTCCGCAATGGATTCTACTCCATCGCTTTCGACTTCGACCCACAAACGGAAACGTGACCAGCCAACAGTGACAAAAATACTACCGCCTGCCCCACAGTTCCTCGTAGTTTCTCGATCTGAGGACGGAAAGGATTTTTCCTCTGTCAACCCTTTCGTTATCCAGAAGGGCGTAGATGCCATAGCCGGATCTGTCAAATCTTGTACCAGGTTGCGTAACGGTACCTTATTACTAGAAACTGAGAGTGCCTTTCAGGCACAAAAACTGCTTCGGGCCACACTCTTGTACACGTTCCCTGTCCGGGTGGAGGCCCACCGCACTTTGAATTCGTCTCGTGGTGTAGTCTATAGTAGCTCTCTCGACGGATTGACTGACGAGGAGCTTCAATCTTTCCTCGCTGAGCAGGGCGTGACGGCTGTCCATCGGGTCATGAAAAAGGTCAACAATGACCTTGTACCGACCCGGACACTTTTCTTAACCTTCGATAGTGTTAAGCTGCCATCGCGCATCAAGGCGGGCTACGAGGTTATTTCTGTTCGCCCCTATGTCCCGACACCTACGCGCTGCTACCAGTGTCAGCGTTTCAATCACACTCGACAGTCTTGTTCCAATGCGGCTAAATGTGTCACTTGTGGCAGGGATGCCCATGAGGGTGACTGTCCACCTCCGTCTCCTCGTTGTGTGAACTGTCAGGGTGACCATGCCGCATCCTCCCGCGACTGTCCTGTCTATAAGGAAGAACGCTGTATCCAGGAAATTCGAGTCAAAGAGAAAGTGTCCACCTCGGCTGCTCGCAAGCTATTGGCTAGTAGGAAGCCCACGCTGCTCCCAGCGGGGAAATACAGCACTGTCCTCGCCTCTCCTCGGACTACCCGGGAGGTAGCAACCCAGACATGCGATCTGACCTTCAGCACCACGGTCGTCCGTTCGGCCAGTGCTAAGATCGCGCGGTCGACGTCTCCTCTTCGTCCCATCACCCCAGAGACACCAGCCCCTTCATCAGCTTCTGCTAAGACGAAGACCCAGAAGTCAGATGCACGGGCCTTCAAGAAGCAACCGTCCCGTGCAGACTTCCTACGTACCTCGACCTCCCAGCCTTCGTCTGGTACTTCCACCAAACGACCATCCAAGAAGGCTAATAGGAAGCACAGTTCTCCTTCTCCGCCACGGCGCATTTCTTCTCCTGCGCCACCCAGCGGTTGCCGCCCCAGGCCGTCATCCCTTTCGCCTGGCCGCACCGCTGGTAGCCGAACATCTGGCCGTTCACCGGCGGAGGAAGCTCCCCCTCCCGGCCATCTTCCCAAGATGGCCGATGAACCTATAGAACCAATGGACGATGACTGTCCGCCTACTGATAGCGGCGGCAGTGCTCGCTCGAAGCCAGGCCCTCAGCGGCCTTCGAGGTGACCCCTTCTCTCATCTTCCTTTTCTTCCGATGGCACTTATTAACTGGAATATTCGCAGCGTTCGCTCCAACCGAGAGGACTTGAAGTTGCTGCTCCGCTCGCATCGTCCGCTCGTCGTAGCCCTCCAGGAAACGAAGCTACGCCCATGCGATCAAATTGCCTTGGCACACTACACCTCTGTGCGTTTTGACCTACCCCCTGTGGTAGGTATCCCAGCTCATGGAGGGGTTATGTTGCTGGTCCGGGATGATATTTACTACGATCCCATCACGTTGCACACCGGCCTGCAGGCAGTTGCCATCCGCATTACTCTCCCCACTTTTACGTTTTCCTTTTGTACCGTTTACGCTCCATCGTCATCTGCCGTTACCAGGGCAGACATGACGCAACTTGTTGCTCAGCTACCTGCACCATTTTTGTTAACTGGAGACTTCAATGCCCACCATCCTCTTTGGGGCTCTCCAGCATCCTGCCCAAGGGGCTCCTTGTTAGCAGACCTTTTCAACCAGCTCAATCTTGTCTGCCTCAATACTGGCGCCCCTACTTTTCTTTCGGACACATCTCATACCTATTCCCATTTAGACCTCTCTATATGTACTCCCCAACTTGCACGCCAGTTTGAGTGGTATGCCCTTGCTGATACATATTCGAGCGACCACTTCCCGTGTATTATCCATCTCCTGCAGCATACTCCCTCTCCGTGCTCCTCTCGTTGGACCATCTCCAAGGCAGACTGGGGGCTCTTCTCTTCCAGGGCGACCTTTCAGGATCAAACCTTCACAAGCTGCGATCGTCAGGTCGCACACCTCACGGAAGTCATTCTCGCTGCTGCTGAATATTCCATCCCTCACCCTACCTCTTCTCCACGTCGCGTACCGGTCCCCTGGTGGACCGCAGCATGTAGGGACGCTATACGTGCTCGTCGACGTGCTTTACGCACCTTTCAACGCCACCCTACAGTGGCGAATTGTATTAATTATAAACGATTACGTGCTCAGTGTCGTCGTATTATTAAAGAAAGCAAGAAAGCCAGCTGGGCTGCTTTCACCAGCACCTTCAACAGTTCTACTCCTTCTTCTGTTGTCTGGGGTAGCCTGCGCCGGCTATCTGGCACTAAGGTCCACTCCCCAATTTCTGGCTTGAAGGTCGCGAATGACGTCCTTGTGGCCCCTGAGGCTGTCTCCAATGCCTTCGGCCGCTTTTTCGCCGAGGTTTCGAGCTCCGCTCATTACCACCCTGCCTTCCTCCCCCGCAAACAGGCCGAGGAGGCTAGGCCACGTGACTTCCGCTCCTCGAATTGTGAAAGTTATAATGCCCCATTCACCATGCGGGAACTCGAAACCGCACTTGGCCGATCACGGTCCTCCGCTCCAGGGCCTGATTCTATTCATATTCAGATGCTGAAGAACCTTTCTCCTGCGGGTAAAGGTTTTCTTCTTCGTACATACAATCGCATCTGGATTGAGGGACATGTTCCCGCATGCTGGCGCGAGTCTATTGTTGTCCCGATTCCTAAGCCGGGGAAGGACAAGCACTTGCCTTCCAGTTATCGACCTATCTCGCTTACCAGCTGTGTCTGTAAAGTGATGGAGCGAATGGTTAACTCTCGATTGGTTTGGCTGCTCGAGTCTCGACGCCTACTTACCAATGTACAATGTGGATTTCGAAGGCGCCGCTCTGCTGTCGACCATCTGGTTACCTTGTCGACCTTCATTATGAATAACTTCTTGCGGAAGCGCCCGACCGCGGCTGTGTTCTTTGATTTGGAGAAGGCTTACGACACCTGTTGGAGGGCGGGCATTCTCCGCACCATGCATACGTGGGGCTTTCGCGGTCGCGTCCCTCTTTTTATTCGTTCCTTTTTAATGGATCGACAGTTTCGGGTACGTGTGGGTTCTGTCCTGTCCGACACCTTTCGCCAGGAGAATGGGGTGCCACAGGGCTCAGTTTTGAGCGTCGCTCTCTTCGCCATCGCGATCAATCCAATAATGGATTGCCTCCCAGCTGATGTATCAGGCTCCCTTTTCGTGGACGATTTTACCATCTATTGCAGCGCGCAGTGTCCACGTGTCTTGGAGCGCTGTCTTCAGCGTTCTCTTGACCGTCTTTACTCCTGGAGTGTCGCCAATGGCTTCCGTTTTTCTGCCGAGAAGACGGTCTGTATTAACTTCTGGCGCTACAAAGAGTTTCTCCCACCGTCCTTACGACTCGGTCCCGTTGCTCTCCCACTCGTGGAGACAATCAAATTTTTAGGCCTTACCTTTGACAGGAAACTTAGCTGGTCTCCACATGTGTCATATTTGGCCGCCCGTTGTACCCGTTCTTTAAATGTCCTCCGTGTTCTCAGTGGTATGTCGTGGGGAGCGGATCGAACCGTCCTACTTCGTCTATATCGGTCGATCGTCCGCTCCAAGCTGGATTATGGGAGCTTCGTATACTCCTCTGCACGGCCATCCATCTTACGCCGCCTCAACTCCATACACCATCGGGGTTTACGACTTGCGATCGGAGCATTTTATACCAGTCCCGTAGAGAGTCTTCATGCTGACGCTGGCGAATTGCCACTCACCTACCGGCGCGATATACTGCTTTGTCGGTATGCCTGTCGGCTACTGTCAATGCCCGACCATCCTTCTTATCGTTCCTTTTTTGACGCCTCTCTTGACCTTCAATACGGGTTGTATGTCTCTGCCTTGCTACCCCCTGGAGTTCGCTTTCGTCGCCTCCTTCAACACCTTCATTTTTCACTCCCTGCAACCTTTCGAGTGGGCGAGAGCCGCACGCCACCTTGGCTCCAGGCTCAGGTCCGCGTTCACCTCGACCTCAGCTCGCTCCCAAAAGAGGTCACCCCCGGTTCGGTCTACCACTCCCGTTTTTTGGAACTTCATTCGAAGTTCAACAACATGACTTTCATTTATACAGATGGCTCTAAGACCAATGACGGGGTCGGGTGTTCCTTTATTGTCGGGGCACAAAGTTTCCAATACCGGCTCCATGGCCATTGTTCGGTCTTCACAGCTGAGCTCTTTGCCCTCTACCAGGCTGTTCTGTACATCTGCCGCCACCGACATTCTGCTTATGTCATCTGCTCAGATTCCCTGAGCGCCATCCAGAGCCTCAGTGATCCGTACCCGGTTCACCCTTTCGTACACCGGATCCAACGCTCTCTTCAGCAGCTGGTGGACGTCGGTACGCCGGTTAGCTTTATGTGGGTTCCTGGCCATGTCGGTATCCCTGGGAACGAAGCTGCAGATGCCGCGGCCAAGGCTGCGGTCCTCCAGCCTCGGACAGCTTCTTGTTGTGTCCCTTCGTCCGATTTTAGCAGGGTCATTTGTCGGCGCGTTGTGTCGCTGTGGCATGCCGATTGGGCTGCACTTACCGACAACAAGCTTCGGGCCTTAAAACCTCTTCCCGTGGCTTGGACGTCCTCCTCACGCCCTTCTCGGCGGGAGGAGGTCGTTCTAGCAAGGTTAAGAATTGGACACTGCCGGTTCAGCCATCGCCATCTGCTGACGGCTGCGCCGGCGCCGTTCTGCCCATGTGGGCACTTGCTGACGGTTCGTCACATTTTAATGTCCTGTCCCGATCTTAAAACACTGCGCCTCGATCTTAACCTGCCTACTACTTTAGATGCCATTTTAGCGGATGACCCACGAGCAGCTGCTCGTGTTCTTTGTTTTATCAATTTGACAAACCTCGCTAAGGACATTTGATGTTTTTTAATCCTATGCCTGTCAGTCTGTCTTTTATTGTGTTTTCCCTTTTAGTTGTTGTTGTCAACTTGTGCCTCGCGGTGCATTCTTAGAGTAGTCAGGGCGCTAATGACCATTGAAGTTGTGCGCCCGAAAACCACAAAAAAAAAAACACCATGCAATTACTTTTTTGGTATGTTGGTAACCACTGACATAATGAAATCTAAATTGCTATTCTCCTGTTGCTGGAATTTTTTTGCTATATCCTGTAACTTGTCCACCTCTTACACTTATAATGACTAAAATATTCAAGCATATCGAAATAGGGAAACTTGCGAAAATAGTTTCCTTCTGCAATTTTTAAAAGAAAATGTCAAATGAGCAAGCAGCTCTGAGTAAACAACAGGTATGTAACGCCCATTTGCATTTTGTATGCATTAAAAAGAACTTCATACCATCTTGTACAGTCGTTCACGCTTCGGAAATAATGCTAGAGCTTTATTTATAGAAAACATTTGAATTAGCTCTAACCTAACTGCTGTACACATTCCTGTAATTTTAGTCAAACCATTACTCCTTGGAAACGAGTTCAATATACGTCTGTAGCATAACTGTGCACATATCAACGAATGAAAAACAGTAAAAACGTGGATGTCCCCTCTGGTCAGACCAAATGGTTCAGAACATGATTGAAATATTTCTTTCATGGCTCACATTATCAGTAGACATGTCTGATAATTCACACATTAGTTTCTATATCGTACTATAAAAACGTTACACCATAAGGTGTAACTTTTGATTTTTGACATAACTTTCTATCATAAGTTTCGGTTGCATTGGCTATGTCAATCTCCAAATGCTCAAATAGAGAAAAGAACTTGTACTAAGACCTCAAGACGTGCAAATATTATGATTGGGTCTACTTCAGAGTTTCGTAAAACGTAAAACGGTATCATTGTGCTTTCAACCAGATGAAGACTTAATAAATTAAGCTGCCACTCTGCACTGGAGATTAATTTTGTAAAGGGTTTCCTCATGATACCCTTTTATGTATGCATAGGAACGGTTGTAGGCTGTGAAGTCTGGAAGGTAGATCAAAGTACTGGCAAAAGTAAAGCTGTGAGGGCAGGCTGTGAGTCGTGACTGAACAGTTGGTACGATCTGTTCTTAAAAAAGGTGCAGTTCTAGTTTAGAGTTCCATTATGGCAAACAGTTTTCATACATACATCTTTGATCCATAGATCATGAACACATTACGTAATGATGTGGAATGTATCACTTAAAAATGTTTTCTTTACACAAAATATTTTTTTTAAGTTACTACTTCATATCTAAGAATTTATTTATTGAGTAGGAGTTGTCATTCAGAAGTTATTTTAATTTGCTTTCAAGTATTAGTTGACTATCTGCAAGATTTTAAATACTATTTGGCAAATGACGAAAGATTTTTGTGGCAGTGTAATTCACCCCTTTTTGTGCGAAAGTGAGATTTAATCCAGGATAGTGAAGATCATACTTTCTTCTAGGGTTGTAGCTATGCACTTCACTGCTATTTTTGACCTGGGATGGGGGTATTAATATCCTGAGTTCCTTAAGTAAATGTCTGCAAGGTGATCTTCGTTGGGCTCCAGCTGTTACTCTGATTACGCACTTCTGTGCAATGAATACTTTCTCTCTTAGTGACGAATTTCGCCCAAATAAGATGCCATATGAAAGCAGTGAATGAAAATAGGCGTAGTAGGCTAATTTACTGATATGCTTATCACCAAAATGTGCAATAACCCTAATTAAATAAGTACCTGAACCTGTTTCAGCAGATCATCGAAGTGTTTCTTCCAATACAATTTCTCATCAATGCACACACCCAAAAATTTTGAGTATTCTGCCTTAGCAACAGACTTCTTTTCATAGTCTATATTTATCAATGGTGTTATGACAGTTATTGTACATAATTGTAGAAACTTTTTCTCATAATTTAGTGAGTCCATTTATAGAAAACTGCTTAATAATTTTCTGAAAGACAGTATTTGCAATTTCCTCAGCTGATTTTTGCTTCTGGGTGTGATTACATTCATGAAGATGCAAAGCTAGTTCTTTCTGCTGATAAGTCTAGTAAAGTGGCAAGTCATTAATATATATATTAAGAATAAAGGATCCAAGACTGAACCCTATGAGAAACTGTTTTTGATAACTCCCCAGTTAGAGGACTCTCCTGGTTTTTGCAGACTATCTGTCCTATTAATTTAAACCTTCTGCATTCTTCCAGTTAAGTATGAATTAAACCACTTGTGCACTGTCCCGCTTATATCACAATACTTAATCTTATAAAGAATAATTTCATTATTCACACAATCAACAGCCTTTGAGAGATAACAGAATATCCCAGTAGGGGATGTTGGGTTATTAAATGCATTTAATATTTGATCAGTGAAAGCATATATAGCATTTTATATTTAAAAGCCTTTCTGAAAACGAAATTGGCATTTTGTTAGTGCTTAATTTTTACAAATATGTAATGCTACTCTTGAGTAAATTACTTTTTAAAGGATTTTGGAAGAAGCTTTCAGAAGTGAGATTGGGCAGTGGTTGTTAGCATCAGATCTATCCACCTTTTCATTCAATGGTTTAACAATAGCGTATTTCAATCTCGAAAAATCTGTTTCATTGAGCTACTATATATGTGGCTCAGAAGCCTACTTATTTGTTAATAAACTTTCAGTACTCTGTTGGAAAAGCCATCAATTCCATGTGAGCTACTGTTCAGTGAATTTATTATTTTCTTAATTTGAATAGGAGAGGTGGGTTGAATTTAAATTCCATCAAATTGAATAGGTACTGCCTCTTACATATACTGCCTTGCATTTTCTAGTGAATAGCTGGATCCTAATTTCTCCACAACACTTAAAATGATTATTAATAATGGTCTCTACTTCTGACCTCTTGTTAACAAACTACTCATTGTGTTTGATAGACATACAGTCTTCCTGTGCTCTTGGTTGCCCTGTTTCCCTTTTAACAACATTCAAAACTTCTTTAATTGTATCAGCTATGGTACTATCAGACAAAATGCACATACTTGTGGAGTTAGTACAAACTTTTCTTAATACAGTGCAGTACTTTGTATAAAGTGTCACTGTTTTGGGATTATTACTCCCCCTTGCTATAAGATATATTTCCCTTTGTTTGCAAGATATTTTTCTCTCTTTTGTAAGCCATGGCTTTTTACATGGTTTCTTACAATTATATTTCACTGTTTTCTTGGGGAAACTGTTTTCAAATAAACTCACAAAGGTATCTTGAAATAGGTTAAATTTTAAATTAGCATCATGTTCCCTGCACACCTCACCCCAGTTTGTCACAAGCTTTCCCTAAAATTTTGAATTTTAAATCATTCACTAAATGCACGCACTATTTTGGCAGATTGTTTTTTATTACTGTATGGAGCTATATCATATGCTCTAACTAGCTGTGCTTCATGATCAGACAGACCATTCTTAACAGGACAAGTTTATGCATCAAATTTCTCTTAGTATATGAATACATTATCTATCAGTGTGCTGCTTTCCTGTACCACGTGAGTAGGAAAATGAATAACTGATGTCAAATTGAAAGAACCAAGTAATACTTAAAGCTCAAGCTTTCTATCGGACTCTTTCAGAAAATGTACACTGAAATCCCCACAAACTATTTTCTTTCCCCTGTCTGACAGATAGCACAACAAAGAATCCAAATTTTTAAAAAATAATGGAAAATTTCCCAATGGGGACCTGTACACAGTTAAAATAAGTGTCATTATTTAGTTTAAGCTCACATGCACATACTTCTATATGTTGCTCTATGCAAAATTTCTAAGTTCCCAAACTTTTCACACTGACAGATTTTATCACATATGACAACTCCCCTCTCCATAGTGTCTCTACTTACATGTGCTGAAAGCTTCTATCCACCTACATTTACATTACCTATGACTATATGATGATCAGACAGGCGTAGTACATATTTTCCACCCTCGGTTTCCAACGCTTCTAAACAAACAAGTAGTTAAACTACTTTGTTTTTTAACGCCATGATATTCTGATGCAATATACTACCATTATTTTTGACTCCTTTTATGTGAACCATGTGACATATTAACATTATTTTTCACTCTACTGTTAAGAGAATACTGTGATATTTTCATATATCTAGTACCTACCTACCTACCTACCTACCTGCTTGTCTGAACTTCTCGCCAAGCTTAATTTCAATCAATATAGGAAGATTGGACACTGATTTTAGCCTAAAAAAGTACTCGCATGGGTTTCAGTGCCCCCTTAAAGATTTTGCTATCGTTCCAGCCAGTTTACCCTTCCCTTTCCTATTGAGATTCAGGCCATGTCTTGTGATGTCCCACCTACCAATACCATCAACAGGAACAAAACCTAAGCCTGACAAAGTAGCTGCCCAAGGCAGCTGATCTAGCTCTATATTGACCCCCTGACAGCTGTTCAGTTGGAGTCGATCATACCACATGAAAGCAGGAACCAATCCAACATCTGTATAGTTCGTTGCAGATACTATTTTTACCAGGTCACACTAAATATTGTAGTCCTGATCCCTCTCAATACTGTTTCCCGCTCCATCCACTACCACAACATGATCTTGATTTGTGAAACACTTGCACAATGATCCTACATCCTCTGTCATTTGGCTAAGACATGCACTGGGCTTGAAAATGCTTGTGACCTGGTACCTGTCGCCTAATTTTTCCTGCAAGATCTGGCCCAAACTACTACCGAACAAAAAACTTTCCTCCTACTTTCTACTTTTTTGCAACAGTTGGTTTCCTAGTGAGTCTGTTAAGTGCTGACTACACATATATCTACTTGAGCATCTTCCTTAGTTAACTGAGGCAGCAAGGCAAATCTATTGTTTGTGCCAATGATGAAACTGTCAGATACTATTCTTTCTGAGTCCCCTGTGCTACCACTTCCCCCTTGTCTTCATCCTTCTGCCCCCAGCCCCCACTTAACTGTATCAGTTCCTCCCTAACACTATCCATTTCAGCCTGAAGGGCTCTAAATCTTCGCTTCCTGTTCCGCTATTTTCCTATCCCTTCAACATAATCTGCAATACCGTGGAAGAGACCCATAATTTACTTCCACGATTCCCATGCCACTACGTTCACCCGAGTGTAACCATCTGCCATAACAGCTGCACAGAATCCTACTGCACCTCAAACACTTCTCACTCATGCTTGTTCACAATATTTTTACAAAATTTATCTAGGCAATAACAGTAATATTCTATTAACTACAGATCACACGAGTCACTAAAGTAATGTGGGACACTAATATACATGTATACTGTTAATACTGTAACGTAATGCAGTTAAACTGACGGTTAAAATCAAAACTTGTACACCCGAAAAATTAGGCCCAAGATCGTATATGCGCGATACGTACTCCACGCGTTTTGAAGGGAAATCAAAGACAGAACTTAAAACCCCTAATTCCCGAGTAAATACGGCACTAATAAATATGTGTAATGAAAGCAACCTAAATTCTTCACTTAGTGCCTAAAGAAATGTCTTATATTTGTATGTAAACCTAAGTCTAAAGTAGGCGGAAATCTGCCCTCAGGTTACGTTTTTGTTTTTTAGAGAAATACTTTGAAACAAGGGAAACCTTCAATAGATCATATAAAACTCTTAGTTACGGTACAATATCAACTTGACAGTAATTATAGAATTACTTACCTTCACGTGCTGCCACTAATATCAGGAATGGCACGCTCAATGCCTTACGGTGGAAAGTTCATTTTGCAAATGAATGTACATTAATCTATACATGTGTTGACACTTCTGTTTAGAAAAGCTGAGCTAGAGCAATTCACTATTAGTTAACACCATAGGTTATCTCACCAACACGCAATCTTTCTACATGGATGCTTCGTACCACTGCTACGTTGTTCTCTACTCGCCTACCCTTCCTGGAGTTCGAGGTACATGTCTGTTTTCACAAGATAAATACCTGCAATTTCCTTGAACATATGATCGAAAATGATTTATGCAGTAAAATATACTCACTAACACACCTGAACTTGTAGACAGGTTTAGCTCTTTCTCGTCTGAGTGTTCCACAATTATGACATGGGCGCGTATGACCTTAGTTGTTTTTGCGCCCTAAAACACAAAAAACAAGACACATCAGATATCAGGACCTCCTACATAGTTTCAGAAAGTGTGCCCTGTTTGTGTGGCTCAAGGTTAACCAAATTTCTTAAAAGCTGTTTGTGAGCCTTCCGGTGTAAAGTACAGAGGGCAGTGGGACCAATATCTATCTTAGAGGTGCGTAATTCTGGAGCTGAGACTATCATGACATGATATCCTATATTTAGTCATG
Source organism: Schistocerca nitens (assembly GCF_023898315.1). Classification (NCBI taxonomy): domain Eukaryota; kingdom Metazoa; phylum Arthropoda; class Insecta; order Orthoptera; family Acrididae; genus Schistocerca; species Schistocerca nitens. Next base: position 1,119,076,673 of record NC_064615.1, read on the forward strand.
TTTCGAAGCTATGTAGCCTCTTGGCTTACATTAAATTCACCAATCTAAAGAGAAGCTTTGTCTCCAGAAGATATCGTAGGCTGGAAATAAATCGGTGAAAGCCAAAGACGTTTCCATCTTCTGAAAGCCCACTTCAATCTGTATTGCGAGGGCTAGGACTTGAATCACACTGTCTCGTCTGGTGAGAATGCCGGCTTGTTCTACAGTATTGTTCGACCAGTCCTGCTAAGCAGTATCCGTTCCAGAAGTTCATGCATCACACGAAGCAGTGCAATGAAACGAAAGCTTCGCGCAAGATCTCGAGCTCTACTTGGGTTTGGGAGAAGTTACCTTGGCTCGTTTAAGTTCTTAGGGTACGTTTCTCGTCTCCAATAATGAGGTGACGAATTTTGCTAACTATTTCTAAATACATTTACCGGACTTGAGGAGAATCTCTGGGAGTATATGAACAGAGCCAGGAGCTCAACTAGGTTTTGTGTCAATTACTGACGCTGAAATCTCTTCAAGGGTGATGGCATAATATTTAGTGTCTTAGATGGCCGATGCTTTTATATTTTCGAGCTCCTGTTTGTGTTATTGTGTCTCGGTGACATGCTTGTTCAGATGTTTTGACAAAGTGCAAAACAATTTCAAGTGTTCGGAGAAAATGTTCTCTAAGTAATACTGTTGGCTCCGGTTGCTCGTAATTTTTGGAGCAGGGACCACAATTTTCTTCCGGATACTTATAAATTGATGGAAACTACTGAGACGATAAATTTCTGCCTCCGTGCTGTATCTACGCTGTTGCGTCATTTCATGAGCTAATTGTAACCGCCGCTTAAGAAACCATTGTGGTGTTCATAACGTTTGTCCCGGCGTGGAATATACACTCCTGGAAATGGAAGAAAGAACACATTGACACCGGTGTGTCAGACCCACCATACTTGCTCCGGACACTGCGAGAGGGCTGTACAAGCAATGATCACACGCACGGCACAGCGGACACACCAGGAACCGCGGTGTTGGCCGTCGAATGGCGCTAGCTGCGCAGCATTTGTGCACCGCCGCCGTCAGTGTCAGCCAGTTTGCCGTGGCATACGGAGCTCCATCGCAGTCTTTAACACTGGTAGCATGCCGCGACAGCGTGGACGTGAACCGTATGTGCAGTTGACGGACTTTGAGCGAGGGCGTATAGTGGGCATGCGGGAGGCCCGGTGGACGTACCGCCGAATTGCTCAACACGTGGGGCGTGAGGTCTCCACAGTACATCGATGTTGTCGCCAGTGGTCGGCGGAAGGTGCACGTGCCCGTCGACCTGGGACCGGACCGCAGCGACGCACGGATGCACGCCAAGACCGTAGGATCCTACGCAGTGCCGTAGGGGACCGCACCGCCACTTCCCAGCAAATTAGGGACACTGTTGCTCCTGGGGTATCGGCGAGGACCATTCGCAACCGTCTCCATGAAGCTGGGCTACGGTCCCGCACACCGTTAGGCCGTCTTCCGCTCACGCCCCAACATCGTGCAGCCCGCCTCCAGTGGTGTCGCGACAGGCGTGAATGGAGGGACGAATGGAGACGTGTCGTCTTCAGCGATGAGAGTCGCTTCTGCCTTGGTGCCAATGATGGTCGTATGCGTGTTTGGCGCCGTGCAGGTGAGCGCCACAATCAGGACTGCATACGACCGAGGCACACAGGGCCAACACCCGGCATCATGGTGTGGGGAGCGATCTCCTACACTGGCCGTACACCACTGGTGATCGTCGAGGGGACACTGAATAGTGCACGGTACATCCAAACCGTCATCGAACCCATCGTTCTACCATTCCTAGACCGGCAAGGGAACTTGCTGTTCCAACAGGACAATGCACGTCCGCATGTTTCCCGTGCCACCCAACGTGCTCTAGAAGGTGTAAGTCAACTACCCTGGCCAGCAAGATCTCCGGATCTGTCCCCCATTGAGCATGTTTGGGACTGGATGAAGCGTCGTCTCACGCGGTCTGCACGTCCAGCACGAACGCTGGTCCAACTGAGGCGCCAGGTGGAAATGGCATAGCAAGCCGTTCCACAGGACTACATCCAGCATCTCTACGATCGTCTCCATGGGAGAATAGCAGCCTGCATTGCTGCGAAAGGTGGATATACACTGTACTAGTGCCGACATTGTGCATGCTCTGTTGCCTGTGTCTATGTGCCTGTGGTTCTGTCAGTGTGATCATGTGATGTATCTGACCCCAGGAATGTGTCAATAAAGTTTCCCCTTCCTGGGACAATGAATTCACGGTGTTCTTATTTCAATTTCCAGGAGTGTATATATTTTCAGATATTCTCAGGACATGCGCTCGTTCGTCCTTGTGATAAGTACTCGTACACAAGTGTTGCAGATACCAGCAGACGGAGGAATCCAGTCCAGGTATTTATCAAGGACCTTTTTTGGTTCAATCTGGACTGAGGAATTACGATTATATTCGGTTGGTGCAAAAGCTAACAGCGTTTTTGTTTTGCATGTTTGTATCCCTGTTGCTAAGGGTTCATAGATTCATCTTAGTTTGTAGTTCACTGTTTTTCATTCTGTTATTTTGTTTCATTGGAAGTAGTGGAGCAGTGGAGCTAGAAAATGGAGCGCCATGTGGACAAATGGAAACTTCGTACATATTCTTCCGTTTGAGTTCATTAGTGGAATGGCAGCATCGGAGGCAGCCAGAAACATGAGTGCCGTGTATAGAGATAATGCCACTGGACACTGCACGGCAAGCAAACTGTTTCCTAGTTTTAAGGAGGGTCGTTTTGACATAACTGACACTCACCAGGTACAGGAAGACCTTTGGGGATTGAAGATCGTTCAAACGCATTAATCCACAAATGATTGTCAGTGTACTGCATACTTAAAACCAAAATCAGGGATAGCCACACGTGCATCTGTTTGCTCGTCATAAATTTGCTCCTGAACAACATCGAACATTCCTACCCTCTATCGTTAGCGGTCCCGGAAAATGGTGTATTCATGATAAAATAAGATAAAGAAAGAAATGGTTGAGTCCAAACAAGCAACTCCCAAAACAAATACATGCGCACTTCCACAAAAGATAATTTATGCATCTGGTAGAACAGCGACGACGTGGTGTACTACAAATTGCTTCCCCGAGGTCTCACCATCGCTGATGACATTTTTCAACAACTCAAACGCCTTGCAAACGCAATGAGAGGAAGACGATCACGGAGACTGCAGTGATGAATATTCCACGATAATGCCCGCCCACATTGTTAGACTGACAGAAAAAAATACACAGGAGTTGGGTTGCGAAGTCATTAAACACTCACTTTCTTCACTTGATCTAGCACTCTCAGATATTCACCTCTTCCGTTCTACAAACCACCTCCAAGAAAATGCGCTCCGAACACGGCTTGGTGACTTGTTCGTCTCAAAACCACGTTATTCGTACAGCTACGGAATCGAAAAGTTACCCCATCGTTGGCAGAGTGATGTAAATAGCTAAGGATAATATATTACTAATGTCTAAATTGTTATGTACATGTTTTGTCTTAAATAAAGTTACAGAAAAATGCTACGAACTTACGCAACAACCTAATAAAAAAAAATACTTGCGCGGATTTGTTCCGAAGTGAGACAGTATTACCTAAGAGGGAAATCTGACATTTTCAGTTGTAGCGACGAAGCTATGGTTTCCGTCAGCAGTGATAAGACAAAAGTCTGGATGGACCTGACTTTTCCAAGGTGCTGAGTTGAAGGAATCAGTATCTTCAACACTGAAAGTAAAGTGGATGTTATTTCCAACTGTCTAGTTGACCAAGGCTACCTCATATTGATCAGTTATTCTACAATGAGTGGGAAAAATCTCAGCAACAGAGTTGTTGGAGATCAACAAAAGATGGTAGTCGTGTTTCTACATCTGAAAGATACCTGTTCAGAGTCCACTCCACTCGCGTAAGTGTGTCACTAGTAGCTTCACTGTGATGATACAAATCAAGTTTGCTTAAGTAGACGCTATCGTGAGCTTCAGTTAATTTAGATTGCACGTGATAGGTTGTTACTAAACAATGCCTCTCAGGCGATAAAAATGCCATTATAAACACTTCACTGAGTTTGGGGGAGGACGTGTGAACCGTAAATTTACTTCTGAAATGATTCCTTAAAGACTTTATTTACTGGCGATTCATCAAGAACATTAACACATTTAATCACACTAGGTGAGCGTGGAAGTAGTTGCCAGGAAGTAGCTGATGGAAAATGAAATTACTTTTAACAAATGTGAATTTTATTCCTAAAAGTCTTTTCAAAGACAGCTTTAAAATTATAAGCAGAAAAGCACCCTCGAAATATCAAGTTACAATTTTATCTAGAGGCAGAAAGAACAATACCAACAGTATGATCCTTCGGCCTGAGAAGCTTGCCTCCTCCCTTTCAACACGGCCGCAGTCATGACCGCTCACAACCACCTCTGAAAGAGTACACTCGTGCAAATCTGCAACACACGAGATTACTTTAAACAAAAAAATTTAACTCACACAAACACGTAAACTATGCAACCCGTAACAGGGATAGAAATGGTACAATCAAATTATTTGCCACCGAAAGTGCAAATAGTTTTTTTAAAGGACTCTTACGATGGAAGGGTGGCAACCTTATAACCTAAAATGACTATTTAAATAAAACCCATAAAATGCAGACTTACATAAAATGTAAAACATGCTCTACATTACACATATACCACCTCGCAAGATGATAGGCAAGATAAAAACATATTTCAAGAATTCGGCCTTTAAGCAATAAATTCGTCAACACCGAATCCGACAAACATGACAGAGGCAGCTATTAACGTACGGCAAATTGACAGGAGGAGAGGGAGGGTTTACTAAACAACCCGAACCGCAGATTGCTCTAAACCTCCGCAATTCCGCAAGGGTAAACGGACCACCCAATTCACAAATAACCACCTTCCCGCGGGTGGGCAAATGGAGAAGAATGGTGCGACGACCCCAAAACAAAGCGATTGGTGACCTCACCAAGAAAACAAGTAGAAATTAACAAGAGTAAATCAAACAACATATCTCCAATCACTTAACTTATAATAAACTGCGATTTCTGACGAAGACCTGGCGCAGCAGCCCCAACGCTCTCCCGAACCGTCTGCTGCCAGCCGCTTCAACGGACGCAGGAAGTCGCGCCGATCTCCCGTCTCCCGTCTCACGGCGTCGCAGCTCGCCCCCAGCCAACCCGATGTCGTGATTTCGTCCTGTTGCTCTCGTGTGAACCCCGAAACCACTACGCCTTTCTATACGGCGCTGCCCACTGGACTCACGTGCGGACCTCACATGCGCCGACGATCAGTGCGGACAGTCATCTCGTGCCTCCCGCGTCCGGCCATCCTGATTTAGGTTTTCTGTGATTCCCCTAGATCATACCAGGCAAATGCCGGGATGGTTCCTTTGAAAGGGCACGGCCACCATCCTTCCCCATCCTTCCCCATTCTTCCCTAATCCGAGCTTGTGCTCAGTCTCTAATGACCCCGTTGTCGACGGGACGTTAAACAATTTCCTCCTCCATCTCGTGTCTCAGTGCGCGACCGACCATCCGACCGGTCCAACCGCCAATGACCGTTGCCCGAGCAACTCGAGCAGACTGACGACCTAACGCGCACTCAGATGCAGCATCTCAGCCTCGGCCGGGCGACCACTAGCAGTGTTCTGTTACTGGCGGAGTGGCAAGACTCTCATTTTGGCTTTAAAGTTTGGTCCAAACGACAGACATTCTAGCACTCAGACGCCACACACTAACTGCCGCACAAATGCAAGCAAGAGAGACACCAGCAACTGGTGACGCGAGATTAACCTAGCCCGCTTCGACTGACCCCCTGCCGAGCTGATAGCGCCCCTTAAATGCACGTGAACAGGCAACCTTACCGCTTTCCCACCAGAGGGAGACACCAAAGCTGCGATTGCCACAGCGGCGCCACCGCCAGAAACGGAGGGCGACTGCTTCACACTAAGCGCTGCGGCGCGCTCTTCAAAACAGCAGTTTCTCACCACGGCTCAGTGTAGTAGGGTTACGGGAAGTTGGAGGTTCCTTTTCCGATATTGCAGAAAAACTTGGCAGGAATGTGGCCACTGCCCACGACTGCTGGCAGCGGTGGTCATTGGGCTGCATAGTCACAAGACCACCATGCTCTGGACTACCGAGAGGGAAGGCCATCGTGTTCGACGTATGGCTCTGGCGCATCGTACAGCATGTGCAGCAGCAGTGACACAACGATCTGGTCCTAATTGATTACTTAAAGGACAGCTCCGAGCAAGACGCCCTGTAGCGTGTGTTCCACTGACACCAAACAATGGCTGTCTGCAACTTCAGTGGTGTCAAGGGAGAGCTCATGGGAGGGCAGGGTGGAGGTGTATTACGATCCCTGATGAATGTTTCTACCCTGGTGCCAGCGCTGGCCGCGTGATGGTTGGGAGGAGGCAAGTTGAGGGTCTGGGACCAGCCGGTGTGTGTGCGCTAGACACACTAGACCCAAACCTGCAGTTTTCGTCTAAGGTTGAGCTTCGTACGACAGCAGGACGACTCCCGTGGTGGGCCCAACCACCGTGACACCCTGACCTCAGATTTGTACATCAGTCTGATGATTCTACCTGTTGCGCCGCCATTCATGAACAGCATTATAGGGGGTGTTTTCCAAGACGACGACGCTCGCCCACGTGCCGTTACTGCAACCCAACGTGCTATACAGGGTATAGATACGTTGCCTTGCGCTGGACGATCACCAGATCCGTCTTCTACTGATTAAATATTGGACATCATCGGAAGACAGCTAGTCATCCATAATCAGCGTTAACCTTCCCTGTATTAACTGACCAAGTGCAACAGGCATCGAACTCTGTCCTACACACTGGGATCAGACGCCCGTACAACACAACGCATGCATGTTTGCATGCTTGGATTCAACATTCTGACTGTTAAACGGGTTGTTACTGTAACAGCATTTCACATTTTCAATGGATTATGTCGCGCTTACATTAAATTGATTCCGCAATGTTAGTCACTTAAATACGTCACCTAGACAAATGTGTTCCTAAAATTCCATTACTCTAATAATTTTTGGGTGTTGGGTTTCCTCTACATCAATGTAATGGCCATTGCAAGGACGTCAGTATGTTTCAAGAACATGGTTTGGTCATGGAGAACAAGGCTGTTTGTAGATATTACGTACGGTCACTTCACCAATTACGATTCAGAGTTAACGAATATTGTTTGTGGAATTGGATACAAGTGAGAATTCACGGTTTTACTCTGGACCCGTGTGACTGTTCTATAGGCATGGTGATAAGTTGCTGTTTGTGGCGGAATAACGATTTAATAAACTTTTGGAAACGTTCGCTCGCCGGGTTTTTTTGAGTCGTTCAGTATATTTCGTGCTTTAGTTTTCAGCTCACGTCCCTTACCGTTTCTAGTGAAATACTTCAGTAAAATTTTCATTCAGTATTCTACCTTCCTGAGTGTTTCAGTGGCCGCTTGAATTTTTGCTTTTAGCTAATAATTTTGTGAGGTTTTGTTGGTAGTGATATTAGCTGTGGTGTAGTATTAATACAAGTAGTTGCTTTCTTAGTAGGCAGAGAATTTAGACTATTATTGCTAGTTCTATAGATAGTTCTACTGTTGTAACAGAACTTCGGCAACGTAGACGTGTAGTTTTCACAGTAACTGCAAAATTTTACCATGAGTAAGAAGTGTGGGCTCTGTCGTAGGTTTGTGAGTAGTGGGTTACTGTTTGGGATTTGTTCAAAGTATTTTCATTTGGGGGGGGGGGATGCAGTGGGGAAGCCAGTTGTCATTTTAGTGAGATCCTCTCCTAGGAGTGCAGAATTTGTAGTAGAAATAAGTTGATAGAGGAGCAGGAGCGTAAGCTCTGTGCCCTTGAGGTGCAGTTACAACGCGCAAAGGAAGAACTAGATAAGTTCAGGAGGGTGAAGAGTGGTGCAGAATGGGAACTGGCAGTAGGCAAGAACGGAGCTAGGAACATGAGGTATTCTGACAGTTACACTTTGCATATATGCAATAGATCTGAACAACTGTCAGTTGAGTGGAGGGGAGCCTCTTATAGCTATAGACGTAGGGAACATGCAGCAGTCCTCAGCAGTTAGGAGGCCTAGGTCAGCTGCAAAGTCAAACAGAAAGAAGGTTCTGCTGCCTGGTGGTACACACAGTAGAGGTGTGGGCCTGTAGTTGCAGCAGGTGTTTGGAGTGAGTACCAGGTCACCAGCATTGTGAAGCTTAGTGCAGGGTTAGCTCAAGTGACTGACAGCATAGGGGAGTTATGTAGGAATTTGAGACCAGGATCGGGTAGCGATAGTGGCTGGGGCAGGGAACAGTCTTGACAGGACTGGGGAATATGATGTAGGTGGTGACCAGGTAAAGATAGCTACTCAGACTGGTGGCACTAATGTGCATTTCGTGCAACTGTTCCAGCATCATGATTGGCCTCATATTAATGCAGCTGTTCGGCGCATTATCGTGGGGCTGGTGACGGGGCTGATGGTAGAAGGCATGGGTCACATCTCAGTGGTGCCAGTTTGGTCTAGTGGTGGTGGTGGTGGTGGTGGTGGTGGTGGTGGTGGTGGTGGTGGTGGTGGTGGTGTCACTCACCGAAAAATTCCTGTAGTAGTTGGTGTTAAGCTTGCACCATTTTTAGATTAAAGTCAGCTGATAGGTATACCTGCTTAAAGGAAGTTGCTCTAACTAAGGGCTCATTTTCAGGGGATGTAAAGTTTCCAAGTAGAGAAAGAATTAGCTTATTTCATCAAAATATAAGAGGTATTAGAGATAAAGTTAGTGAATGGCTTATGGCTGTTTACTCTGAAATTATTAGTATATCAGAGCTCCACTTAAATAAGTAAACAATTCAGAGGCTTCCTTTACCAGAATACAGATTAGCTGGCTATTTTTCAAGAAGTTCCTCGCTGGGTGGGAGAGTGGGTATGTATGTAAAAACAGTAGTCCATTTGAGTCCACAGATGTATCGCAGCACTGCACTGAACAGATATTTGAATGTTGCGCAGGAGCAGTTGAATTTAGTGAAACTAAACTTCTAATTGCTGTTGTTTATAGGTCCCCTAACTCTGATTTCAGAGCATTTCTGCTCAAACTAGAAAGGGTTCTTGATCCACTTTGTAGGAAGTACGAGAAATTGTTTGTGGTGACTTCAATATAAATTTTGTAAATGATTGTGCAAGAAAAAGGATGTTAGATCATATTAAAGTCATATGACCTGGTGCAGACTGTGTTTTTCCAACTAGGCTGCAGGGGAACAGTAGTACAGCCATAGACAATATTTTTACTTAATCTTCATTACTAGATGGGCACTTAGTTAGGAAAATGGTGAAAGGCCTTCCAGACCATGATGCACAAATTTTAACACTAAAAACTTAAGTACGCAAACAAGTGTCATATTTAATTACAAACTACATAGAAAAGTTAATCCAACAGCAGAAGAGTTTTTTAAACCTTGTCAAGGAACAAGTGGCTGCATGTTTTTAGTGCCGATAACATGATAAATGTGATGCTTTCCTTAATGTATTTCTGATTATCTTTGAGAGTTTCTATCCATGTGTTCTAAATGGGGTACTAGCAATAATAGGCAGCCCAGCTGGCTGACTAGTGGAATAAGGATCTCATGTAGAAGAAAGTGAGAATTATGTCACAACGTCAGAAGCAATTGCAATCAAGCTACTGTAGCCCATTACAAACACTATTGTTAGATGCTTAAAATGTTATTAGGAAGGCAAAGATTATGTGGTATGCAAATAGGATAGCTAATTCACAGGATAAAATTAAAACCATATAGTCAGTTGCGAAGGAAGTGTCTGATCAGCAGGACAAGGACGACAAGTCAGTTCACAGTAAAAATGTTTGTTACTGATAAATCAGATATATGTACAGTATTTAACAATCATTTTCTCAGCATTGCTGGTGAATTAAATAATTTAGTTTCTACAGGGAATCACATAACTTTCTTGACAAATGCCTTTCCGAGATTGTCTGAAATGTGATACAGAAAAGGGGAGATTGAGTCAATAATTATATCACTCAAGACTGAGGACTCCCATGGTTATGATGGAGTGCCTAGCAGAATATTAAATTACTGTGCTGCACATGTTGGCCCTGTATCTAGCCACTCTTTTAATGTTTCCTTTAGGAAAGGTCAATTTGCTGAACCATTAAAGTACTGAGTAGTAAAGCCGCTATATAAAAAGGGAGAAAAGGATAATGTAGATAGACCTAATTTTATGCCACCAGTGTTTGCTAGTCATTGAAAAGGCTATGTATCTGTGTATGGCAGGATAACTGATCATTTAGTATCACACTATTTGCTATCAAATGTACAGTTTGGCTTCAGAAGTCGTTTAACAACTGATAAATCTATATTCTCTTTTCTCTGTGAGGTACTGAATGAGTTAAACAAAAGGTTTCGAACTTTAGGCATATTTTTTGATTTATTGTGTTGATCAAAAAATATTGCTCCGTAGTTGGACCATTACGGAACATGGGAGTAGCTCACAATTGGTTCCTCTTACTATAGCAACAGACAGCAAAAGATCAACAATTTTGAGAATGCCTCTGATGGGGGGGCTCCGATGGGGGTATGGTCAAGTGAGGGGTGCCCCAGGCATCAGTGTTAGGGCCACTCTTGTTCCTTATTTATATAATGATATGCCCTCCAGTATCAGGGGTAACTCTAAAATATTTGTTTGCTGAAGACAGCTTGGTAGTAAAGGGTGTTCTGTGCAACATTGCCTCTGTTCCAAATAGAGCAGTTCATGGCCTAAGTTCATGGCTTGTAGAAAATAAACTAACGCTAAAGCACAGTAAGACTCAGTTTTTACAGTTTCTGATACACAATTCAACAAAGCCTGATGTTTTAATTTCACAGAATGGACATATGATGGTGATACTGAACAGTTCAAATATCTGGGTGTTCAGATAGTAAGTTGTTGGGAAAGCCCACGTTCAGTATATTGTTGAGGCTTAATGCTGCCATTTTTATTATTCGAACAGTATCTGAAGTGAGTGATCGTTCGACACGAAAATTAGTCTACTTTAATTTCATTTGTTTATGTTGTATGGTATTATATTTTGGGGTAACACTTCCCATTCTAAAAGGATATTTTTGGTCTGTCATTTCTTGTTACCAATATTAGCTTACTTCCAAGAATAAGCAGCTTGCACTCAGTTAATACTCGGCAGATATCGAACCTGCATTTGGATCGGACTTCCCTGACTCTTGTGCAGAAAGCTGTGCAGTAAAATGCTGCATCCATTCTCAATAAGTTATCACTCGAATTCAAAAATCTTAGCAGTTATCCACACGCTTTCAAATCGAATCTGAGATTTCCTCATGGGTCACTCCTTCTGTTCTATTCTGTAAGAGTTCCGTGAAAAATTAAGTTAATTCTTGTTGTATTGCTGATTGCGTTAACTTAAACTTATGGACTGACTCTTTTGAGCTCATAAACATTTATTTTTATCTATTATTACTTTTATATTGTAATTTCATGTACTGACATGTACCATGACCTTGGAGATTTGCTCCTCAAATTGTTCCTATGGAACTTGAAGTGTAAATAAATAAATATCATATCCCAATATTTAGAATAACGACGTTGACGATGGAATTAAACTGTGTCCGTTGCAAACTTCGGCATTTGGTTCTGTTAATGTCCTCAATGCTCAGTTGACGTATTTTAATACTTGATCCCACTTTCCTAGATCTTTGGATCTGGAAAAGATATTCTGATGTAGTACAAAGTCATTCCTTCTGACTGCTGTCTTCATATACTTATTACTTCCTTCCTTAATTAATCTATAGTTGCTGTGTACATTTATTCCTTATGAAATCAAAGTTGGTTAGTTTTCATTTAGTCAGGAAAGCTGAAAATATTCTCTGGCAGTCATACCCCAGTGGGTCCAGGAGTAAGAATAGGCCCCAGGTATTACCGCATGTCGTAAGGGGCGACTGAAGAGTATCACACATTTCGGGCTTCATGTGATGCCCCCTGTAGGGTTTGACTTCCATTCTTCAAAATTTTCTTGAATAGCGAGCCAACTGGGGAAGAGCGCCTTACATGATGCATTGTGTCCATCGTGCATAGAGATCTTTAGCCCACTTTCTCATTGTCGCATTGCAGTCCCACCCATTCTCCATATCTTCGGTGAGGACACGTAAGTGGGTGTGTTTTCCACCATGCACTATGCAGTCTCTCTTTCGTGTCGACACACCTGATATCCAGCATGGTAGCCAGTCCATTGTGCTGGGGACGGCATGAACCCTGTTGATTGTAGCCCCCTGACCATACAGGGATCACTCTGCTGATGCCTGCGCTGTTAACTCCCCATGTATGCCAAGGGGTAGATGCCCATCTGCCTGGGGCATAAGGACTCCCAGCAATGACCATCCTGTCAGGTCCGAGTGGGTGGCATCAGGGCAGTTGACACGTGATGAAGCGTAGTCCACCATCTCTTTCTGGTGGTGAAACACCAGCAGTCTCTAAGCCTTCAAGAGTTCAATTCTACGCACAGAAGTACGAACCCAAATTCTTGCTCTCCCTGGCCACGTCATCGGAGGAAGGTCAGGCTAAGGATGGCAGTGGATCTTATTTGCCCCGGAACCTTGTATGTTAGAGATATGATGGGAATCTTTCATGATGAAGTCTTTTGTTGAGCATTAAGAGGACACGCTTGGGGAGGTGAAGAGTTTGTCCAAAACATCTGGGTCAGTACCCTGCCCAGTCACGGACGTTACTCGCTTGTGTCTAGCTGGGGGACTTTTCTGTAACCATCACGCCCCATAAGAGCTGAAATATGGTCAAGGGTATCATATTTCACAGGAACCATCTTCTGCAATCTGACGACGTGCTGCACGCCAATTTAGAGCGGTGAGGTGTAAATTTGGTTCGGCATGTCCACTGGGGTCCGAGCGATAATCAGGTTGCCACCAGTGCCTTCATCTTGGCCTTAGAGGATGATACATTGCCCGACAAGATCAAGGTGTTGGTCTACCGGTGTGATGTAAAGCCCTATATCCGTAACCAATGTCCAGCTTTAACTGCTGGAAGTTCTGCCATATATCTCTCACTGTAATGAGATTGCGGAAACCCATCACATCCCAATACTCCACGTGCTCCGCCTCCCATGTGTGTCAACTGCAGAGATCACCATTTGCCTTGCTCGCCAGACTGCAGGATTCTCCAGAGATAAAGGAAAATTATGAAGACTGTGGACTGAGTGACAAACACTGAGGCTAAGAGAAAATTTGAACAAATGCATCCTGTGCATGTGACATAGTCTTACGCCTCCGCTACAACAGTTCTGGCACCATCAGCTCTGTAAACCCTAGTCAGCTCTGAGCCAGAAGACTACACCTGCCCCTTCATGCTGAGGGCATTTCCCTCCCTGTTGCTTCCGCACCACCTACTTCAGGAACCACCCCCCCCCCCCCTCCAATCATCGGGGTCGTCCATCCCCACTTCTAGCCAGAGAAGCGTTAGCCTTCTTTGGCTTCCCTCGCTAGGAAGGTGTCCCGTAGGTCACGCCCTTCCCAGGTTTCTCCTAATGCGAAAGATGACAGCCGCCAGTGGCTGATTAGCCCAAAAGAAGCTGGTCTCGTGGCTTCACATTCATCCTCAGTCCCAGAGACTGAGCCAGTGAAGTCTTCCCAGCCAGGTAAACACAAAGAGCAGTGAGAGAAATCCAAAAAGAAAACACAAGACCAAGGAAATAGTGGTAGCACCCACACCACTGCTACATACAAACTATGTGTCTGAGGATGGGGTGGAGATTTTGGTGTCTGCTGAGGACCTAGATCTCGCAAGACCCTCAGACACAATGGGTATAGATGGCTGAGGCAATAAGTCCATTGCAGCTGGTGACTCTGGGACGTAAACTACCTCACTAACTGTTCCATTCCTTCAGTCTCACGATAACGTCATACTCCAGTGGAACTGCAGCTGTTTCTTCCACCGTCTGGCTGAGTTACAGCAGCTGTTAAGCTTTACACCTGCTGTCTGTATTGCCCTCCAGGAAACCTGGTTCCCAGCAATACAGATCCCTGCCCTCCATGGCTATAAGGGATATTACAGGAACCCTAGCGTCTACCATCAAGTGTCAGTTTGCATTTGTGTCCTAAACTCAGTCAGTAGTTAACCTGCGCCCCTTCAAACCCCTCTTGAAGCTTTGGCTGTCAGAATAAGAATGATGCAAGAAATTGTCTGCAATGTATGTGTTCCTCCAAATGGTGAAGTACCCCTGAATGTATTAGCTGCACTGATCGATCAGCTCCCTAAACCTTCCCTACTTTGGGAGATTTTAGCACTATAACTCATTGTGGTGTGGCATTGTGCTTACTGGCTGAGGCAGACATGTCGAAACATCACTGTCTCTGTTCGACCTCGGCCACTTAAATACTTGTGCCGCTACGAATTTCAGTGTGGCTCATGGTACCTACTCAGCCATTGATTTATCAATTTGCAGCCCAGAACTTAGCCCATCCATCCACTGGAGAGCACATGACGACCTATGTGGTAGTGGCCACTTTCCCACCTTCGAGTCACTGTCTCAGCATCAGGCCCACGGATGCCTGCTTCAAACAATGCGGACTTCCCAGTCCGTGCCACCTCTGCTGTCACCACGAATCTCTCCGCTCGCTCCCCCCCCCCCCCCCCCCGGTAGGATCGCTGTATGTGATGGTTGATCATGTGGCTACAACAATTTTCTGCGGCAGAAAACGCTCTCCCAAGGTCTTTAGGGTGCCCAAGGCTTATGATAGTCCCTTGGTGGTCGCCGGAAGTCACTGAAGCAATTAAGAAGCGTCGGCGAGCTCTACAGCGGTATAAGGGGTAACCTTCCTTGGAGCACCTCATAATCTTCAAATGGCTCCATGCCAGAGGTCGCCAATTTATCAAGCGACGGAAGCAGGAGTGCTGGTCGAGATACATCTCGACCATTGGTTGCCATACGTCCCTTCCCAAGTCTAAGCATACATCAAACGTCTTTTTGGGTTCCAGACCCCAACAGGTGTTCCCAGTGTTACCATAAATGGCGTGTCATCTACCGACGCGATTGCCGAGCACTTTGCTCGAGCCCCTACGTCGAAGAATTCCCCCCCCCCCCCCTCAGCTTTTCGTACTTTCCATCAGCAGCTGGAAGGGAACGTAGTCTCATCCACTACACGCCGCATTGAATCCTGTAACACCCCATTTACAGAGTGGGAGGTCCTCAGTGCCCTTGCACATTGCCCCAACACAGCTCCTGGGCCTAATCTCATCCACAGCCAGATGATTAAACATCTCTCATCTGACTACAAGCGATATCTACTCATCTTCAACCGGATCTGGTGCGATGTCGTCTTTCCATCGAAATGGCGTGAGACCACAATAATTCTGCTGCTCAAACCCAGTAAAAACCCGCTTGATGTAGACAGCTATCGGCTCATGAGTCTCACTAGCGCTCTTGTAAGCTGTTGGAACATATGGTATGTCAGCAGTTGGGTTGAGTCCTGGAGTCACGTGGCCTACTGGCTCCAAGTCAGGGTGGCTTCTGCCAGGGTCGCTCTGCCACTGAAAGTCTTTTGTCCGTCGAGCCTGCCGTTGGAACAGCCTTTTCCCTACCGCAACATCTGGTTGCTGTCCTTTTGACTCACGTAAAGCATACGATACGATTTGGCGACATCATACCCTTGCCACATTGTATGAGTGGGATCTCCGGGGGCCTGCTCCCGATTTTTATCCGATTTTTATCCAAAACTGTCACTCTGTACGTCCCGTGTGCAAGTTGGTAGCTCCCATAGTTCCAACCATACCCAGGAGAATTAAGTCCTGCAGGGCTGCATATGTCTTTTTAGTGACCATTAACGGTCTAGCAGCAGCTGTCAGGCCCTCCGTCTCACCTTCACTATATACAAACGACTTCTGCATTTCGTACTGCTGCTCCAGTACTGGTGTTGCTGAGTGTCACCTACAGGGAGCCATCCACAAGGCAGTCACAGGCTCCAGCCCATGGCTTCGAGTTGTCAGCCGCAAAGGCGTGTCTCATGCACTTCTGTCGGCGTCGTACTGTTCATCTGGAACGAGAACTTTACCTTCATGACGATCCACTCACTGTAGTGGAGGCATATAGATCCTTAGGACTGGTTTTTGGCGGTGGATTGACTTGGATTCCTCATCTCCATCAGCTTAAGCCAAAGTGCTGGCAACACGTCCATGCCCTCCATTGCCTGAGCAACATCGGGGTGCAGATAGCTCTACGCTGCTGCGGCTCTACAGAGGCCTTGGCCAATCCCGAATTGATCGTGGGAGAGTGGTTTATGGTTCGGCAGCGCCCTCAGCGTTGCATTTACTCGACCCTGTGTACCACTGCGGGGTTCGCCTAGCAACACGAGCTTTTAGGACGAGTACTGGTGGAGGCTGGGGTATCCCCATTGCAGATCAGACGTGCATAACTGCTCGCCAGTTACGCAGCACACATTCTTAGTTCTCCTGAGCATTCGAATTAGCGTCTTCTTTTCCCGCCCGCGGCAGTCCATCTCCCACATCAGCGACCCAGGTCGGGGCTAACGATTGCGGTTCGCATGCGGTTTCTCCGAACTGGAGTCCTTCCTTTTACCACCTCTCTTGTGGTCCGCTCACGTACGCCTCCATGGGGCACACGTCGGCCGCAGTTTCGTCTGGACCTTTCATGTGGCCCTAAGGAGTCCGTTAACCCTGCAGCTCTCCGCTGTCACTTCAGCAAGATCCTTGAAGTGTTACGTGGCTCTGAAGTGGTTTACACCGGCGGCTCGATAGCTGATAGTCACGTTGGCTTTGCCTACTTTTACGGCGGTCATATTGAACAGCATTCCTTAACCGATGGTGCAGTGTATTCACTGCAGAGCTGATGGCCATATCTCGTGCACTTCAGTATCTCCGTTCATGTCCTGGGGAGTCTCTTCTTTCATGTACCGACTCCTTGAGCAGCCTGAAAACTATCGACCAGTGCTACCCTAGTCATCCTTTTGCAGCGTCCATCCAGGGGTCCATCTATACCCTGGAAGGGTCCAGTCGTTCAGTGGTGGTCACCTGGACCCCTGGTCACGTCGGAATCCCTGTAAATGAACTTGCTGATAGGCTGTCCAAACAGTCTACATGGGAACCACTTCTGGAGATGAGCATCCTCGCAGCTGACCTGCGTTCGTTATTACGCCGCAAGATTTTACAGCTTTGGGAGACGGAATGGCAAAATTTCAGTACGCACAACACACTGCTAGGCATTAAGGGGACCACGAATCTGAGAGTCCCCGATGGGGGCCTCTCGCTGGGACTCTGTGGTTCTCTGCCGGCTCCGCATTGGCCATGCCTGGGCTACCCACTGCCACCTCCTGCACTGTGAAGACCCACCTCAGTGTTGGTGCGGCGCCCAGTTGACAGTGGCCCATATTCTTCTGCTATCTCCTTCTTTGGCTGCCCTGCGACTTTATCTACGGTTGCCAGACCTATCATTGATTTAGCAGGCAACGGCTCATCGGCTAATCTGCTTTTCCATTTCATCCGTGAGGATGGGTTTTATCATTCGATCTAAATTTTGTCCCTCTGTGTCCTCCACCCTAGTGCTTTTAGGGTGGGGATTTTAATATGTGGCAGGGTTGCTGGCTTTTCCTTTTTATTTTCGTGGTCGGCCAGCCATTGTAATCTGCTTCCTTGTTTTACTCGTGTTTCTTGCATCTGTTGTTCTGTTGTCTTTTGTTCCTTTTAGTGTTGGTTGCCTTCCCTTCGTTCTTGTGGCTTTACCTTTCTTTCTGTTTTGTGCTATATGTTTCGTCCGTTTTATTCTCACACTTGTGGCATTGTTCTATTAGGACCAATGAACCGATGACCTCGTAGTTTGGTCCCTTTCCCTCTCTTTTCAACCAGCCAAGGAATCTGGCAGTCAGTTACGTTGCTTTAACATCGCCCAGGTGTCATCTGCATGGCACTTACAGGTAAACACCTACGGATGTTAAGGTACATAGACGCCGGAAATACATAAAGGTATAGCTCAACAGTTCCACAATTGACTGTTACCTTAGGTAAGTTGTATACTCCAATATTGCTCACCACTGGAATGAGCCAGAAATTGGTGTACATGCAATTTGAAACGAGATTTACTATTCCTGTATTTTGTACGGTCTATGGGGAGAAGTTAAACTTTCAGGCGGCATACTTAGCGTCTCACTACAGCAGGGACAGATTACGTAACTGATGTCATTCTATTTTTTCTTCAATAATTTGCAACACGACGTTCTTGGACTACATATAACTCTGATCATTCTTCTAAGCAATGAAAATATTTTGAGCAAGAGATCTCCCCAGAAGATTATTTCGTGTGACATGAAGTACACAGAAGCAAAAACCGTCTTTTTGACGGTTTCGTATCTAATACGAGAGAGCATTCTGGCTCCAAAAGCTGCTGAGCTAAATCAGTGTCCAGACGGACGTTTCCAGTGTAGTGTTCAATCTAAGTGGACGTCCAGGAATTTAGTAATAGTTATTTAGTGTCACTGAGAACTCCTCTCGCTTTGTGAGGTGACATAACTTACGTAAAATTTATCTTCCTTAGTAAGTCTAAACGGAGGTAACAGCAAATCAGTTAGACTTTTGATAAAATGTTTTCGCCACATGTTAGCTGGTAACGCCAGTATTTTAATAGAACATATGTCAAACATGGCAAATTTGCAGTCTGCGCCATTCACAACTGCTAGTAGTTAACCATAAACCAGACCTTGAAGGATATAGCACAGAAAGTACATAGATAGTACTACACTACTAACTCTGTACATAACACTCAGCGCCAGTTGCATGCTGCCTATCTAAGGGCTTCCAGGAGCAACGAAATTTTAATTATAGACCCAATTTCAAAAAGATATTAATTTTGGAAATAAAGTAACTGTCATAATCTGCTCATTAAGGGAGAGAATTCTGTTTACAATACTTCTTTCACTGTAAGATACCTTTCACCTGTGTGTTTCTTAAGGCTCACGACGCGCAGATCAGCCAGACTTAATCATGCGACTCTCAACGAACATTAAACATGATTTCAAAAACCCTAATTTTTTCTTGCTTGCACGCTTAATGTCAGCTATTTAAGACTCTGCAAAAGCTTAAACTTCAGATTGCTTAACAAATAAGTTCAAAACATGGTAATTTGATTGCATAAATAATCAGAGGATTACTATTTGGTTTCCAATTGATATTAATGCTTCTGATGACTGAAGTTTTTAATGTTTTATATTTGGTCTTTTTTAATATTTACAACATATTCTTGATGTAATACTATTCGTATGAAAACTATATAAATTTTAAGTGAAACAAGATGCTAATCAGTAATTGTTCAGATTCTTATCCCGGATAGCGCCACGACGCTTACTCACTACGGTTGTACTGATTGTCATGAGCATGTTTATATTTGGTTCCGTTGTACTAATGTGACGGCACTACTAAATGTGTAAATCCTTGTAACTACTTACGCCATTCAGTGTATCTGCTTCAGCGCTTATGTACCCTGCTTCTCAATTCTAACAGGCAGAGAACTGTGCTGTTTCTGGTGCCAGTGGTTTGGCAGTTACTACTCATGACTTGTTGCAATAGCTTCATGCACGGCATGGCGTAAATAGTAAACTTATTTACATCACTGTAAATTTCAAACAGGCAGAGTATCTTACGGCTTTCTTTTGTGCTAACAAATCGGTACTAAATGTTTTTCCTTGTAACCATTTCTGCAAAAATGGTTCAAATGGCTCTGAGCACTATGGGACTCAACTGCTGAGGTTATTAGTCCCCTAGAACTTAGAACTAGTTAAACCTAACTAACCTAAGGACATCACAAACATCCATGCCCGAGGCAGGATTCGAACCTGCGACCGTAGCGGTCTTGCGGTTCCAGACTGCAGCGCCTTTAACCGCACGGCCACTTCGGCCGGCTCCATTTCTGCCATACAATTCATGTAGCTGTTGTAGCGCTTATACTCCTATATGCAACTCATAATTCACAACTCACTGTTTCATTCTACTTACATTTGGGCACCAAGTCCTTGTCATTATTTACGCTAAAAAGTGCATGTAGCTGTTTTAGCACTTACGTATGCTACTTTCCGTTTGGAATAGGCAGGAAAATGTACTGTTCAGGTTATATGTTATGCACTTTAAGTTTAAAGCCAAGCTTATTTTGTGACCGCTGTCAGCTTACTACGTACTATATTTGTACATGCCACCAATTAAAACCGCCGTACTTGTCAAACACTTTTACAATCTCCCGTACTAATAAAAAATTTTACTTAACACTTCCGTTTGTAAAAATTTATTACTGTTACTGACACTGAATTGTATTTCCCTTGGTTTCATGCTCTTTGTAAGTCATACATAATTTCATACTATGGTGCTACAGGGCGCCTCAACCACTCTTGGAACGCCACCTGTTACTACAAATCTGTATCCTCGTCTAATTATCAGCTGTCTTATCAGTCTGCTTATATCTGTTGCCTTTACAACGTGTAACTGGTGCTTGTAACTGCTATGTCCACTTGTTGTATACAGTTCGACGGTACATGTCCTCTTAAGATTTGAAATGCTTTCATTGTATGCCGATACTGGTTTTGTAACTAGTTTTTATTTTATGAGTAATTGATTTATTACAATAGGCATTGATGATAAATGCCTAATTGCAGTCAATGACTTTCCCTCAGTGACAGTCAGCAATTTGAATACTACATACAATTTTAGATATTAGCACACAACTGCTTGCTACCATATTGTTTGTCTTTAAATTGTCATATGGATATGAAATGTACGAGGGCCAACAGAAATGGACTACAACCATGCTTTCCAGTTTTTATGCTCTTTCATTATCCCTGGATTTTATCATATGTTGTATAAATTTTGTGTTCTTAAGAAATCCTGTGATCTTAAGACTGTCATAATAGGTAATTGTTTCTAGTCAAGTATATAAGCTACTGTAAGCACAGTTTTTATTAATAACTGTAAATGTTTTTAGTGTAATCTGAACTTATTTGTATACACAAGCATGTGTTACTAGTCCTGTGCATTTAAATGCTCCCCTTTTATCACTCTGAGAATTCAACTCCCAAATGTATGGGCTTTATATACACTGAAGCGCCAAAGAAACTGGTATAGGCATTCCTATTCAAATACAGAGATATGTAAACAGTCCTATATAACGGAAATGTCTCGCGCAGCAGTTAGATCGGTCACTGCTGCTACAATGTCAGGTTATTAAGATTTGAGTGAGTTTGAACCTGGTCGGCGATGGGACACAGCATGTCAGAGGTAACGATGAAAAGAGGATTTTCCCTACGAGCATTTCACGAGTATACCGTCACTATCAGGAACCCGGTAAAACATCAAACCCCCGACGTTGCTGCTGCCGAAAAAAGATACTGCAAGAACAGGACCAATATCAATTGAAGAGAATCGTTCAACGTGACAAAGTGAAACCCTTCTTAAAACTGCTGAAGATTTTAATGCTGGGCCATCAAGTGTCAGCGTGTGAACCATTCAACGAAGCATACATATTGCCTTTCCGAACCGAAGGCCCACTCGTGTACCCGCACGACACAAAGCTTTACGCCTCGCCCGGACTCTTCAACGCAGACTCTGGACCATTGGTTGGAAACATGTTGCCCGATTGGACGAATCTCGTTTCAAATTGGATCGAGTGGATGGACATGTACGGGTGTGGAGACAAACTCATGAATCCATGGACGCTGGACGTCAGCAGAGGACTGTTCAGGCTGGTGGAGGCCCTGTAATGGTGTGAGGCGTGTGCAGTTATAGTAATAAGAGACTTCTGATGTATGCAGATACGACTGAAACGTGAAACGTATGTAAGCATACTGTCTGATCACCTGCAACCATTCATGTTCCTTGTGCATTCCGACGGACTTCGGCAATTCCAACGGGACAATACAACATCCCACACGTTCAGAATTGCAGTAGTGGCTCCAGGAACACTCTGAATTTAAACACTTCCGCTGGCCACCAAACTTCCCAGACATAAACATTATTGAGCACATCTTGGATGCCTTGCAACGTGCTGTTCAGAACACATCTCCACCCTCTCGTAATGTTATAAATTAATGTGCAACCCTGCAGGATTCATGGTGTCAATTCCCTCCAGGACGACTTCAGGCATTAGTGGAGCCCACGCCACATCGTATTGCGGCACTCCTATGGGCTCGCAGGGTCCCTATTTGATATCAGGCAGATATGCCGCTTTCTTTGGCCTTCAGTGTATCTTGTTCTATTATGGTTCCGTTGCGGATAGTTCCGTTTAGTCATTATGCATATTGAGCAACCACACGCAGTCACAGCATTACGGGGAGTGCTGGTTGCCTACTGATACTAACCCCCCACCCCCACTTTATCTAAAGTAGAATAGTACTGTCATAGCTGTAAGATTACATTTGGAAGCTCTCTTGTTACTTGTCTTGCAGTTTAATATCATCGTCCATATGTTTAAGAATCTAGAATTCTTTGATATTCATTTATTGCTATCTCCTGGCAATATTAGATAATTAAAAATGATTGGATACATGTTTTATTACTCTATTCTTTAACATGACTTCATTGTATTGTCCTGTAGTATGTTTAATTTAATCATTAAGTCCCTTACGACATTTGATGTCGGTGCGTTTTACTTACTTTTGGGTCTGTGCATGGTTCCTACGTTTGTAAAGAAATGTACACTCTGCACATACAGTTCACTGTGGGGGTGGGGTGTAATTTGATTGAAAAACTCTTTATTGAACGTAACCAATTTACTTCCATACATTAATACTATCTTAAGACAAAATATTCGGCAGATATTGTTCCATACTGCTACGCACGTGTATGCTCTTAATTTGTCCTGACAGTCAATATATAACTTGATGATGTGATCAATATTTTTTATGTGAAGGTGACAGTGTAATCTCATTGGATATTGAATTTCTGTTGTTAAATTGGGATTTCTTCTGTTATATTATTTATATGGTACTGTGAGTGTGGTCAGTGAGTGAAACTAGTAATAAGTGATTAGAATTGTCATGGATTTTTCCAAGCCAATAATTATTTAAGGTACACTGGCGATCCGCACGAAATTGTCTGTGTATGAAGGTAAAACGTGTTACTGCTGATAGCTGGACATTAAAGTAATTTTGTCTACCCTTCGACCTTTATGTAACCTCACCAACACCACATGTGGGTCCTGCCCATCGTAGACTCACTTCCTCCTTTCTAACCTCTCCCAGCCTACCTCTTCTACTTGAGGAAGGAACAACTAGTTATAGAGTTCATGGTTTTCTAAACTGAATTTTTCCTTAGTTACCATCGCCTATGAGTTCGTGTGTTCATATTGTTGTCGTCTGTCAATATATGTATTAAACAGTGTATGTAACACTCTATAATTAATGTTCACTTTTAATAGCTTGCAAAAGTGTTAGCTTTTAAGAACTACGTCGCTAAGTCTAAATGGAGTTTGTGGTGTGCTTGAAGTATTCCTCTTGATCAGGGGAAAGTTGTTCCTCACTACAGAGAACTCTGTGAAATATTTGCATTCCATAAGTTCATTGTAACTAACATTTGTATTATTAAAGTCAATTGAAATGTCTCTCTTAAAGAAAACAGTAATATAATGCGAAATATTGCGGATTTTTTAGTGTTCGTTCTTACAAGCATTGTAATAACGCCTGTTACAAAAATAGTATATACTTACTAAAATTGGTAAAAGATACAGAATCTGGTTTACAGTTGAATTTTTACGAATACATGACTTCTTCTGACCAGATCGAACAATTTTCAATGTTATTTCAACTACACCTGAAATTAAGAACAATTGTAACTCATGAATTTATTTTTAAGTAAGGTGTAACCTGCATCTAGCTTTGGTTGTGTAACGATAAAACTTCCAATGTCTAATAAAAGGTAACTCACAAGATGTATGTGCACGCTGTACGTTGTAAAAGTTACTTATTTAATAATATTGCTGATCTATTGATAATCATTGCTTTGCAAGCAGTAATGCCGGCCGCGGTGGTCTCGCGGTTCTGGCGCGCAGTCCGGAACCGTGGGACTGCTACGGTCGCAGGTTCGAATCCTGCCTCGGGCATGGATGTGTGTGATGTCCTTAGGTTAGTTAGGTTTAAGTAGTTCTAAGTTCTAGGGGACTGATAACCACAGCAGTTGAGTCCCATAGTGCTCAGAGCCATTTGAACCATTTGAGCCAAGCAGTAATACAGAAGCGCAGTTAGACTAGAATTATTGTAACGGTTAGCGAAGTCTGACTTTGCTCCCACTTTTCGATCTTCTGTTTCCTTTTCTGTCGGTCTCTCTCGGCCAACTCTTGTTTTCTTCGACCCCAATGGTATTAGGTTGCGAGGCCAGAGGGTGTCTTTCATTCTCATTTTTCAATCTCTCTCTTTCGTTCATTGGGGAGGGGGGGGGGGGAGGAGAAAGGTGCTGCCTCAGGCGTGGTGCTGAGGAAGCCAGCGTTCCTAGGGAGCAAACCCCAGAAAACCTGGTCCTCAGAGCGTGGTGTTGTGCGGTCAAGTTGCTCAACGATCCGTATAAGTCTTCATAGTCACAGGCCTGAAAACAATCCTTGGATGTCAAGGCAGAGCAAGAGACGGTGAGGTCGGAACACGCCGTACTGGACTTGTAGCTAGCAGTGTCAGTATGATCGTACTCAAAATATCCCTGGTTTTGGAACAAAATGTGAATCACAGTTGGAGGTGTTTCTCTGCATCAGTAGTGAAGTAAATGTGATGGAAAAAGTAGCCTTACACATCAAGAAGGATCCTTTCCAAAATAGTGTGAACCACGTCAAATGTTAACTGATGCTGCTCTTGGAGGTATCATAACCAGTAGAAATATTGGGGAGCATTGGAATCAAGTAATCACGAGTTCCCGTAGATACTACAGGGACAATCCTGGACAGATGCAGAGCGCTGAAGTTACCTTGATGGCTAGTGAACAAATGCTAGTGAGACAGAGCACGCTGGTGGTTCAAAATTCTAGTGATACCATGCACCAGGCTGTAAATTGCTCATACGCAAAGTAATATTGTGGGTGCCAGGTGCGAAGAGAAGAAAAGTGAAAAAGAGGATGGAACGGTGTGGTGGAACATTGCTGAAAGTATCAGATACTGGTGTACTTCCTCCCAAAACAGCATATGAGGAGTACACAGCCTCCCAGATGGTACTACGTGCGAAGTTCTGTCTCACACTTCACGGACGTCAGAACTGATTCTCATCGCTTGTATTTTGGTGACTATAACTGGAAGTTGTGATCGTCTGCCACGGTTGAAGATCGTTCTGCGGATCTACCAGCAAGAATAGGAGTAAAGCTCCAGCCAGAACTTCACCTGCAGTCTTTGACTTGGCGAAGAAGATAATGGTGTCGGCTGAAAGCAGTCTTCAGTGCCACTGGACTACCACTTCTGCCTGACCTGAAAGCACCAAGCTTAAAAGATACACAGAGAAAAATGCAATCAGTAGGCCGACACCTCAAAAGTGGAAATCATTTCGCGACGATTTACGAGCCTTTCAGCGAGACGTGTTTGAGTTGGCTCCTCAAGGACAGTGACATTTTAAAGACCAGTGGTTCCGTAGTAGGTGGCATTCCAGACTCCCACTCTCCTCCCTCTTAGAAACTTCATACTGTTTACTGCTTCTATACTTAAAGAACTGTTACATAAATAAGCAACTAAAATCTCATGTTGCATATGTATGTAAAACTGAAATTAACTGTCAGGTCTAATAGTAATATATTGTTTCCTTTATTTTGTAAATTATGTAAATTAAAATTAAAGGTAATCCATTACTCAATCACATGACTGTAACATTGTTAAATTTGCAACATTTGAGTCATGTAGTACTGTCATGAACAAGACAAATAATTTAAATTTGTAAGCGCAAATGTAGCGCACAATTGCACAAGACGAAAGTTGTCAGACGCGGGTAATACGTTAGAATGCTAGAAAGAGAGAAATGGTCTTCTCTATTTATCAAATTTGAGGTTATAGTTCGTCGTGAAATCTGTGTCATTAGGCTAAGAAACTGAAGCAGATGAAACGCCATTATATCTATACAGTCGCTGAAAATGGAGTTGTGGCTCCGAAACACTTTGGGCAGATAATAGAAAATAAATTCTGTGAATGACCAAGGATTTTTTTCCTTACTTAATGTGTTTATACTGCATGTTGACATCCACTGATGTTGCGTAATGTCCATAAACTGTCTGTTCGCAGCAATAAAAATGTTGGTTGTAAATTAATATTACGCACGCATTGTTATCATGTCGGTATTTTCCATACAGCCATGTTGCGGCATTGGTCTTTCGACGTATCTCTAACTCGAGGAAATGCTGTATCTAAAAGTGTTTTAAATGTACTAGTAAACCTCTGATCCATCGAATAATCGTGTATAAAAGAGCCTCAGTTGTGACTACTTCATAAATTAGTTACTGCATTAAATGTTGCACTTCAAGCTTAATTTCAAATCTTTTGTAACCTTTCCAAACGAGCTTCATGTACATAAGCGAGAAAGTCACTACGTGTTCTCATACTCAAATACTGGACGAATATAGTCAAGATACTTGGGTGCTGCCTAAAGACACACAGTTCTTAACTGTAATACTTACTTGCTTTTGTTGTTAATCTTTAAGCATAAGAATATGCCTCCTAATGTGCAAATCATGACAATGTAAATATATACAGTGCTAAGTCAATAATTACTTGAAATAACGGAACTCAAATAATTTGCTCCTGGAAGCAGCTAGATACGTCTCAATCGACCAGGCCATTGGACTATAGTAATATTTATGCTGACTGGAGACTGTCAATAAAATATGGCGTTTCAGTCTTCGATCACTATTCTTTATTCTCAATAACTGGTTTCGGGCTAGCTGCCCATCTTCAGATCATATGTTGCAGTTACAGAGTAACTTGTCCGTTACTCTGTAACTACAACATATGATCTGAAGATGGGCAGCTAGCCCGAAACCGGTTATTGAGAATAAAGAATAGTGATCGAAGACCCAGTGAGACAACCATGTCTTGTTTTGATATCTGTCAATAGTTGGACTAAAATATCCGCTCATCTACAATTCTCCACTAGTAAAAAAAATGCAGCTGTGTAGCAGCGCACTAATGGTGTTGTAGCTAAACAGCAACTTCATACAGCGAGAGTGCGTCCCAGTACTGGCCTTAGCATTACAGCTGACTCCCAACAACGACGACACAGGTTGTAAAGCCACTTCGTACCATGGCGTGTATCTGATATTGGAACTACACTGCCGCCTTGAGTAATCAACACACGTCAAATACAGTTCCTGCACTTCATGCTGTGGATTTTCCGTCTGACCACCCAATCTCAGATGTTCTTCCATTTCCTGTATTTCCTTAGTTTCAATATTTCTCCATATTTAGCCTTCAAATCATCCTGTACAAACCTTCAAATTCTCCTCTCCCTGACGTGTATCATCATTAAAATATGAGGAAGTCTACCTGACGTTAACGATACATCAGCTTTTCTACAAAGTTTGTAATGTTAATCAAACTGACTGCATTTCCTTAGTGCAAGAAATTCATCGTTACTATTATCAGTAGATAATATACATCTTTCCTTTATCATCCTTACCAGTTCAACAGTGTTGGGGCGATGTAGTGAGCAGTCGGTCAAATATATCCGTACTCGGTTTCAAGTCCATTCAGGGTGTGTCGTTAACTTCAGTTGTTCCGCCTGCACATCTTGCAGCTTCTGATTAACTGAATTTCGAGCTTCTGTGTTTGTCCCATTCTCGCTGCTGTATCAAGCCCGGAGGGAATAAATTGCAGCTCAAATGTCATGGAAATAATTTAAGGAATCTGAGGTTGTGCTCTGTCCTTAGATCACCTCGCGATGAGGCACCATCGGTAGGCACTGTGACGTAAACTGAAGTTTGCATCATACTCTCACAGTCCCAGTGGTAGGGAATGTTTACTTATTTACATCTATTGCCGGAAACACATCGCTATGAGGCTTTCGAACATGCCGGGAGCTATGATATACATAAGACAGAAGCAATTAGGTTTGGTTTAAGTACATCAGAGACCTTTGTTCAAACACACTAGTGACCCTGTTTGTGAACTGACGCATATTACACAAGCCTTCGCTATGCTCCTTAAGAGCCACAAGAGTTAGATCGCTCATGCCAGGAGCAACTGTAAGCAAAACAGTCAACACACAATGCTCCGACTTGTGCTGAAATTAGTGAGTTATTGACGGGGATAGGGCTGGGGTACGGCGGGCGGTCCGAGTAAACAATGTGTGAGATTATTATTTTACAAATATTTTGACTTCAGTTTTGTGCAACACAAAAGGTGGTGGGTAGTCCCTGTAGATACTATTCAGTATTTCTCGGCCTTAAAAAGTCAGGATGATAAATATTTCAAGAATTTATACAATCTGTTAATGGGCTCATTCTTTGCATTAATAGCACCTCCTTCAGTCTTAAAAATTTCTCAACATATGCGTTAGGTCAGTCGTCACTCTGCTTCAGAGATAATTAGAAATTTGTTGAGTACAAAAATATTCAAACTCCTTTACTACATCAGTATTTTGTTTAGTCCATTTTATTGACATTACTTTCGTCTGTCAGGTATTAAAATTTCCACTTTTGGGTTCTTCGCTCCTGCATTATAAAGCTTTATTTTATTTTTGACGCAACACGAAGTGGTGACAGCTCTTCCAAGAAAGCCTCAATTAGGTGCAGATCACCGTCCATACCCCGAACAGAAATCACCAGTTTCGCAGTATTTGAAATGTCTGACGTTGTGCGATGGAAAACTCGATCAATTACTGCATTTTACTAGTCTGTTGTCAGTTACCGGCAGTTAGTAACACATTTGCGGCAACAAGGTGCGCCGAGAAAGGTAGACCGCTCGAAATCGATTTACATTCAGTGGGCACAATCTGCAGCCTCATTGTTTCGCTATGTTATGAACCAGGCAAAAGGTTGGAGATCTTCCTTCGGGACAACGTAAAGTGCAGTCTTAGAAGATGTACGTACTGTAGGACTGTCATTCTGCCGCTCTGGGAGACTGAAAACAGTACTGCATAAAGTACATCACTTGGGTGATGGACGTGCGACGCTCTCGTGACGGCGGCAGCAGCAGCAGCAGCAGCAGCTCACGACAAATTCATCAGGTGTCGTTCAACCGCTGTTTCTAATCTCATTTAACTTTCCCATCGTCTCAGAATTCTAATAAGGCTGTACACATCCTTGTTTAACATACGAAAACGGATTCTCCCGTTCCTTCCTAAATGATGTCAAACCTATTTTATAGTACCTATTACTCTTGTTGGACATACATTCATTGGTAGCAGCGCGATTGCAGACGGCTTCAAGGGTCTAATGGTTCGGTAAATCCTGTCTGAGAATATGTACCATCTGCAAGTTCAACGGGGTGGATGAAATTCTTGCGTCGCGTAGCTCACATAGTTGTGAGGTATAAGTTTTGGATGACTATTTATTTCCAAGTTTGTTTAAAAACAAACCATGTAGACCAATAGTTTCACAAATTGTTGTTGTAGCTTGAATCTCTTATCCATAGTGAGGCCGCAGTGTTTGGTGTAGCGGATGTTGCAGCTGCTTTTGTCTTCTGTGGCTTAGAAATAGTTTTCGTTTGTGCGTTCTTCCGTTGGTAAGCAGTTCATTGTAATCTGAGGGTAGGATTGTACAGGTTGTTACCATATGTTGTGTAGGCACTGGTCTCACATGGTCGGGGCAGTTCAGTCTTCACAAGGTGGTCTGCTTTTTCCTGTTCAGTGGAGGTGATTTCCAATATTACGTTAATCGTCGCAAGCTGTTACACGCGTATGGTGAACTATTCATTATTTTTTACTTCTGTAGGTCTTTCGCCTAAATCGTCAAAACTGTGTGTGTGTGTGTGTGTGTGTGTGTGTGTGTGTGTGTGTGTGTGTGTGTGGAGGGGCGGCACGCTTTTCTGGTACTTTCCGAAAGACAATTGCCTTCCTCCTTCCTTCAATGGTTACTGGTGGATCTTCTTTCTGGTGTCCACAAGTGATTCTGCTAAAATTCCACCAGAGTTCCTAGGATTGGCGTATTGAATTTTGTTCGTTAGGGTACTTGATCTGAAGTCCCTCTATTGAGGTATGAAAAACGCTCGGGTCATCTGAACTCCCAAATGAGAGTGGGATCGAGGGTTGTTTTGTTCTGCGTATCGAGTTGCCTTTTTTTAATTGCCAGATCTTTCTCGGGATTAGGTGCACATTCCGGCATTCGTTGTAAGGAAGCACTGGGTGTTCTCGCGCTTTTCATTGTTTCTGTATTTTCAGAATTTAGTTAGATAGTTAAAGTGATGGACTTCTTTGGTTGGAGGTTTGTTTCATATTTGGTGGATTAATTTTTTTGTCGAGGTTTTTGTCTTCGAAACTTCTGACAGACCATATTTGTCCTACACTAACTTGTGTATATTTTAAAGTGCCAATAAACAGTATTGGTGTGTATGGAGAGGGGCAAAATAGTACAATACTTGTATTTTTGCGCCCACTTTCACTTCATCAAGTGGACATAATCATTCAGCAGATCTAGATCTGAAAATCTTCGCACGAACTCCTTCCATCTCCACTTGAGACACAATGGAATCGAGCAGCAGTCATCAGTACATAGTCAGTTCTCTTCGCCAAGGTACAGCAATGTACTGACATGTGTGACTAAACTCAGTGTATTTAGAGGACCACTATTGACATTTTCAAATCCTGTTAAATCTTTTTCTGTACTGCCTTCTGTCTTCTGCATTACACGACGAAATTTGTTCATTTGATAAGCATGGTGTGAAAAAATTACGTGTAAAATATTTCCTTACAGATTGTTTATTGTAACCACTTTATATGGTAATAATGTTAATATTTTCAATTAACGAAATTCGTATGTGAAATAGTGAACTGAAAAACGGATTAGGAATGTAACACGTAAAACAATGTACAACAGAAATGAACGTAAGTAAACCAAATAGATGTTTAGGCGCTTCAATCAGGTATGTAGAAAATACTTCAGACGGCGTATTGCATACCAAAAATGGTATTTCAAAAAGCAGCTTTATTGAACAGGAATGCCTGTGCCTCGTAACGAAACTTACAATTTTTCAAAATTGTGTTCGTATTTTCTGCATAATTTCGAATTATACAGTTTTCAAGGAAATGAGTTACATATCATCTTTCGTATAAGAAATACATACAAATAATCGTTTCTAAGGTAGTCCCTATAAACCTAAAATGCAAAATTACTTTCTGGGGTGTGGCTCACCATTTAAAAGTGAGATTGATCACCAAAAAACGTACTGCACTCTTTTGCCCTACCTACACACAGGCAATGATCCTTCAATATCGTTTATTGATGGTAGCGAATGTTAGGTTGTAGGTAGCAATTTAGTTCACAGATGGGAGATGGTGTCTGACAGCACTTGTGGTGCGTGTGTGTGTTCACGTGTTAATATACTTAGGTGAGTTGTCAAAAGTTTACTTCACTTAGTAATCTCAAAATGTTTCCTTCCATTAGGTCTTCTAGCATACATCTGTTCTGATAGTTCTTCAGTCTTCAGTTTAAGACCACGCATGATCTTCCTGAGAGGAATGCTAGATCCATAAATTTCGCAGACATTACTTTACGAATTCTGGCAACAAACTACTACTTATGTATTTTTATTTATACCATTATGCGTCCACCAATTGGTGTAATACGTATTTAAACTCAGTTAGCGCATTGATTAAAAAACAGATTTCAGTTCAGATGTTGCAGCTGCTCCGTGCAAAATAACCTGTTTCTTTATCTTCCGTATTTCAGGGGTTACATTTCTTCAGCGTAGTACTCCTCCAAAGTACTTGTATCCTGCATGTTGTCTCGCTTACAAATCCTAACAGAAGCAACAAATTCTTTTCGTGTCATCCAAAAACGATACTTCCCACAGAGCCTCTCTAAACCGCCCCACCCCCTCCCACCCGCGATAGTGGTGTTCCTGGAATGTGTGGTTATTTGTGACACACCGGTAGGCTTGCTCTAGTGTAAACTGCTCGTGTCTCTGGTGCTTCCTGCAGGTTTTGTTTGTTGAGGCGAGGACGATACTGCGGATGAGTGACTTACTTTACAAGGGGTCGCACCAACCCTGGAGAAAATATGTAAACTAAGTTTCCTGTCCCAATTATATCTGTCGTAAATTCATCAGTGACCTCTATTTGGTGAAATTGTAGAACAACAATCATTATTGAGTTTCTTAAAAGAGAACGGAATTGGTTTATTATCTGTAAATAGGTCTCAAGTGGTATGGATAATGAATAAGGGAGATGATGCCACAAAGCTTCTTACATAGTTAGTAGCTCTTGGCTGTACTCACTACAGTTGGTTTGTGGTTCCATCAGTTTCTGGGAGGGGGAAAAAAAATCGAAAGGTTTCCTTCACTTATCAGCATCCTCAGGGACAGCTGTGTGGGTGGGATGCTGGCTGACGTCACCCACACTGCTAAAGGTACATTATGGTCTGGGTGAGAAAACTGGAAAGGTGAAAGCCGCATTACAAAAGCAAAGGCTTTGTGCCTCTGGCGTCCATGGCAAGGGGGTCGGCCCGTGGTTTCCTTACCTGTCATTGCTCCTATAGTGGTGCCTTGTCCTGATACAGGATAGATGGAAGACAATGGGCTTCAGGTCAGACCGCAATTTCCGAGCGGTGAAGAGCAAATGCAGAAAGACAAATTCCCAGTGAAGGCAGGCTGATGACTTAGAGCAGCCCCAAACCTATCACAGGGCGTCTGAGATATGAGGGTTTTGGGAGTCGACATGAGGAGACTCGTGGAATTCGGGCGTCTGATTAACAGTATTTGTGATCGGAATAAAAAAACACAGGTTTTTAAAGAATTGTGGCGGAGCAAAACTCCTCTCTTCCTACACTCGACCCACCAATCCACCGGAACTTCACAAGGACTTCTGGCCAACCACATTTAGATTCCTCCCTTTCTCCTACTCGGTAGGTAGGTAGGAATGCTTCTGGATTTTACATAAACTCAGCATGGTATAAACAGTGTTTAGCTTTCAGCTGAACGTCACTGCCACTCCTATAATGGCCAACATCAACGCTTTGTCACCTGGCCCCGCCGTCCGCCGTATTGAGGGTGGGGACTTCTGTAGTAGGAGTCTAACCTATGTAAACCCACTAACGTTGCAGTTTTCAGGAGCAAGTATCAAGCTTGCTGCCTGTAAGAAGCGTATTTCCGTGGCTATCTTCTACAGTGACGCCTTATGGCGGCGTCTAGGCGGTGAATGGAGTTAGCAGTTAATTTTCTCCACCCACTCATCAAAGAGAGTTCGGTTGGTCAGTCCTCCTGAAAAGAAGTCTCAAAATCATCAGTGTGCTGTAGCACATCCATTGTAATTAAGCCAACAGGGGGAACTTCCGAGGTGGTCTCCACTTCCTATATTCACAAGGCACTGCAAGGTATTCCTGGGTTTCTAAAAAAGTCAAAGGACTTCGAAATGGAATACTTCCAGTTGAAACTGCTAATTCAACCCAAATTTCTAAGCTCTTGGTATTTAAGGCCTTAGATACTACCCAATCGAGTGGGAGTTGCATAACAATTTTAGTAAGGGTGTGATTACCTGATGTGATAAAATGGCAGTGGACCCCGTGGAGTTACTTGATGTATGGAAAGTATGGGCGTCTCGGAAGTGCAGAACTGTGTGAAGAGTCAGTGGCAAATTGGAGAAATCGGAAACGTTTGTTCTAACCTTAAGTACTCTGGAACTAATTAAACATATCCTTGCAAGCTATATCAGTCTTCAGGCTTGCACGCTTGCTCCTAACCCAGTGTGATACTAAAAGTGTCAAAGATTTGGCCATACCAGTGTGGGGTGTAATGGGAGGGCTATGATGGCAGTTGTGGAGGCTCAGGTCACGAATCAGGCAATTCTTGCACACTTCCTCCGAAATGTGTAAACTCCTCTGATGATCACGCAGTGTGGAACAGAAAGTGTGAGGTTTACACTGAGGAAAGGAAAATTAAGCAGTTGAAAAGACACACACATCCACTATGGTGAAGTTCAATCCACTTCCAAAGATATGCAGCCTCCTCAGGTTATCGCTACTTCTTTTGCATTGCCCCTTAACACGTTGATCTCAAAGTGTGATTCGTCCACACACTCGGGCCACAGATTAAAGTAAGAGCACATGCTCTTGTCGATGTACCTGTGGAGGGGAAACGCTCCACTTGAAACTGAAGTCGTTCGGAAGATGTCAGCAGTGAGCTAACCATCTAAGCCGCATATCACTACCCACCATCAAAAGCTAACAAAGTCCTCCCGACAACCCAGGCAACCACCTCCTCCTTTCAGTAAAGAAAAATTTGAGACTTTCCGAAGTAGTCCAAGAAAGCTGTAGTTAAATCTTCAGATCGGCGAAGGCTCACCCTCTGTGATGGGCACTACGCTTTGGAGGATATGGACTTTGTGAGAGGAACTGGAGGACTAGGAACAAGCTAACGTCCTGCTAACCTCCCCGGTAAATCATTGCCTCCCAGGGACAGATAAAAGAACAATCGGTAAACAATGGCTTCCACAGGGACTGTTGTATTGCAGTTGAATTTTATTAGATTTGGAATAATAGCAGCTCCTGGTCCAGTAGAAACCGTTCTGCATCTGCTTAAACGAAACGTATATTAGTCACTGACACGCCGGCAAAACGGGTTAACCACCCATAAAGGAAGGATGACACTACTGGAGACAGGGCTAAAGGTGGAGTGGCTGTTTTCATTGGTCACAGATACTTCTCTCCTGACCTTCTTACCATGGCCATGCAGGAAATTGCTGTAAAAGTTCTCGCACCCTTTAATATCACAGTGTGTTGTTTGCATCTTCCGCCTAGTGATTATTTGAAAGAGTTCTGCCAGTGCGTCTGCATCTACTCACTCCCACGTCCATTCCTTCTCCTGGAGGACTTCAATGCACACAGTGTACTGTGTGGCTCGGCTATCACTTGCTCCAGGGGTCGGATGATACCTACTCATCCATTCTAAGAACATCTGTCTTCTGGACGCGGGTCAGATGACACTTCCACAGCTACAGGGTCTTTTTCAGACATTGACCTTTGTTTTTGTACTCCAGTTGTTGCAGACTCAGTTCAGTGGGAAGTGGCTCCAGATTTAAATTCCAGTGACCACTTGCCAGAGTGGATCCATCTGCTGACTAGGACTGTGGCTGATAGGAGACCATGCAGATTGATGATAGAAAGGGCAAATTGGTTGCAGTACAGTGAAAAAGCTATTTTTTAACAAAAGAATTGTGCCCCAGAAATGGTGGCCCGTATCACTAGAAAGATCAAATGGGCTGCTGCAGAGTCGATGCCCCAGTCTAGTAACCATTTCAGACGATGGTCAGTACCTTGGTGGAATGATTGACAATCAGGACCGGACAAACAGCTCTGCAGAACTTCATTGTCCAACTGCAGAAAACCTTCAAGCCTTCAGATCTGCAGGAGCACATCAGCCGAGTAAGATCCATTATGCCAAGTTCCGTCATATGCGCCCTGAATCGAAAGGACAGCTCGTCTTGTTTCAGTGAGGTCTGGTTTGATGGACAGTACTCCACGACTTAAAAGGAGGGAATATAAATTCCATTCTGGAAACCAGGCAAGAACTGTAGCACACCTAACAGTGCATGAAGTGCTGCACTTATCAATTGTAAGGGTAAGACTCTTGAACACATGGTCAACAGCCACTTCGTCTGGCTACTCGAATCCTGAGGTCATCTGAGACACTCCCAGTGCAGTTCCAGGTACTACTGTTAAACCCTTGACAATTTGATTCTACTGGAGATGGCAATACAAGAATCCTCCTTACGTCAGAATGCCTTTTGACCTCAAAAGGCATACAACACTACTTGAAGGTACAGAATCTTCGATAACTTCATGAATGGGACTACGTGGACACGTGCCACTTCTTACCTTTCCCGAGGACCGGCGTTTGCCATCAGACAAGGCATCGCCAATGCGATATCAGTGTTAAAGAGAATGAGTTCCCCAAAGCCTGTGCTCTTTGCACTGTGTATCTGATGTACGTTTGGAGCTATCTAGGGCACGCCAAGGAAGAAAGTTATTCTTCACTGTATGACAGCCTGTATCTCTGCTGCACCTGGCAGGTCTCTGCAATAGTTGACTCCTAGGAATCTGATGTGATGCTCAAAATCCGTTGGGCATGGCACCTTCCTAGACTATTAGCTTCTACTGCAATAGGTACTAGACATTCTTTCTCCTCTCCCTTGGGAACATGCCGTGGGTGTTTTTTGTGAGTGTTCCACACTGTCCATAGGTGACACATGAACAGTCTCACCACTTTCTTTAATTCCTTTTTGTTTCTTCGTTCACCTTCTCAGTCCTCTGCTTAAGCGTTTGTCCTCTTCTTTCTTCTTCCTCCCTGTGCACTCCTCAAGGGCGGCCCGCACGTCTGATACATTACAGGTGACTCTGTAACGTGTAATTCCCAGCCCTGGGTCGACAGGTAGTGTTCCCACATAACGACTTTTTAGGTAGCAGCTCATGAAATCACCCCCTCCTTCGGCTTCCCTGTACCAAATTGTCGATTGGTCCCTGGTATATACTTGGTAGGTGTGACCAGAGGTGAGATCAATCACTTAAGGGGCTCCGGAACGCCCTATATTTGGAATGTTAAAATAACGCTTATAAATTACATCTTTCCTCACAAAGTATTTGAGGTAGGAAGTTGAACTTTTTACAGATTACTTATAGGAATATGGGCTACAACTTAACACAGGGATTTTACAAAATTTTAGTTCAGTTATTAAAGATGATTTTTTTCAATTGTAATGAAAATTCACAACATTTTTGCAATTTTT
Organism: Schistocerca nitens; assembly: GCF_023898315.1. Taxonomy (NCBI): domain Eukaryota; kingdom Metazoa; phylum Arthropoda; class Insecta; order Orthoptera; family Acrididae; genus Schistocerca; species Schistocerca nitens. Next base: position 1,119,113,610 of record NC_064615.1, read on the forward strand.
TATTTATATATTCAAAAATATACAGTTTTTTGGAAAAAGGCTGTGTTAAATTATGCAGAAGGTACTGTGTAACATTTACTGAAAGTTTGAAACAAATGTTTGGAAGATCCTTAGAAAACATGTAATTAGTATGAGAAAATAAGTTTTGGGAATCGAGCGACAAAGATGGGATTAACTTTTTAGTGCATTCCAGGTCCATAGGATTATCTTCATTCTCTGCAAACTCCTCCTCCAGCTTCCTCTTGTTCCTCCACCTGTTTACTCTTGCTTGTATTTCTAGACTCTTTACAGCCCTGTCTGCAGCCCGAAGGCGTTCCTTGTCTAAAGCAAGCAAGTATCGCTCGTTGTTGTGTTCGTAGATTTTGCTACCATTTTCTTCAGTTGCAGTTACTGCAACACTGTTCCAAAAGGTGGTCATGTGTGAACACTTATCACATTTCAGTTGTATTTCATTAGCAAGTCCTACGTCCTTTATTATGGAGAGTTCCAGACCAACTTCACTACAATGAATACATCTTACACAGTTTGAAAAAATTCCTTTGAGAACCGACATATCAAATATTCCATTCACATCCGATTCGCCCATAAAACATTCATAGTTTTCACTCATTGAGCCAAGCTTCTTCTGTGAAGTATTTTCTTTCCCACTTTGACTGCTATGGGCAGGTGTACTTGAGAGGTTAGGTTCACTCACTTAGTTATCGTCTTTATTGTTTACAGTAATAACACATACCTTTGGCTTTCCAACATTTCTCCTTTTCTTAAAAGCCTTCAGAGGATTTCTAATAACTTTACTTTTACTCATTATTATACTTCAACAAAACAGACTCAAGAAACAGAATAAATTACGAATATTTTCGAGATAACGACAAATAAACATGAAACAATCAACAATCACACCAGCGATATATATTGAACCATCACAGGTTAGCCACAACACATACTTTATCTCACATCACTAAAATGTACCTGATGAACACGGACGTTAATAATACCATTTGACAGCAGTTCAACAGCGCCACAGTGGGTCACGCCCATGTAGAACACATTTCAAAAAAAATTTAAAAATAGTTGTAGTCTTCGGAATTGAATAAATTATATATCTATTAAAAGGTAATAGTCTGCAGATTCATAAAACGCAAAAAAGTAAAAATTGAACTTTTCATGATTTTGAGCCTTTCTGGAGCCCCCTTAAGACATGTGTGCCCCTTGTGAAGCGGACCCCCAGTTAGTGTGCAATCTGAGATGCTGGCAATCATCTTCGTAGTCCATGTATAACAAACATAAACAGAACGAAGCTCCCAACTCAAAGACCCTATCAGCTGCACCATAGTTCCTCGTGCTTTCACGTACTGAAGACGTCAGTCCTTTGCAACGGTAAATCCGTTTATTATTCAAAAAGGTGTTGATGCAATTGCCGGCCCTTCGAAACCTTTCTCTCGTTTACGGAATGACGCTTTGCTTTTGGAGACTTCTGATTATCAAGCACAGCAACTGCATATGGCTTGGCTTCTTCATGGCTACCCCGTCCATGGAGCTCTGAAATCTTCCCATAGTGTTGTTTACATTAGGCTGCTCGACGGTCTGACACAGGCCGAAATCCGAACATACGGCTCTGATCAGGGTGTGGCTGCCGTCCACCGGATAATGGAAAAGATAGAAGCCTCCTTCGTGCCCTTTTGATAAAGTGTTGCATCCGCTCAAGAAAAAGCGGGCTATGAAGTTACCACAGTTCGACCATACGTCCAAACCCTGATGCACTGTTACCAGTGCCAACGTTTCATTCACTTGAATGTCTTGTCAACAACTGGCCAAATGTGGTAGGGATGCGAACGAGGGCAATTATTATTAACCGCCTCCTTCCCACTGTGTTAATTGCAATGGCGACCGTGCCGCCGCCTCTCGAGATTATCCTGTGTATCTCGATGAGCGAGCTGTTTAAGAGTTGTGGGTAAAGGAAAGTACCATACCCAGTCACTCTCAGGTTATTAGCTCGTCGCAAACCCTGCGTTCTACCACCTAGCATTTACAGTATTGTTGTTCCTACATCTCATTCCATGAAGGACACGGCCATGCAGAGATGTGACCTCAAATTAGTCTGGTATTATGAATTCGCCCAGTTAATTGTAGCATCGCCATCCCCCTCATCCAGTTGAGCAACAAGTTATCAGAATCTCGCCTCACGGGGCGAACTCACAAACTACACAACTGGCAAACCAGAAAGGACAGAACAAATACTCCTGTCAGGACTTCCTACCAACGTCTGAGTCTTCCTCTGCTAAACGGAGAGCCTCGAAGTAGTCCAACAAAGGCAAACGGTCTTCTCTTTAGCCGACTCGAAGAATCTCTGACGGTGAAAACCTTGTATGACGGTGCCACCAAGTGATAAATTCCCCTGGTCGGCCTTCATGTTGCTGGTGTGAAACACCAACGATTTTTCTGCGTTGGAATCCGCAGGCGGGCAGCAGAATAAAGCCAGTGCTTCTGTGGACCTCGTGCAGCAGCATCCTCTCGCCTCTGCGCCCTGTAGCAGCGAGTCTTGACAGGCTGGTACTCGGCATCTGCTGAGGTGACAACCCTTCATCTTCTCATCATGACACACCTCCAGTGGAACGTTCAGTCTTCAATCAAATAAAAATAATTTGCAGCTGCCTTTAGAACTGAAAGCTGGTTTCTAAGGATGGGGCAGGATGAGGTTAAGATTGTGGATGAGTATGTAATCAGTTACTCTCGGTTGCACAACAAATGTCAACTTTATTTAAATAAATCTCTTAAACACAATCGACTGTATGACGGCTGAAGGCCTTATCAGAGAAAAAAATTCCACAATTTTAGGTCCGAAGGCCACCAACAGCCTCACACACACGGCTGAAGGCCTGAATTAAGAGTGAGAAGAACAGTTTCCAATAGCACATATTAAGATAAATACTTCGTTTTCAAACAAACTGTAACTCGGCTGAAGGGCTTATCATGAAAGAAGTGAAATTCTTGCTCGGTTGAAGGCCACACAAACAGTAATTAGAAAATTACAAACATCATTAAAACAAGCATCACAATCTAGGGAATCAGGACAAGCAGTTCTCAGCAAGTGTTCAAAGGGTCCGCCTGGGAGGGTAACTAAAACACAAGGTAAGTTGAGACAGGTAGCCAAGAGTTGTACTCACGTAACTGGATGGCAACTCAAACTAGGGGCAAATTAAGTGCCGATCGACCGACTAACCAATCCGCCTAACGTCCGATCACCGTTACAACGATGGAATATTTTTAGGCAAGGGAGAAGAGACACGGCTCTGTCTTCAAAAAACACCCAAGACCAAAGGAAACACGAGAACTAAGGTAGAAATCCCAATAAATTTGCACAGTACAATACAAGAGGCCTCAACACGATGAGGAAAGGTACACCGCTGGAAAAGTACGCTAACCTCCAGGGCAGGTAACTGGGGTGTTAACGGCCACAATGCAGAAACTACGGCTGGTTGCACTTCACTAATAAGAATACTAAATTCAATGATGATCAACAAATAGGGAAAGGCGGCTACAATATTTCACCGCCTCGAAACACTTCACTCGTTGCCACGAGCCTCGGCGGCCCTGAGACCAACAACTCGCCGACCAAAGGCGAGATCTCGGAATAGTAGAGATTGCATTAGCAGTTAACTCCTCACTCAACTTAAACGTCCATGGTTCGGTGTGCAACGAAGTTGTCGCTCTCGCAACTAGCCCTCCTCCACCCAGCAGAGGCGGCACGCTGCCAGTGGCCCCGGATTGCCCTCACGCTGCACTGTCCACCTCGCTGCTCCGCCCCAACCGAACTGATCTGTTTGCAACTGCCCTACTCCCTCTCACAAATCCGGTACGCAGACAGCATTAAAATAACTCCACATTCAAAACATGATACACGAGGATGCAGGAAAAAAATTCCAACTACTCTCAATACTAAAACCAGTCACTGTTGAACAACATGGATGAATAAGTGGGCACAAACACAGAATATGCCTGTAGCCTGACACTTCATGTGGACAGTCTTTTTTTTAAACAGGCACTGTGCGTGCTACTTTCAGGAAGTCTGGAAATTCCCCTGCATGGAGGCGTTTATTTATTACCACTGTTAATGGCTGTGCATTTTCATTGATTATAGTTTTTAACATAGTACAAGACATGCCATAACTACCAGGGCTCTCTGAAGATTTGTAGCTTTTCTCAATTTTTATTTCGTTTGGATAACCTCTCCTCTGCTGAAACATGGAAGACAGCTCCTGGGAGACGCATGGAATACATACTAGATAGGACAAAATTCAAATTATTGTATGGAAGTGAAGATAGCTTAAGAAAATTTTCTAAAATTTCAAAATCTTGCTGACAATGACAGTTAAGTTTCACAGAAAAGGCAAATAACTAGCAAACTCACTTAACCACATGCCAGCTGCATTGCCTCTATGAATACAAAGCCAGGAAGATACAATACGGAGCAGAGCAGTATTGAACTCGCCAAGGGGTGGTGCCGCACCACCATGTGAGCCCTGGGCGGTGCGCGTAGACTCGAGGCCCTCTGGCCTCTCGCCCGGCACAGCAGCAAAGGCCTCCCTGGGCATGGACACTTCATCACGGGGTGGTAGAAAGGGTGTCTCTCTGCCGTTTTGAAACCTCAGCACATTTTTGCTGCGGTCTATGCAGCACTGTGGCTGGAAAAGCTCAGTTAGTGATGGGACCCCACACTGTGTGACCAGTATTCTTAAGCTCATATTTATTTAGAAATGGATTTCTGGAGAAAGGAGGCAGTTGCATCAAGTAGGAGCTTCAAGCTACCTATCCTCCTGGAGGGAAGCACCTCTCATTCGCTCCAGCTGTCAGTTCTCCCATTATTTAAGAGATGGGGCTGTTATTTGATTGAGAACAATTAACAATTCTGTACTTTCAAAAATTTGTCTTGTTGTGGGCTAATGTCAACAGAGTTGGAGTGTAGAAATTGGCAACTACACCACAACAGAGGAACTCGTGGTCCTCCAATTAACAAAAAGGGAGTCAGTAACCACCATTCAGAATTTCACACACTTTCACTGAGAGCCACACTCCTTGTAATGATAGTTTTGAAGTCAGTCTTCCATGCCAGAGGGAAATGTGAATCACATTTGAGCTGTATAGTGAAGTACACAAATTGACACGTCTAGTAAGTTTGGATACATTTCATGCACAGCAGTTTCCAAAATACTGTGTAAATGTTCACACTTTAAATCTTAGATTGCAGCTGGTCCAGGTACTAATGCTGTGAGATTACGCTACACAATATGACTTTCGCACTGAGATGTTGGCAAGCACAGACAATGATGACACAGATATTTTTCTATTTTTTTATGAAGCAATGTTTCACTCTAACATTGGAGTCAATCTGCATAACATACGCTTTTTGGGAACACCAAATCCCCATTTATCCACCAAACAAACAAGATTTAGAAAATTTCAAGGTTTCTGCATAGTGTCAAGTGAAAACTTTTATTGCCCCCTTCTTTTTCCTAGAGAGAACTGTCATAGCCATTGTTACCATTATTTCATTCTTTTAGTGATTCCACCTCAATTAAAAGAAGAATCCAACTACTTCACCCCATAATTAGGTGGTGCAACTCTTCACTTCATCTCAGCTGCACATTTGCCTGTGGCAATGACTCTGCCACACTGGTGGTAGTGATGGTTCTTGATGCACGTGGCCATGATGGTTATCAGACTGAATCACTTGCGTGGTTTTTAATGGTTTTATAGCCTATTAGAGAGCTCTGAGAAATGGTATTGGTTGCAAAATATGGAATAGCTGTTAACTTTCAGGTAGATTTTTTCACAAGAGGGATAATACATAAAACATAAGTTTTAGAACTTGTTTCCTTGTATGCTATCCACCATCTTGAAAACCCCACCAAGAAATGGCACTTGAGTTTTTCCACAAGAACTCTTTTCTAGTGTGTGTGTGTGTGTGTGTGTGTGTGTGTGTGTGTGTGTGTGTGTTATTAAATTCCCTACAAGTTTCATATAACATGTTGGAAAAATTTAGGTAGCTACCAAGAGCTCGGAAAACTACTTCCAGGAATTCAAAGTGTGAGATATGTCAGTAACTTAGTAACTTTTTTAGTGTTTCTCAGTGTCATTACTCCTTGGAAATAAACATTCTACAGATTCTTAAATTCGCGACTTCCAAGAGCATTCATAGCCATGGGATCCATACAATGCCACATAAGGAGCTGACAACGTACTTTGTGTAGCAGTAGGACCACAAATAGCTATCCACATGTTAGGCGAAGAGGTTTGGTGTGTTTGAAATATATCAAGTTATGTTTTCAGGTCGGTCACTATTAACATGAGCATAAATTATAGTTATGACCACTAGAGGGAAGAGAAGTGGTGTGGGGAAGCGAACTACACCTATCTCACAGGATAGCCATGATATAACCGTGTTTTGTGTTTCTGTGGAAACACAACTCTCTCTCTCACACACACACACACACACACACACACACACACACACACACACACACAGTCATAGGGACCCCTGAAGCCTTTGGGTGGACTTTGGAATGTTACTGAACTATGATTGACTGGGATAAGGCTCTTCACTTATTTTGAAAGAACAAAATGACAGGCAACACACAACCCATATCATTAAGTAGTGACTGTTACTCACTTGTTTCCTGAGTTTGGCATTGTTATAAGTGAGTTAGTCCAGGCCCATCCTCTACATGTTTGATGCAAGCACAATTCAGAACACTTGTAACCTATTAACAGCCATGTTATATTGTCCAGTATTTCAACATTGGCTAACAGAGAAACACACTTCTGCATTTTTTAGATGCCGCTTAGCAGAGTCCCCCATCAAATTACTGGTCTGTACAAGATAAAAGGCAGATAAACTGTGCAGAACTGTCACAGCAACAGAGCATAGTTAGATACGTGGTTGATTTCCTGCTTTTTAATTTGGGGATAACTTTTGCACATCGTATCTTTCTAAATCAAGCTTTGGCATATGAAGTGAAATAACAGTAACCTGCAGTTGGTTACTTCTTTGATATTTATGCCCAAGAAATAAAGAGGTTTCTAACAATCACTAATAAAACAGTTCTGTTCATCTCAATAGATTTCACTACAAAATAACAGTAACAAGTTACGTGCAAATATAGAGGCAAATTTTGCCACGAAATGTGAAATTCACATACGAGAATTTTTCAGATCCCCCACGAATTAGTCATTACTACTTCGATGTTGATGGTATTTGAACAACAAAGACAATGTCCACTGTCCACCGTTGATGGGTGTCTACTATCCATGCATAATGGTCATAGCTTCAATGTTTCAGTTAGTACTGCCTCATTTAAACAGTACCATTCATGATTTTTCACAACTTTGTGTAAGTAAACAATATTTTGAAGTTTAAAGACTGCGTTATTCCAGTCACATTTACACAGGAGGTAGGCTACAGGTTTTGTAACACAGATTCAAAATTAAATACTTTTTCTGACATTTTCTAATGTGATGTGACATGTCCATATCGATTCTGCTCTATTTGCCACTGTTATCTCTTGGAGATTCTGTGTGGCACCCAGTGCCGATTGGTCCCTCCGTCCGTTTGTCGGGAGGTGTGACCTGAGGTGTGAACAATCACCTAAGGCGGGAGTGCCCTCAGAGAGGGCCCCCACAAGGGAGGAGCGCGCCATCGGAGACGCCGGTAATCATGGGGGATTCTTCCGCAATGGTTTCCTCACCTTCCACTATGTCTGCTCACAAACGTAAGTTCACTGAGTCTCAACCACAGTCAGTTCTTCCATCGTTGCCACAGTTCCTTGTTGTTTCTCGGTCTGACGAAGGTCACGACTTCTCCACAGTCAACCCTTTCATTATTCAGAAAGGTGTCGACGCAATTGCAGGTCCTGTCAAGTCTTGTTCCAGATTACGGAATGGCACCCTGTTGTTAGAGACACACAGTGCCCTCCAGGCACAAAAATTGCTGCGTACCTCACTACTACACACTTTCCCTGTCCGGGTGGAACCGCACCGTACCTTAAATTCCTCGCGTGAAGTTGTTTATACACGCTCCCTCGATGGACTGTCTGACGAAGAAATTCAGCACTACCTGTCAGACCAGGGCGTAACGGCTGTTCATAGGGTTATGAAAAGGGTTGACACGAAGATCATTCCAACCCGCACTGTCTTTTTGACTTTTGACAAAGTGCAACTCCCATCGAAAATCAAAGCAGGCTATGAGATAATTTCCGTTCGTCCTTACGTCCCAAACCCTACGCGTTGCTATAGGTGCCAGCGATTCAATCACACCAGCCAGTCCTGTTCTAATCCGGCCAAATGTGTTACGTGTGGCAGGGATGTCCATGAGGGTGCTTGTCCACCTCCATCCCCTCGCTGCATCAACTGTATGGGTAACCACGCTGCTTCCTCTAGAGATTGCCCAGTTTTTAAGGACGAAAAGCTCATCCAGGAAATAAGAGTGAAAGAAAAGGTGTCGACCTTTGCTGCTCGGAAATTATTCGCCAGTCGACAGCCCACCGTGCCTCAGACAGGCAAATACAGCACTGTCCTTGCTTCTCCTCGGCCAACAAAGGAGGCGGCCACGCAGACTTGCGACCTCACCTTTAGTGCCACGGTCGTCCGATCGGCCAGCGCAAAGATCGCCCGTTCAACTTCACCACTTTCGCCTGCCCACTCTTTGGCTCACCCTTCGTCGGGTTCTGCTAAATCTCGAGCCCAAAAGTCAGACACCAAGTCTTCGAAGAAAGAGCATACTCGTGAAGAGTTTTTACGTACGGCAACTTCACCACCATCGGTTCCTCCGTCCTCTAAACCTCATACTTCCAAGAAGGCTACAAAGAAACCCAGTTCCTCTCCTTCTCCGCCAAGGCGTGTCCCATCCACAGCGCCACCTGGCGGAAATCGCCCTCGGCCGTCTTCTGTGTCGCCGAGGCGCACTGCTGGTGGCCGGTCAACCGGCCGATCGCTGGTGGCAGGAGCTGCTCCTGACCAACCTATGGATCAGGATCTTCTGCCTTCGGCTGAATGCCATTCCATGCTGTCGGTCGCAAGCTCTGAGCAGTCGTTGAGTTGACAGCACCCTTGGTCACATTCCTCCATTTTCTGTTCACCCTATGTCCATTATCCACTGGAATATCCGCGGCATTCGCGCCAATCGGGATGAATTGTCGATCCTCTTACGATCCTACTCGCCGGTCATCTTCTGTCTTCAGGAAACAAAGCTGCGTCCTAATGACCGCTTTGTTCTCCCTCATTTTCAGTCCGTCCGATATGACCTCCCCTCTGTGGAAGGCACTCCAGCCCATGGAGGACTCATGATTCTTCTCCATGATACTCTCCATTATCATCCAATCCCCTTAGACAGTTCCTTCCAAGCTGTCGCCGTCCGTCTTTCCCTTTCTGGATACACGTTCTCTCTTTGTACTGTATACATTCCATCGTCCACACCAATGGCACGAGCTGATCTCCTTCATCTTCTTGGTCAGCTTCCACCCCCCTATTTGCTGGTTGGGGACTTCAATGCCCACCACCCGCTTTGGGGATCTCCACATCCTTGTCCACGTGGCTCCCTATCGCTAGACGTCTTCCACCAAGCGGATCTAGTTTGCCTCAACACTGGGGTCCCCACGTTTTTGTCTGCCTCCACGACAAATTTATCTCATTTGGACCTTGCGATCGGTACTGTTCCGCTTGCTCGGCGCTTCGAATGGTTCGCCCTTGATGATACACACTCGAGTGACCACTTTCCATGTGTCCTTAGGCTGCAGCCTCAACTCCCATATATGCGCCCGCGACGCTGGCAGTTTGCCCAAGCCGATTGGACACTTTTTTCGTCTCTAGCGACATTCGATGACCGTCGCTTTCCCAGCGTCGACGATGAGGTCACACATTTTACCGACGTTATTCTTACAGCTGCGGAACGTTCAATACCACGCACCTCCGAATTGCCCCGGCGCCCCCCAGTTCCTTGGTGGAACGAGGCATGCCGTGACGCAATCCGTGAGCGGCGACGTGCTCTTCGCATTTTCCGTCACCATCCTACTCTGGCAAACTGTATCCGCTATAAGCAACTCCGCGCGCGATGCCGTCGCGTTCTCCGCGATAGCAAGAAGGCAAGCTGGCAATTCTTTATTAGCTCATTTAACACCTTCACTCCCTCCTCGGAAGTTTGGAGTCGGCTTCGACGGTTCTCAGGCGCGCCTAGTTTCTCCCCGGTCACTGGGCTCACTGTCGCGCATGATACCTTAGTGGACCCCGTCGCAATTTCTAACTCATTGGGTCAGCACTTTGCTGAGATTTCGAGCTCTTCAAATTACCCGCCAGCGTTTCTCCCGAAGAAACGTGCAGCGGAAGTGCGACCTCTTGCTTTCTCCTCTCAAAATCGCGAAAGCTACAATACTGTTTTCTCCATGCGGGAACTCCAACATGCCCTCTCTTCTTCTCGCTCCTCCGCCCCTGGATCGGATGGTATCCATGTCCAAATGTTGCTGCATTTATCAACCCATAGTCTGCGTTACCTCCTTCGCCTTTATAATCGAATTTGGACCGACAGTACCTTTCCCAGACGATGGCGGGAAGCTATCGTCGTTCCCATTCCGAAACCTGGAAAGGACAAACATCTCCCCTCTAGCTATCGCCCCATTTCTCTCACGAGTAGTGTCTGTAAGATTTTGGAGCGTATGGTGAATTACCGTTTAGCTTGGTGGCTGGAATCACGCAGTCTTTTAACACCTGCCCAATGCGGATTCCGAAAGCATCGCTCTGCAGTTGACCATCTTGTTGCTCTCTCCACTTATATCATGAACAATTTTCTCCGGAAACGCCAAACGGTAGCAATATTTTTTGATCTGGAGAGAGCATACGATACCTGTTGGAGGACAGGCATCCTCCGCACACTGTTCTCTTGGGGCTTTCGAGGACGGCTGCCCCTTTTTCTTCGCGAATTTATGGCAGAGCGAACATTTAGGGTGCGGGTGAACACTACTCTCTCCCGTACTTTCTCTCAAGAAAACGGGGTACCCCAGGGCTCCGTGCTGAGTGTTGTACTGTTTGCCATCGCTATAAATCCAATTATGGATTGTCTCCTTCCTGACGTCTCGGGCTCCCTCTTTGTGGACGATTTTGCGATCTACTACAGCTCTCAACGGACCAGCCTTCTTGAACGACGTCTTCAAGGATGTCTCGATCGCCTCCACTCTTGGAGCCTCGAAACCGGCTTCCGTTTTTCTCCCAGTAAGACCGTTTGTATTAATTTTTGGCGACGTAAGGAGTTTCTTCCGCCCTCCTTACATCTAGGTCCTGTCAACCTTCCGTTTTCAGACGTCGCTAAATTCTTGGGTCTTATGTTTGACAGAAAACTGTGCTGGTCCTCCCACGTTTCCTATCTTTCGGCTCGCTGTCTGCGAACGCTCAACACCCTCCGTGTCCTGAATGGTACCTCCTGGGGAGCGGACCGAGTGGTCCTTCACCGCCTCTATCGCGCCTTAGTGCGCTCGAAATTGGACTATGGAAGCATAGTCTACTCCTCTGCTCGGTCCGTCTATTCTTCGGCGTCTCGACTCTATCCACCACCGTGGATTAAGTTTAGCGTCTGGAGCTTTTTACACTAGACCTGTGGAAAGCCTTTATGCTGAGACTGCTGAACCTCCGCTGTCCAATCGGCGAGCGGTCCTTCTGAGCCGTTATGCTAGCCATCTGTCTTCCATGCCTGCTAATCCAGCCCATGACCCTTTTTTCGACGCCTCCTTTGATGTAGGGTATGCAGGCCGCTCCTCCTCCCTACTACCCCCGGGAGTCCGCTTCCGTCAACTGCTCCATTCTCTTTCCTTCCGCTTTCCTAAAACCTTCTTGACAAGTTGGGGTACAGCACCGCCTTGGCTCCGTCCCCGGATCTGTCTGCTCCGTGACCTTTGTCAATTTCCCAAGGATGGTACACCTTCACTTGTTTATCGTCGGGCATTTGCTGCTCTATGTGCACAAATGACGGACGCCACCTTTATTTACACCGACGGCTCGAAAACATCGTTGGGTGTAGGGAGTGCCTATATTGTTGGCGACGCCCCAAATCACTTTCGGCTTCCCGAGCAGTGTTCGGTTTATACTGCGGAGCTTTTCGCTGTTCTCCAGGCTGTCCACTACATCCGCCGCCATCAGCGGATACAGTACGTAATCTGCTCAGATTCTCTCAGCTCTCTCCTCAGTCTCCAAGCTCTTTACCCTGTGCACCCTCCGGTCCACCGGATTCAGGACTGTCTGCGCTTGCTCCACCTGGGGGGCGTCTCGGTGGCGTTCCTCTGGCTCCCGGGACACGCTGGTATCTGTGGGAATGAGGCGGCTGATATAGCAGCCAAGGCTGCAGTTTCTCTTCCTCGGCCAGCTATTCAGTCGCTTCCCTTCACCGATCTACGGAGCGGTTTATGTCGCAAAGTTGCTCATTTATGGCATGCGCATTGGTCAACACTTCCCCGCAATAAATTGCGGGAAGTGAAAGCCTTTCCTTGCGCTTGGACCTCTTCCTCCCGAACGCGTCGTCGGGAGGAGGTAATTTTAGCTAGACTCCGGATAGGGCACTGTCTTTTTAGCCATCGACATCTTTTAAGCGGCGATCCTCCCCCACTCTGTCCCCACTGCTCTCAGCTGTGGACGGTAAGACACCTTTTAATTGAATGCCCCTATTTTAATCCGTTACGCTCCCGTCTACAGCTATCGCCTGATCTATCGTCGATTTTAGCAGATGACACGCGCTCAGCCGACCGCGTTCTCCAGTTTATTAGTGACAGTGAAATGACGTCAGTCATTTGAAGTTTTATCGGGGACCATCAACCCCTCTCTGTAGTGGACTTTTAAGCCTTGTTTCTGCTTTTAGTGTCCAATTTTTTGAGTTTCGTTCCCATTTTTGCTGTTTTCCATTTTCAGTTTTTATTCTTTCCTCAGTCACGGACCGGGCGCTAATGACCATAGCAGTTTTGCGCCCTAAAACCAAAATAAAAAAAAACAAGTGTGGATCCTGTAGTGTGTGAACAGGAATTTTTCCAATTTGTATCAGAATTGTGTAAGCCATATAATACACAACATTTTAGTTACACTTCCCTACTGACAGCAAAGAGCAAGCTCATCATGTCTGTTTAATGTTAAGAGTGCTTGTGTTTACTCCTGCCTGTCATTCCCATGAAGAATCTGGCACTAGTAGTACAAATGTCATGCTCCAGATTAGAGCTTTGTTTACTGACATAAACTTGTGAATTAAAGAACTGTCATGTTTCACAAAGCTTCATATATAGCTCATGCATGTGTCTTGTCAATTAACAAAATTATGAGACCACTGTGCCATGGTGTGTGCTGCTGAGTGATTTGTTAAATAATACTGCATGTATCAATAACATATTTTTTCCTATTTTAGAACTATGTCAGTTATTTAAATCTGGTGTCAGGTATCCTTAACGCATTTTTTAGTACACGGCAGTAAGTACTGTCAGCTCTGACTGACCATACCAGGGGCCCAGGTCAGATAAATAAATTAATCTTCTTGTAATAGTGTTTTCCTGCGTAAATTCATTTACTTTGAAAATTATCTTACAGTTTTCACTGTTGAGCATCAGTCTGAATGTGTATAACAGACATGTATATTGCATTGTGAATAATTCAAATTGTCTGTCCTTGTTGCCTGTCTTCTTAGGGTTAATCTGACAGTTAAATTTTAATATTTTGTGTACTACTTTAATTTGCATTGGATGTGAATTCAGTCTGTTGCCTCTGTTCTGTCTACAAGACTTAACATTAAACCCAGCTAGTTGCTTCTGTCTGTGAGTTAACATTAGTGTAACTTAATTTCTTCATATTTTAGCTCATATTAAAAAAAGTTCAATTCTGTCATTATTGAACATAAGGAAAATAGTTGAAATATTTGCTATTTAATTATCTCTAATTTTTTCCACTAATAATTCTAGTCCACTTCTGAGTATAGAAATCATGTTTATTTCTTGCTATTTAATAAAAGTAATAATTCCTTAAAATTTTTGTTTAGTTTAACTCCTGGTGTGAGGAGTCATTTTTTAATAAATGAACGATATTTACTGAGGTAGTTACAAAATCGGTTGCTCCTGTCAATGGGTGCCAGGTGGGAGTCATTCTGTACACAGTGCCTGCACCTGTGGATCGTTAGTGATCTATTTGAATAAAAAATTATTTAACTGTGGTTATCCTTGTATCTTGCAATATGTCAGCTTTTGTTAAACTATTGTACAAGTACCAATGTTGAAATTGTTCTTGTTGTTTAATAGATTAATTTGTCTTTGAAAATGTTTGTTGGAATCGCTGCATGGTACACTGTGGTAAGGAAATTGAGGGTAGAGAATATGAAAACATTTGAGCAGATTGGACTTGCATATTTGACCTTTAATGTTCACTCAGTAGGTTACCATACATACTTCAGTACATTTGTCACTAACATATGAATATAATACTTGGGTAATTTCAACATACGAGTTATATCAATAAGACTGAATAGTGGGAGTATATTAAATTTCATATTTTAGCATCCCACACAAGATTCAGACTGCATAATTTATTTAAAACTCAAATAAAAGAAAATCTTTGCTGCTAAGAATAGGCAATGGAAAGCAATAGAACTAACAAACCTTTTTGTGTAGATATGTTTACATTACAAATGTCTCACATGGCCCATTTACTTGTAATGTGATGAATTGCATGTACTATATTCAAACCTGATGATTTGGTAAGAAGTTGAAACCAGTTACTATACCTTCCACTTTTGGTGGGTGGTGGGTGGTGGGTGGTGGTGGTGGGTGGTGGTGGTGGGTGGTGGTGGTGGTGGTAAGGAATCCCAATTTTTACAACAGCTCATCACAGAGGACACAACCTTCTGCTTCTTTCCCTAAAATTTGTCCAGCCAGTTCGTTCATGGCAATCCAGCTCACTATAGTTGTATTTTATCTACCAGCAAATGGTCAAACTTCGTACCTTTTACCTTGATGCTGAACTCGCCCTCACTGATAATCAGCTACACACTTCTGTTCACATTAATCCTACTAATGCGGTATAGCACTCACATTCTGATAGCTGCCATCCTTTCTGTGTCAAATGTTTCCCACCATACAGCCTCGTCATCAAAGGCAAACTTACTTGCTCCCAGATGCAGATACTTCATAGCAATAGATAATTCTCAACTCACGCTCCCCTGTGCACAATCATCACAGCAGCCTAGTTCACACGCAAATTTCCCACTCCATCATATCCACTCCTGTTACTGCTGGTTTCTCCTAAAAAGAATAATTCGACATGTTTCCTAAAATCATGCATTGAAATAAGATCCATTCTGTCCAGTATTTTGCCCACAAATGCTATTTTTTTTTTGATCAGATCCCATGCTCCTTCTGCACCAATGTCTCTAGCCTATGGTTCCTACCCCTGTGACAATCCCCACTGCAAAACGTATGACACCATTTAACTGACAAAACACACGTTAAGAGAGAGCCACCTGTGTAACAATGTCACTTACAGACTTTTCGGCTTACTACACTGGCATGATTACAACCTAATCATAAGGTAGGATGAATGGGCATGGAAAGACATGTATTGGCGCATGCAACATTCTGTTGCAAATTATGCTCCACAACGTGGCAGTTGAGACATCAGTGCCTGTTACACCACTACTCTGCCATCTGGATTCTCACACCAGTTTCTCAGAATTCAGCAGGTGAGAACAAGCTTCATAACATATACTCTAGTCTCCACCCTCCTAGCCTAAAATTTGTATTTATTTCCACTGTCTGAACATTTCATTATAGTAACTATCACTTTCCTTCATTCCATTTTTTCTGACCTCTACCCTACAACCCCCTTACCACGTATAATGTACTTACCTTTCCACTCTAAAAGAGAGATCATGATGACATTCTTCACTTACCACTGTAAATTCCATCTCCTAAGTTATGAGGTTTCAAATTTTGTCCAGTGGAAGAGCCGAAAGCAAGCCTTCCCTTCTCATCCCACACTTTCTCCCCCCAACACAGAACACTTTGCTATGTCTGCATAGCTCTTTCCATTTCCTAGACCTCACCTGCCACTTCCCTTCATCACTTTCTTTCCCTTTAACCCTCTGTAAGAAGAATGATCTACCCACTCCTGAAGTTCACAAGTCTCCACATTTTATGCACTTTCTCCAACAGCCACATGGCAACTAATTTTTTTTCTATCCATATCACACTGTTTTACTTGGGATACTTTCAGTTGCTGCACTACCCACATTGCACCCTTTTATTATTTAATGGAAAATCTTTTCCTGTCAAGTGTAATCCTTAACACCAGATTCTCCTGGTTGTGTACGGGCTTTTCAAAAACCTCGCTATCACTACCTATTTACGTTTCATCTTCCAAACCTGCCTAATGACACTGAGTAGGAAATAAGTGGTCAGTGCTCGTAAATACCAGTTCCACCTAAGTGAGTCATTCACTACGGATGTGCCAGCATTACCATGCTCTAATTATACATTAGTTTTTGGATACCTGCTTCACCACAGTTCGTACACGAGTTGCACCAAAAATAGTTCCAACAATGTTAAAATTGGCACAAATGGAATTCAAACTTCTGAGACTTTACTGGTCTCATACCAGTATAGTTTAATGTATATGGACCAAAGCATCAAGTGACAATTTGTACAAAGCCCAGGAATCTAACCAAATTCTCCTACTTATGAGGAAGGTGCATTAGCCACTTCTGCTAACTGGCGAACTGCACAGATTATCCTGGCATGTCTCCCTCCTCTATATAAATTCTCACTGCCACCCCAGTCTACTTTAAAGACCACAATTGTTAATAATTGTGCCAAGGTGGCTTAGTGGCTAATGCACCTGCCTTCTAAGCAGGATACCCAGGTTTCACTCCTGGCCTTAGTGCAAATTTTCTCTCACTCCTTCAATGTATATGAATAAAACTGTTAAAATTATACTGAGGAAATATAATGGTGTGAACATGTCTATCAAGTCTGGTATTAATCAAGGTGTCAAAGTTGTCAGCCTTGGGCAGTTATACAGAGACCCTCAATTTTATTTCATGAGACCCTCAATTTTATTTCATGAGACCCTCAATTTTATTTTATGAGACCCTCAATTTTATTTCATGAGACCCTCAATTTTATTTCATGAGACCCTCAATTTTATTTCATGAGACCCTCAATTTTATTTCATGAGACCCTCAATTTTATTTCATGAGACCCTCAATTTTATTTCATGAGACCCTCAATTTTATTTCATGAGACCCTCAATTTTATTTCATGAGACCCTCAATTTTATTTCATGAGACCCTCAATTTTATTTCATTTCTGTTTCTTCACTGATGGGTTATAGATGAATGTCCAGTTATGCAATTCATATCTTCTCCAGATTTAACATTTTATTCTGCTGACATCTTTAGCCATTAGAGTGCCAAAGATGGACAAACCCTCCAGACTCCTCCAGGTAGTCCATCCTCCAATTACATGCACCTGTCCCTGCAGCACATGCCTTGACGTCATCTCCTCCATCCCTGACTAGGCAGTCTGTGTATTCTTCTGTCCCATCTTTCTACAGGGACTGAGCAAAGAACTCTTGGCCCATCTCCCACACATTCTCCACGCAACATTTCCTGCCCACTCCTGTTTCCTCCCTAACCCATATGCACATTTCCCTCTCTCTTCTGGTAATTTCCAGTACACATTTAAGTTGCTACTTAAGCAACCCTCATCCTTTTTAAATGGAATATGCAATATAATCCACCTGACTCATTCTGTACGTGTATGCTTATTTTTTACTCAGTTGCTGATATTAAAAATCAATAAAACATCCCAGTATTTTTTCTTAAACATATAAGTACTCAACATAAACTTTCACGAATCACACCATTATAATATGTTAATTGTGTTCACTAGAATTTTTTTTTTTTAGGAAGTGGACTGCAGAGAGCGGTTGTAAAAGAAATCTCGTTAAATAAGCCATTGGAATCATTCTCAGCTTTAGAAGTCCATCTAGCACAGTTAATGTGCATAGTGTGTGAAAAACAAGTGTGTATTGGCTTAGTAGTTCCTGAAAACCATGTTTCTGCTGCCATCACCAAGCCAAACAATAGGTTGTGGAAACAGTGGCACGAATGGACAGAGGACGATTGGGAAATAATATTCCACAGTGAGCAGTCCTGCCATACGTTTTGGCCATGCGACAGAAATATTTTGTGTTGTGGCGATGGGTAACGATTCCCCAGACATTCGCCCATTTAGTGCCAATAGTTAAATATCGAGGAGGAAATGTGTAAGGTATGCAGATGTTTCTCACTGTGAGGGAATGGTCCTCTCAATGCACTTTACAAAATACCAAATATAGAAGTACACAAATGAATCTGGTAACAGCGTATATTGCATACAGTAGAGAAATATTTGTCACAGCATGGGCAGGTAAGAAGCGTACAACTTTGAACATGGCAGATGTTTGCAGCAATCGTATAAACAAATTTGAAAAATGTTACCTTCTGATGTCACCCTTAGAGGTGACGAAACCTGGTCAAGGTATATAGAAAACCTATGCAACCGGTTGGCAGATTTTTACATATTTTTCAAATCAGTCAAAACAGATTTTACTGTCATAAAGCAGCTTTAGTGAGGCAATGGTTTGCAGACAGCGAAATACCTGAATTGAATTCGCCTGCCCCCGAGTCGTGACCTGAATGTAATGGAACACCTTAAGGACGAGTTACAAACTAGACTTTACTCCAGATGTGAAGTCCATCAATACCTCCTTTGGTTTCAGCTCGTGATAAAGAATAGGTTTCCATTTCTCAACAGATAGCGCGCTCACTTAGTGTCACTAGAGTGGTTCAAGCCACCATAAAGGTGAGGGGTGAACATGCCCCATATAATGTCCACAAAGTAGGGAGCTATTTTTGATCCAGTAGTGTACATAACAGGAGCACAAGACTCATGCTTAGGTTTTCATTGCTACTCACATGACAGTCCTGAAACATGTTCACGCCCAGTACAACATCGTCCTTCTGCCCTGTGATAACATCTACTGGGCCAACAACATTGTTTCCGGCTGTTTTCATCTGTGCCTGTGGATCAGTATGTTAGAGTATGTAGAACTTTTGTAACAAAATAGTAACATAATAATGGGTTATTATAAAAATGTGCAGGATGACAGAATTACCTAAACAGCTGCATAGGGCAGTGAAATAATTTACTGGCGACAAGAGAAGAATTGGTTAAACTTGGACTAACACAGGTTTTCCATTTTACACAAGTGGTTACCTCAATTGCTTTTCCTTTTTGCGCACACTTCATGTCCGACCCAAATTCCCAACTTCTTCCACACTACTTACTTAGTGCCCTCCCACGCACCATATTCATCCCTCGCAGCATTCAGCACGATTCCCTGAAGAGATCGCATCCACACTGAAGACACAGGGTGACAATTATTGAACTATATAAAAACACATTAGTTACAAACTATAGTTTGCACACATGTTAAATGTTGAATGAACATCACTGCAGGTATTCAGAATAAGTTAACATGTTTGATTGCCTGCCATCATTGACGGTGATGTCACACAGATGAATACCCAAATTCTGCATGACCCGTTGAGGTGTCGGAACATCGATGTTGTTGAGCGCCTCCTGAATGACTGTTTTCAGATCAGCAATGGTTTTTGTGTTATTGCTATGTAGTACCACAAAAATGTTGAAAGAGTTCAGATCTGGAGAAAATGGCGGCCAATTGAGGCCAATGCCAATGGCCTCTTGGGACCACCTTCTAGCCATGGGATACTGAAAGTGCGCCTCCAGGGCATTATTCTCCTGGTTCAGTGGATTTGAGCTCCATCTTGTATGAACCACAACTTGTCGAAATCGGGGTAACTTTGAATTAAGGAGACAAAATCATCTTCTAGAACCTTAATTTACCATTTAAGACACCAAGCCATCAAGGCATATTGCACCACTTATTCCATGACTGGACATGTCACAATCAATGGATGACAGTGTGGCGTGCAGAGACCTCTCGATCGTGAAATTCAGAATCTCTGTTCGCCAAATGCCCCAATTTTGCTTATTGATTAACCATCCACATGAAAGTGGGCTTTGCCACTAAATCAAAGTAATTTCCATCATGCCCTGCAACCAAGAATGGAGTTTGAATGTCCTTACGCAAACTGTTCAGAAGTTACGATGATTTTTATTTCGTATAGTTCAAAAATTTCCACCCTGTATATCATGAAATGCCATTAAGACTTGCAGATATTTATATTGTATGTACAATAGTAAAAATGTACAATGTTCATTAGTTTTATTATTTTGCACATGGTACTGAGGGTTGACGCACCCCTTTGGCACATGATGGCAATCGTAGCGGCTTCTTGAGAGAAAGCATCTGCTTGGATATGCAGATCAGTAGCCCATATGAAGTGCGACAATGAGACTGATGTGAAAAAAATGTTGCCTACCGTTTTAGTGAAGTTTAGTGTTGTCTCCTTCAAAGTAGTTCCCTTCTGATTACCCACACTTTTTCCAGCGCTTCTGCCATTGATAGTAACATTTCTGGAACTCATCTTCTGTAATATCCTTAAAGACTCGTCACAACTTTTTGGACATCTTGTGTTTCAAAATGGCGGTCAAGGAACACCATTTTCACTCTTGGAAATAGAAAAAAGTCGCACGGAGCGATATCTGGTGAATGTGGCTGTGGTAGTACTGAAATTTATTTTGAGGTTAAAAATTGCTGTATTGACACAGCAGTATCGCATGGCGCATTATCGTGATGCAGAAACCAATTATCAGCTATGTTGGCATGGACATGAACGCTTTTACGAAGTCCTTCAAAAATTTCTTTGTGGTAATACTGGTTAACTGTTTCTCCAGGAGGCACCCACTCTTTATGAACAATTCCCTTCGAATCAGAGGCACGCAAGCATGTGTTTCACTTTTGACTCTGACATGCGAACTTTCTTGGTCTGGGTGATCCCTTTGAGCACCATTGCGAACTTTGATTTTTTTCAGTTCGATCCAGAGACAAAACGCAAACTTTCATCACCAGTGATAACACGGCTCAACAATTCTGGATCGATTTCGGTTTTCTGGAACCGCGCGACCGCTACGGTCGCAGGTTCGAATCCTGCCTTTGGCATGGATGTGTGTGATGTCCTTTGGTTCGTTACGTTTAAGTAGTTTTAAGTTCTAGGGGACTGATGACCTCACAAGTCCCATAGTGCTCAGAGCCATTTGAACCATTTGATTTCTGCTTTCTCCAACAGATCGGATGCCACAATTCTCCGCATTTCTCGCTGTTGTGGTGAGAGATTTTTGGGGACAATTTTTGAACAAATTTCTCATACCAAGATCTTCAGTTATTATTAGACAACCCGTTTCTCGATTGATGTTCAGTTCTGCAATCATTTTCACGGATACGGTTATAGTTGGTGGGGACTTCAACCTTCCCTCGATATGTTGGCAAAAATACTTGTTCAAAACCAGTGGTAGCAGAAAACATCTTCCGATATTGTCCTAAATGCTTTCTCCGAAAATTATTTCGAGCAGTTAGTCCACGAACCCACGCGATAGAGAGCATCATGACTGATACAGGGATTAGTGATCACAAGGTCGTTGTACCTAGGCTCAATACCATTTCTTCCAAATCCACCAGAAACAAACGCAAAATAATTTTATTTAAAAAAGCGGATAAAGTGTCACTAGAAGCCTTCCTAAGAGACAATCTCCATTCCTTCCGAACTATGAATTTGAGCCACATCTCGTCTAAATTTGCAAAGATATAGTAGCAACAGCAATTGAGATTCATACCTCATAAATTAGTAAGAGATGGAACTGATCCCCCATGGTACACAAAACAGGTCAGAACGCTGTTGCAGAGGCAACGGAAAAGGCATGCGAAGTTCAGAAGAACGCGAAATCCCGAAGATTGGCTAAAATTTACAGACGCGCGAAATTTGGCACGGACTTCAATGCGAGATGCCTTTAATAGGTTCCACAACGGAACATTGTCTCGAAATTTGGTAGAAAATCCGAAGAAATTCTGGTCGTATGTAAAGTACACAAGCGGCAAGACGCAGTCAATACCTTGGCTGCGCAGTGCCGATGGTACCGTTACCGACGACTGTGCCGCTAAAGCGGAGTTATTGAACGCAGTTTTCCGAAATAAATTCACCAGGGAAGACGAATGGAATATTCCAGAATTTGAAACACGAACACCTGCTAGCATGAGTTTCTTAGAAGTAGATACCTTAGGGGTTGCGAAGCAACTCAAATCGCTTGATACGGGCAAGTCTTCAGGTCCAGATTGTATACCGATTAGGTTCCTTTCAGATTACGCTGATACAATAGCTCCCTACTTAGCAATCATATGCAACCGCTCGCTCACCGATAGATCTGTACCTACAGATTGGAAAATTGCGCAGGTCGCACCAGTTTTTAAGAAGGGTAGTAGGAGTAATCCATCGAACCTATATCATTGACGTCGGTTTGCAGTAGGGTTTTGGAGCATATACTGTATTCAAAATTTATGAATCACCTCGAAGGGAACGATCTATTGATACATAATCAGCATGGTTTCAGAAAACATCGTTCTTGTGCAACGCAGCTAGATCTTTATTCGCATGAAGTAATGACTGCTATCGACAGGGGATCTCAAGTTGATTCCATATTTCTAGATTTCCGGAAAGCTTTTGACACCGTTCCTCACAAGCAACTTCTAATCAAGCTGTGGGCCTATGGGGTATCGTCTCAGTTGTGCAACTGGATTCGTGATTTCCTGTCAGGAAGGTCACAGTTCGTAGTAATAGATGGAAAATCATCGAGTAAAACTGAAGTGATATCAGATGTTCCCCAGGGAAGCGTCCTGGGACCTCTGCTGTTCCTGATCTATATACACTCCTGGAAATGGAAAAAAGAACACATTGACACCGGTGTGTCAGACCCACCATACTTGCTCCGGACACTGCGAGAGGGCTGTACAAGCAATGATCACACGCACGGCACAGCGGACACACCAGGACCAGCGGTATTGGCCGTCGAATGGCGCTAGCTGCGCAGCATTTGTGCACCGCCGCCGTCAGTGTCAGCCAGTTTGCCGTGGCATACGGAGCTCCATCGCAGTCTTTAACACTGGTAGCATGCCGCGACAGCGTGGACGTGAACCGTATGTGCAGTTGACGGACTTTGAGCGAGGGCGTATAGTGGGCATGCGGGAGGCCGGGTGGACGTACCGCCGAATTGCTCAACACGTGGGGCGTGAGGTCTCCACAGTACATCGATGTTCTCGCCAGTGGTCGGCGGAAGTGCACGTGCCCGTCGACCTGGGACCGGACCGCAGCGACGCACGGATGCACGCCAAGACCGTAGGATCCTACGCAGTGCCGTAGGGGACCGCACCGCCACTTCCCAGCAAATTAGGGACACTGTTGCTCCCGGGGTATCGGCGAGGACCATTCGCAACCGTCTCCATGAAGCTGGGCTACGGTCCCGCACACCGTTAAGCCGTCTTCCGCTCACGCCCCAACATCGTGCAGCCCGCCTCCAGTGGTGTCGCGACAGCCGTGAATGGAGGGACGAATGGAGACGTGTCGTCTTCAGCGATGAGAGTCGCTTCTGCCTTGGTGCCAATGATGGTCGTATGCGTGTTTGGCGCCGTGCAGGTGAGCGCCACAATCAGGACTGCATACGACCGAGGCACACAGGGCCAACACCCGGCATCATGGTGTGGGGAGCGATCTCCTACACTGGCCGTACACCACTGGTGATCGTCGAGGGGACACTGAATAGTGCACGGTACATCCAAACCGTCATCGAACCCATCGTTCTACCATTCCTAGACCGGCAAGGGAACTTGCTGTTCCAACAGGACAACGCACATCCGCATGTATCCCGTGCCACCCAACGTGCTCTAGAAGGTGTAAGTCAACTACCCTGGCCAGCACGATCTCCGGATCTGTCCCCCATTGAGCATGTTTGGGACTGGATGAAGCGTCGTCTCACGCGGTCTGCACGTCCAGCACGAACGCTGGTCCAACTGAGGCGCCAGGTGGAAATGGCATGGCAAGCCGTTCCACAGGACTACATCCAGCATCTCTACGATCGTCTCCATGGGAGAATAGCAGCCTGCATTGCTGCGAAAGGTGGATATACACTGTACTAGTGCCGACATTGTGCATGCTCTGTTGCCTGTGTCTATGTGCCTGTGGTTCTGTCAGTGTGATCATGTGATGTATCTGACCCCAGGAATGTGTCAATAAAGTTTCCCCTTCCTGGGACAATGAATTCACGGTGTTCTTATTTAAATTTCCAGGAGTGTAAATGACCTGGGTGACAATCTGAGTAGTTCTCTTACGTTGTTCGCAGATAATGCTGTAATTTACCGTCTAGTAAGGTCATCCGAAGACCAGTATCAGTTGCAAAGCGATTTAGAAAAGATTGCTGTAGGTGTGGCAGGTGCCAGTTGACGCTAAATAACGAAAAGTATGAGGTGATCCACATGAGTTCCAAAAGAAATCCGTTGGAATTCGATTACTCGATAAATCGTACAATTCTGAAGGCTGTCAATTCAACTAAGTACCTGGGTGTTAAAATTACGAACAACTTCAGTTGGAAAGACCCCACAGATAATATTGTGGGGAAGGCGAGCCAAAGGTTGCGTTTCATTGGCAGGACACTTAGAAGATGCAAGTCCACTAAAGAGACAGCTTACACTACACTCGTTCGTCCTCTGTTAGAATATTGCTGCGCGGTGTGGGATCCTTACCAGGTGGGATTGACGGAGGACATCGAAAGGGTGCAAAAAAATCGCAGCTCGTTTTGTATTATCACGTAATAGGGGAGAGAGAGTGTGGCAGATATGATACGCGAGTTGGGATGGAAGTCATTAAAGCAAAGAAGTTTTTCGTCGCGGCGAGATCTACTTACGAAATTTGTCACCAGCTATCTCTTCCAAATGCGAAAATACTTTGAGCCCAACCAACATAGGTAGGAATGACCATCAAAATAAAACAAGAGAAATCTGAGCTCGAACAGAAAGTTTTACGTGTTCGTTTTTCCCGCGCGCTCTTCGGGAGTGGAATGGTAGAGATAGTATGATTGTGGTGCGATGAACCTTCTGCCAAGCACTTAAATGTGAATTGCAGAGTAGTCATGTAGATGTAGATAATCTCCAATCAGATCGTACGAGTTCACATACCCTGGCCAAGTTGACATCCATCTGTGAGGTTGATGGTCAAGTGAGGTCATCTTCAATATTCGTTCTGCCTTCAGTAACCATTTTATGTCAACGAAAAACTTCAGCTCTTGACATAACCATCTCTCCAAAAGCCTTCTGAAACTTACCGTAAGTTGTCACGTTTTCACTAAATTTAACACACAAGAAATAGCATACCGTTGCGCAATATTAGGCGATTCCATTTCCATGACGAGACACACAATCACATGTTAACTTATTGCAGCACAACTCGCGACTGAGCAGTTGCATCAATGTGCCGCTTGGACTAGAAGCAGCTTATAGACAAAGGTCAAAGATATTGTGCCTACGCTAGCCTGTAATGTTGCAATATTCTGCAAAGAAAATGTCTCATTACTACATTGTCGCTCCTCTATGACCACATTGCCGTCACTGCCCTGAAGATATGTTGGCTTTCAAGGAACAGTTATTTTGACACAAGATGCATGTTGTAAGACACAGAAGATGAACTTTAGACACAATGATTACTGTATTTGTGTGTGTCTTGTTACTTTAAATGAACACCTACCTTTATCCAGCATACAATGGAGGGAATAAATAATCTATTAAGTCGCAATTTGTACACAAAGTTATTTAAAATTTAAAGCTGACATTTTACTTACACCTCATTTTTGTAAAGTATTCACTACAGTTTTGAGAAGTCAAACAAAGGGAATGAAGGTAATACCACAATTAGTATTACATGGGTGTAAACCCAGTGTGTGCACACGTGTCTTGAGTGTTCACTGCACTGTGGAAACTAAAATGGAAGCTTAGCAAATGGGCTATATGTCTATGCTTTTCTTTCAGAGAACAGAATGAGTTTAGGGGAATGTAAATTTGTCAAAGAATGACAGAGGGGCAGACCTGTGAAGGGTGTGCAGTGCTGTCTGTGTACTTCTATCTGAACTCTGGCAAGTTGTTGTGGGAGCTGGTTAGTCTTCAGCAATGAGGGTATCCTACTGCTGGATAACGGCGGTAGTACTGCATTCCAGACTTTGCAGCATAAGCCAAGGGCTGCCAGTCTCCCCACCTTGCTCGTGCTACACCTCCACTGTCCTGCAGATTTCTGTTGACACATGAACTGATGAACTGTCCTATGATGAATTTCCACACCCTGCACTCCTCCCACATTATTGTGGAATGAACAGGTATTTTCATGTTTGTACTTCAATAAAAGTCTTTGTTCACACTGAGAAATTAAATTTCTTTTATTCCAGTTACATATGTTTTGCCGATTTTCTGTTTTTAAATAAAACAAATTGTGGAAAAACTATCAGATAGAAAAAAAAATATTAGGTCTGATACAGATTGAGTCCCCAACAAAAATTATCTGTACATACATAAACCAAAGTCCTGCACAGTGGTTTCTGACTGTGAAATGTGTGTTGAAGGCTGTACAAAAAATTCCTGTGGTTAGCCTTCAGTTACAAATAGAGAAACTAGTTCACTAGTTCTCAAGGCCACAGGAGATAGGTGTAAGACATCTGCAGCACCAAGCAGGCACAACCTACTGCTACTGGGAGACGAGCTACTGTCAACCTCGTGATGTGGCACGTACCACCTGTTAGAATCAGGCTTGTCAGTATAGAGGTACTCTAATGTGTAAGGCGTACTCACAAATACAAAAAACCGTCACATGGAAAATGTCTCATGCCTGACTGAGCAGTTGTCTCTTCTGGTCTGCCAAAGAGGTGTCAGACATTGCAGTCATTTGTAACTGTGCTTATAATGAGAAAGGATAGGCAGTCAAATAAGCAGGCAGTCAGGGAGAGTGTGCCAATTCAAAGTGAAAAACTACCATTTACTATGTAGAGGATTGTAATAATGTGATTAGTGTTGCCCAAGAAGAAATACATGTAATATCCCACTGCCCAGCAGACTGACTCACCTGGCGGATGAAGCCAATTACTCCCTGCACACCTTGAGTGTCAGGCCAGGGCTCACCCACATGGCAGCCCAAACCCCAGCCGCTCAACAAAGGCTGCCGAAACGCTCGTCGTTTTGGCTCCTGTCAGGAAGATAGCAAGAAACCAGTGTCAAAAGAAAGCTTAGATGGCTCTCTTAAGTTTCCAGGTAGGGTGAAAAAATGTGAAACACAATAACAGAACCATGACAAATATCTATAGTAATGTATAAAGAAAAGAAGTCATTTTGAGAAGTTCTCAACCAATTACTTAAAATTTTTACACTATAATGGAACCTTCAGACACAGGCTATATTTCTTAGTACATTTAATACATAAATATTGAAGAAGATAATATCATCGATTATTATTATTATTATTATTATTATTATTATTATTATTATTATTATTATACAGCAGAGATGCTGAGTCACAGATAGGCACAACCAAAAGACTCTCAAACAAGTAAAGTTTTGGTTGAAAGGCCATCATTGGGATCCCATCTGGTGGTTCCATTGCAGATGTATTATCTCTCAAGGCATTAACACCCTTTGATAAATTACTTTTGACAGACATGATTGTAAACACCAGAAGGAAAAGTACTCTAGGAAGCAAACAATCCATCATGGGAAACAGTGACACAATTTAACCACCTGATTGTGCAGAGCCTACATTAGGTTAGATTCACTTTCATTCCAATTGATCTGTAGTGAGGTGGTCCTCCAGGATGTGGAACATGTCAGAAAAACAATACATGACAAATATTTACAACTAAAACAAATAAGCTAATGTACCATTCCACAGGTCCCAAGTCGAATGATCGTCATTTCTTAATGAACACTAAGTCATTTTACAAATACTAATGCACTGAATTTAAAATAAAGTTTTTTATTTATTTATAAGGTAATACAACTACTGTAATACTTACTTACAATGAATACACTACTGCACTGAAATTGTGCAGAAGTTATGTTGTACTTATATACAATCAGTTGGTTTTACTAAGAAATTCATCAATGGAGTAGGAGGAGTTGGCCACCAATAAATCCTTTAGGCTTCTCTTAAACTGAATTTCATTGGTTGTGAAGCTTTTTATGGCTGCTGGCAAGTTATTGAAAATGTGTGTTCCTGAATAATGCACACCTTTCTGTACAAGACTAAGTGACTTTAAATCCTTGTGAAGATTATTCTTATTTCTGGTATTCATTCCATGAATTGAGCTGTTGTTTGAAAAAGTGATATATTTTTGACAAATTTCATTAAGGAATAAATATATTGGGAAGCAGTAGTTAGTATCCCTAGTTCCCTAAACAGGCTTCTGCAGGATGTTCTTGAGTTCACACCACATAACTCTCACTGCACGTTTTTGTGCCCGGAAAATTTTAGCTTGGCTTGATGAATTACCCCAAAAAATAATCCCATATGACATTATGGAATGAAAGTAAGCATAGTATGCCAGCTTTTTCATTTTTGTACCCCCTATTTCTGACATAATTCGCATTGCAAATAGAGGTTTGTTAAGATGCTTTAGCAGTTCTGTGGTGTGCTCCTCCCAGTTGAATTTATTATCAAGCTGTAATCCCAAGAATTTAACACTGTCCACTTCGTCTATCAGCTTCTCATCATATGTTAGGCATATACTCGTGGGACACCCCTTACAAGTTCTGAACTGCATGTATTGTGTTTTTCCAAAGTTTAGTGACTAATCACTAGTTCCTAGCCAATTCTTTATGTCCATAAATATTTTATTAGCTGATTTTTCTAAGACTATGCTTGATTTACTATTTATTGCAATGTTTGTATCATCAGCAAACAAAACAAACTTGGCATCTGGTAATGTTACTGATGAAAGATAATTGATATACACAAGAAAAAGTAAGGGCCCCAAAATGGAACCTTGTGGGACCCCACATGTAATTAATTCCCAGTTGGATGATGCCTGATAGCTTGATACATGTCTCTTTCCTAATAACACCCTTTGTTTCCTGCCAGAGATATGATTTGAACCATTTTGCAGCATTTCCTGTTCTACTATAATATTCTAGTTTACTTAAAAAGATACTGTGATTTACACAGTCAAATGCCTTTGACAGATCACAAAATATACCAGTTGCCTGTAATTTTTTGTCTAATGAATTAAGCACATTTTCACTGTAAGTGTAGATAGCCTTCTCAATATCAGAACCTTTTAGAAATCCAAACTGTGACTTTGACAGTAAGTTATTTGAGATAAGATGGTCATAAAGACGACTGTACATTACTTTTTCGAAAATTTTTGAGAATGCTGGCAACAGTGAAATTGGACGGAAATTTGATGCTATTTCTTTATCTCCCTTCTTAAACAGTGGCTTAACTTCAGCATATTTCAGCCATTCAGGAAATATTCCACTAATAAATGACTGGTTACACAGATAGCTTAATATGTTATTCAGCTCAGAATCACATTCTTTAATTAACTTTGTTGATACTTCATCATACCCACTAGATGTTTTTGATTTTAAGGATTTTATGATGGACATTATTTCTGTTGAGGTATTGAGGGTCAAATTCATATTATGGAAGTTACTTGAAATGTCTGGTCTAAGGTAATCCATAGCAGCATCTACCGAACCTGACAACCCCATCTTTTCAGTAACAGTTATAAAATGTTGCAGAACTTTTTACCAAACACTATACACATGTCACCAATGTATCCTTTACTCTTAATGCTATTTGTTCCTCTTCATGTCTGGTTCTACTGGTCTCCTCCTTCACTATATCCCATATTGTCTTTATTTTGTTATCTGATATGACTGTCTTTTCCTTGTAATATATTTGCTTTGACATCCATATTACAGTCTTTAATATTTTGCAGTATTTCTTACAATGTGCTATAGCATCAACATTGGAAATGTTTCGGATTGACAGATACAGTTTTCTGTTGGTTTTACAAGGTACCCCTATCCCTCGAGTAATCCATGGCTTCTTTGTAGACTTTGCTTTCCCCCAAAACTTACCAAGGTTAGAGCAGTGTTTGAATAAGGTAAGCACTTTATTAGCAAAAATGTTATATTTTTCATTCATGCCATGAGCACTGTAAACATCAGTCCAGTGAATGTCTCTGAGGAGTGTCCTAAAATAATCAATTTTTGGCTTACTGATTACCCTCTTGAGCTCAGATTTAACAGATTTTATATCCTGTTCAGTATTAACATTTAACAGAACGAACTGCATGTCATGGTCCGAGAGGCCATTGACTATTGGTTTTGTAATATAATTTTGTTCATTGGACTTTTCTATAAATATATTATCGATGTCTGTCTGTGAGCAAGTGGCTATCCTAGTGGGGAACTTTACAGTGGGAATTTAGTTGAATAATAGTGTTACTAACTCAAATAAGTTCTTATTGGGAGAGTCTTTAAGGAAGTAGACATTGAAATCACCAGCAACCACTATTTCTTTGTTTTTGGTTGTTAAATGGGCCAGTACAGCTTCAAGGTGGTTGACAAACAGATTAAAGTTACCTGCAGGTGCTCGATATACACTTAGAATTTCACAAAAAATCCTTCATAATATTAATTCTGTTCCACATGCTTCCATGTGCTGTTCTAGGCAAAATTTATGAATGTCTATGTTCTTAAATTTATGACAGTTCCTGATGAATGTGGCAACTCCTCCTTTCTCCATTTCTGATCTACAAAAGTGAGATGCTAACCTAAACCCTGTAACACTTAAAAGTTCTAGACCAGTGGTCACATGATGTTCAGAGAGGCAGATTATGTCAGCTGGGTTTGAAGACTCTAATGAGTTAACTATCCGCATAGATGAATTAATTTTATTTCTCAGTCCTCGAATATTTTGATGAACATCATGTCAAGAAGAATATATACTTCCTAGAACTTCTCCATAAGGCAATAAAAGAAATATCTGCCAGCCACATTGAACAACACTTAAATAAAGACTGGGAAACAAGCAACTGACAGATATTAAATAGGGGCGACAGACACACAGTAGCACTTCAGGAAACCGGGTACAGAGATAAGGAATCACTTGGGTAAGGTAATTTTGTTGTCATTAGGCCTTTGCAGCAATAGACATTTTTTTATACATATAACATAGCCAAACATTTCTATTTGCTTATGTAATGATTGTGTCAGTTGTTAGCTTGCAGTTCCATGTTTCAGATAACAAAATTCTTGTAATTCATAGAAGGGGTTGGCAAAAAGCCATTTATTTAATGTTCCCCTAAATTCACACTCTGGAAGGTCTTGTACCCTCTGTGGAAGCTTACTAAATAGTTTGTCATCCACAACTTCAAAGATATTGATTGACTTTGGTAACCTATGGTAGGACATATGTAAGGAATTGTTATTTCTTGTGTTGTAACCATGATTATTATTTCTACGTTTTACTTCATGTGGATTATTTTTCATGTACGTTAACACTTGGTATATATACAGATTTATTACAGTCATTATTTTACCTTCAGATAACAAAAGCTTACAATGTGCATTATGCTGAGAACATGTAGTGACTGTGACAGGTTTCTTCTGCCAGTCATACCATCGGGTCACCACCAGTCACTGACAAGGAGGGGGGCGACATCCATGAACGACAGGTGAGAATCTGGTTGTGAAGCTAGTGATGGGGCCTCTGGTGACACCATAGGCTCTTTGCCCCGGGACTTGTTTCTTCTTCCTTTCTGTTTGAGATCGAGGAGGGCTGTGTGGCATAAAGGAGCCAGCTGCAGCAAGATTGGGAACGGAAAGATCGGGCGATCTGGGGGCCGACAGACCGTGGTTCTTGCGGTCATCTCGTGGCAGCAGACCTTTGGCCTGGAAGGTGCCGGGAAGGGGCATCCCGGGAGTGGTGCCCTTCACCGGCAGACGCCGAAGGAGTGGGACACTTCTCCAGCTGGGTAGGGGGAGCAGCGCCCAGAGGAGGTGGTGTGGGAGCTGCAGGGAAGGGGGGGGGGACTGGGGTAAGGAAGGGGGAGGAAGGGGTGAAGATGGAACTAAAGGATAACTAGACGTCATGGACACAGAGTGAAGA
Organism: Schistocerca nitens; assembly: GCF_023898315.1. Taxonomy (NCBI): domain Eukaryota; kingdom Metazoa; phylum Arthropoda; class Insecta; order Orthoptera; family Acrididae; genus Schistocerca; species Schistocerca nitens. Next base: position 1,119,145,822 of record NC_064615.1, read on the forward strand.
CGTTTAAACTTCTTACGAGCCTCTGTGTAGGTTAAACGATCGAGGGACTAGTACTCGTGTATCTTCTTTTCCTTCTTATATACTGGGCAATCTGGTGAACGTGGAGAATGATTGCTATAACAATTAACACACACAGGTGGGGGAACACAGGGACTCCCATCATCGAGTGGACGTCCAGTCACCACAGAGAGGGCCTGCGAACACCCCATAGGAGGTGGGATGTACGGCATCACATTGATAAACCATAATCTTCACTTTCTCAGGGAGGATATCACCTTCAAAGGCCAGTATAAAGGCACCAGTATCAATGTGATTGTCCTTAGGAACCTTCTGAACATGCCAAACAAAGTGAACACCCCACCGTCCGAGATTGTCCCGACGTTCATCAGTTCGAAGGATGAGGTCCCTGTGAAAAATCACACCTTGAACCGTATTGATAGACTGGTGGGGGTAATGGACACGGGGGTTGTGCCAAGATTGGTACCGGCACGAAGGGCCGCAGATTGGGCAACTGAAGCAGTTTTGATCAGCAATGAACATGACCGCATCTTGCTCAGGGAGTCCACTTCGCCAAACTTGTCTTCAATGTGTTCCACAAAGAATAAAGGTTTGGTATTGGTGAAAGTATCCCCATCAGTCCTGGTGCAAACCAGATAACGGGGGAAAGGCTTTGCCCCCTAGCTGATGGGCTTGACCCTCTTCCCAGGGGTAGCCATGGAAGGGAAGGCCGAAGGGGGCAGGAGAAGCAGCACTAGAAGAATCAGTTCCACGCAGAGAGACGGCCAGAGTTCTGGACCCTTATGCGTTCCATTTGCATAGCGTCCGCCCTGATACCACCCACTCCGATCAGGGGCTCTCCTCATGGGTGCCACCCAGCCACAGCAAGGGCTGTCTAGCACAGCGGTCATTGCCGGGAGTTCCAATGCTCCAGGATGATGAGCAACCACTCCAAGGCTTGCATGAGATGGTCGCAGCTCAGGTATCAGAAGTGTGATCCCTGTGTGTTCAGGAGGCTCAACCAAAAGGGTACATAGCGACCCCACGACACGGGATGGCTACTGTGCTGGCTATGCACCCTAGTATCAGACCACGACGTGAAAGTAAAGGTGGAATGAACTAGGAGGGCACACGTCTGAGACACTAGGTAAGGTGCTCTTCCCCAAATGGCCCACACTACGGAAGAGAAATTTAGTAATTGAGGTCAAACCCCAGAGGGGGACCAGGGAGTGACAAAAGGAGGTGGTGATCACGCAACAAAGCTAAATTGCAAAACTAACATCACCAGGAGGATAGCGGGGCCAACATAAACATGGACACCAAGAGAGGGAGAGGAGAGGAGAGGGTGGGGGGGAGGGGCAAGGAGAGGAAGGGGAAGGAAATGCAGCTCTGGAAAGGAGGAAGGCTGCAATAGCTCGGCGCCCCGTGCTTGCCACGCACGTATCCACAGAAGAGTTGTGGACCCCCTGGGGGGGATGGTAGGTGTGTAAAGTGTGATGATGTAAATACTACTTTCATGTCTCTCGTAACTTCCTTATACCATATGATGCAATCCAGATGACACTGTTTACGAACAGGTGAACCAGTCCTCTGCCGACAAGTTTTCAAAGGTTGTTTCGAGTTAGCTCTTCAGTATTTTGGCATCATGGGTCTCCGTCTCCAGCAGCTCACTTCAGAGTTATTGCATTCTGTTTGCTCCCTTGGCAAATTAGCTCAGTATTTGTATTGCACTAAAAGTATCACCACATTGTTGCCAACGTCGAAGATGTGCACTGTGAGCTTTGTTTGGCAATGAATTTGTTTCATCCATTAACAGTACTTCCTGCTGGCAATGTAATGCCCACCTCATTTTTAAGCCTCAGGCTCATATTCATTGCTGCTCTGTTTTGTCTCGAATTTATTTTTGTAGAAATATTAGACATATGAGAACAGTCGCACATGCACTGGCACAGAAGTACTGATACATCTGCTGGTAACGAGTTGAGCAGTTTGCAACTTGAATACACTTTCAACAAATGCAGGAGAGGGGCATGAAGATAATATGGTTTCGGCAGCAATGGCAGTCACACCACTGTTTTGTCTTCAAGTTGCAGCATTAATCTTTTATTTTGTATGTTGCACATTTGGATTCTTATGTATTATGGACTTTTTTTCCTTGTAGTGAAGATCTCTTTACTGAAAGAAAGGTTATGTCGGTAAGAAACTGAATAAATTATAATTACATTGGTACTGTGCAACAGGCTGCTAGAGACTGTGGGTCTGTTACACACCCCTGAAACCCCCCTGCGGGTCCGGGGGTTAGAATAGGCCCGAGGTATTCCTGCCTGTCGTAAGAGGCGACTAAAAGGAGTCCATCCCCCTCAAGGGGGTAGTTAGCGCCTGCGTCCGGCGACAGACGGTTCCACGACCTCTATTTGTGGTCTTTTTGGTTTTTCACTTCTCGTTTCTTCCTTCCTTTGGTTGGTTCCTTTCTTTGTTCTTCTCCATCTCACTTCCTTACTCTTTCCCTTGCCTTCTTTCCCTTGCCTTCTTTCCCTTGCCTTCTTTCCCTTGCCTTCTTTCCCTTGCCTTCTTTCCCTTGCCTTCTTTCCCTTGCCTTCTTTCCCTTGCCTTCTTTCCCTTGCCTTCTTTCCCTTGCCTTCTTTCCCTTGCCTTCTTTCCCTTGCCTTCTTTCCCTTGCCTTCTTTCCCTTGCCTTCTTTCCCTTGCCTTCTTTCCCTTGCCTTCTTTCCCTTGCCTTCTTTCCCTTGCCTTCTTTCCCTTGCCTTCTTTCCCTTGCCTTCTTTCCCTTGCCTTCTTTCCCTTGCCTTCTTTCCCTTGCCTTCTTTCCCTTGCCTTCTTTCCCTTGCCTTCTTTCCCTTGCCTTCTTTCCCTTGCCTTCTTTCCCTTGCCTTCTTTCCCTTGCCTTCTTTCCCTTGCCTTCTTTCCCTTGCCTTCTTTCCCTTGCCTTCTTTCCCTTGCCTTCTTTCCCTTGCCTTCTTTCCCTTGCCTTCTTTCCCTTGCCTTCTTTCCCTTGCCTTCTTTCCCTTGCCTTCTTTCCCTTGCCTTCTTTCCCTTGCCTTCTTTCCCTTGCCTTCTTTCCCTTGCCTTCTTTCCCTTGCCTTCCCTGGTCTCAGCCTCGGCGTTTGAGACAGTCTGCCCTCTCTCTCTTCCTTTTCCTCTTCTTCCTTCCTCCCTGTGCGCACGCCTGAAGGCCGACCCACGTGTTCACAGGCGTAGCCGGTGACGGGGTAACGCGGAATTACCCGCCCTGGGTAGACAAGTAAGGCACGCACGTACCCCCTGGTAAAGGCCAGGCCCGGGGAGGGGTGATTGCCTGAGCTGATACCTTCTGACCATGCCGATTGGTCCCTCCGTCTGTTTCTCGGGAGGTGTGACCTGAGGTGTAAACATTCACCTAAGGCGGGAGTGCCCTCTGAGAGGGTCCCCACAAGGAAGGAGCGCGCCATCGGAGACGCTAACAATCATGGGGGATTCCTCCGCAATTGATTCTTCTTCTCTCTCGACTTCTACCCACAAACGGAAACATGACCAGCCACCAGTGACAAAAGTACTACCGCCTGCCCCACAGTTCCTCGTCGTTTCTCGATCTGAGGACCGGAAAGGATTTCTCCTCTGTCAACCCTTTCGTTATCCAGAAGGGCGTAGATGCCATAGCCGGATCTGTCAAGTCGTGTACCAGGTTGCGTAATGGTACCTTGTTACTAGAAACTGAGAGCGCCTTTCAGGCACAGAAACTGCTTCGAGCCACACTCCTGTACATGTTCCCTGTCCAGGTGGAGGCTCACCGAACTTTGAATTCGTCTCGTGGTGTGTTCTATACTAGATCCCCCGACGGATCGACTGACGAGGAGATTCAATCTTTCCTCGCTGAGCAGGGCGTGACGGCTGTCCATAGGGTCATGAAAAAGGTAAACAATGACCTTGTACCGACCCGCACACTTTTCTTGAGCTTTGACAGTGTTAAGCTGGCAGCATCAAGGCGGGCTACGAGGTTATTTCTGTTCGCCCCTATGTCCCGACACCTACGCGCTGCTACCAGTGTCAGCGTTTTAATGACACTCGCCAGTCTTGTTCCAATGCGGCTAAATGTGTCACTTGTGGCAGGGATGCCCATGAGGGTGACTGTCCACCTCCGTCTCCTCGTTGTGTGCACTGTCAGGGTGATCATGCCGCATCCTCCCGCGACTGTCCTGTCTATAAGGAAGAACGCTGTATCCAAGAAATTCGGGTCAAAGAGAAAGTGTCCACCTCGGCTGCTCGCAAGCTGCTAGTAGGAAGCCCACGCTGCTCCCAGCGGGGAAATACAGTACTGTCCTCGCCTCTCCTCGGACTACCAGGGAGGTGGCAACCCAGACATGCGATCTGACCTTCAGCACCACGGTCGTCCGTTCGGCCAGTGCTAAGATCGCGCGGTCGACGTCTCCTCTTCCTCCCATCACCCCACAGACACCAGCCCCTTCATCAGCTTCTGCTAAGACGAAGACCCAGAAGTCAGATGCACGGGCCTCCAAGAAGGAACCGTCCCGTGCAGACTTCCTACGTACCTCGACCTTCCAGCCATCGACCAGACTTCCACCAAACGACCTTCCAAGAAGGCTCATAGGAAGCACAGTTCTTCTCCTCCGCCACGGCGCATTGCTTCTCCTGCGCCACCCAGCGGTTGCCGCCCCAGGCCGTCATCCCTTTCGCCTGCCCGCATCTCGTGGTCGTGCGGTAGCGTTCTCGCTTCCCACGCCCGGATTCCCGGGTTCGATTCCCGGCGGGGTCAGGGATTTTCTCTGCCTCGTGATGGCTGGGTGTTGTGTGCTGTCCTTAGGTTAGTTAGGTTTAAGTAGTTCTAAGTTCTAGGGGACTTATGACCACAGCAGTTGAGTCCCATAGTGCTCAGAGCCATTTGAACCATTTTGAGCCCTTTCGCCTGGCCGCACCGCTGGTAGCCGAACATCTGGCCGTTCACCGGCGGAGAAAGCTCCCCCTCCCGGCCATCTAACCAAGATGGCCGATGAACCTATAGAACCAATGGACGATGACTGTCCGCCTACTGATAGTGGCGGCAGTGCTCGCTCGAAGCCAGGCCCTCAGCGGCCTTCGAGGTGACCCCCTTCTTTCATCTTCCTTTTCTTCTTACGATGGCACTTATTCACTGGAATATTCGCAGCATTCGCTCCAACCGAGAGGACTTGAAGTTGCTGCTCCTCTTGCACCGTCCGCTCGTCGTAGCCCTCCAGGAAACGAAGCTACACCCATGCGATCAAATTGCCTTGACACACTACACCTCTGTGCGTTTTGACCTACCCCCTGTGGTAGGTATTCCGGCCCATGTAGGGGCTATGTTGCTGGTCCGGGATGATATTTACTACGATCCCATCACATTGCACACCGGCCTGCAGTCAGTTGCCATCCGAATTACTCTCCCCACTTTTACATTTTCCATTTTCCATTTGTACCGTTTACACTCCATCGTCATCTGCCGTTACCAGGGCAGACATGATGAAGCTTATTGCTCAGCTACCTGCACCATTTTTGTTAACTGGAGACTTCAATGCCCACCATCCCCTTTGGGGCTCTCCAGCATCCTTCCCGAGGGGCTCCCTGTTAGCAGACCTTTTCAACCAGCTCAATCTTGTCTGCCTCATTACTGGCGCCCCTACTTTTCTTTCGGACACATCTCACACCTATTCCCATTTAGACCTCTCTATAAGTTTTACCCAACTTGCACGCCGGTTTGAGTGGTATGCACTTTCTCATACATATTCGAGCGACCACTTCCCGTGTGTTATCCATCTCCTGCAGCATACCCCCTCCCCGTGCTCATCTAGTTGGACCATCTCCAAAGCAGACTGGGGGCTCTTCTCTCCCAGGGCGACCTTTCAGGATCAAACATTCTCAAGCTGCGATAGTCAGGTCGCACACCTCACGGAAGTCATTCTCACTGCTGCTGAATATTCCATCCCTCACCCTACTTCTCCACGTCGCGTACCAGTCCCCCGGTGGACCGCAGCATGTAGAGACGCTTTACGTGCTCGTCGACGTGCTTTATGCACCTTTAAACGCCACCCTACGATGGCGAATTGTATCACTTATAAACGATTACGTGTACAGTGTCGTCGTATTATTAAAGAAAGCAAGAAAGCCAGCTGGGCTCCTTTCACAAGCACCTTCAACAGTTTTACTCCTTCTGTTGTCTGGGGTAGCCTGCGCCGGCTATCTGGCACTAAGGTCCACTCACCAGTTTCTGGCTTGATGGTCGCGAATGACGTCCTTGTCGCCCCTGAGGATGTCTCCAATGCCTTCGGCCGCTTTTTCGCAGAGGTTTCGAGCTCCGCTCCTTACCACCCAGCCTTCCTCCCCCGCAAACAGGCAGAGGAGGCTAGGCCACCTAACTTCCGCTCCTCGAACCGTGAAAGTTATAATGCCCCATTCACCATGCGGGAACTCGAAAACGCACTTGCCCGGTCACGGTCCTCCGCTCCAGGGCCTGATGCTATTCATATTCAGATGCTGAAGAACCTTTCTTCTGCGGGTAAAGGTTTTCTTCTTCGTACTTACAATCGCATCTGGATTGAGGGACATGTTCCCGCATGCTGGCGCGAGTCTATTGTTGTCCCGATTCCTAAGCCGGGGAAGGACAAGCACTTGCCTTCCTGTTATCGACCCATCTCGCTTACCAGCTGTGTCTGTATGGTGATGGAGCGAATGGTTAACTCTCGTTTGGTTTGGCTGCTCGAAGCTCGACGCCTACTTACCAATGTACAATGTGGATTTCGTAGGCGCCGCTCTGCTGTTGACCATCTGGTTACCTTGTCGACCTTCATTATGAATAACTTCTTGCGGAAGCGCCCGACCGCGGCTGTGTTCTTTGATTTGGAGAAGGCTTACGACACCTGTTGGAGGGCGGGCATTCTCCGCACCATGCATACATGGGTCCTTCGCGGTCGCCTCCCTCTTTTTATTCGTTCCTTTTTTAATGGATCGACAGTTCAGGGTACGTGTGGGTTCTGTCCTGTCAGACACCTTTCGCCAGGAGAATGGGGTGCCACAGGGCTCAGTTTTGAGCGTCGCTCTCTTCGCCATAGCGATCAATCCAATAATGGATTGCCTCCCAGCTGATGTATCAGGCTCCCTTTTCGTGGACGATTTTACCATCTATTGCAGCGCGCAGCGTACACGTGTCCTGGAGCGCTGTCTTCAGCGTTCTCTTGACTGTCTTTACTCCTGGAGTGTCGCCAATGGCTTCAGTTTTTCTGCCGAGAAGACGGTCTGTATTAACTTCTGGCGCTACAAAGAGTTTCTCCCACCGTCCTTACGACTCGGTCCCGTTGCTCTCTCATTCGTGGAGACAACAAAATTTTTAGGTCTTACATTTGACAGGAAACTTAGTTGGTCTCCACATGTGTCTTATTTGGCTGCCCGTTGTACCCGTTCTCTCAATGTCCTCCGTGTTCTCAGTGGTATGTCGTGGGGAGTGGATCGAACCGTCCTACTTCGCCTATATCGGTCGATCGTCCGCTCCAAGCTGGATTATGGGAGCTTCGTATACTCCTCTGCACGGCCATCCATCTTACGCCGCCTCAACTCCATACAACATCGGGGTTTACGACTTGCGGTCGGAGCGTTTTATACTAGTCACGTCGAGAGTCTTCATGCTGACGCTGGTGAGTTGCCACTCACCTACCGGCGCGATATACTGCTCTGTCGGTATGCTTGTCGGCTACTGGCAATGCCCGACCACCCGTCTTATCGTTCCTTTTTTGATGACTCTCTCGACAGTCAATACGGGTTGTATGTCTCTGCCCTGCTACCCCCTGGAGTTCGCTTTCGTCGCCTCCTTCAACACCTTAATTTTTCACTCCCTGCAACCTCTCGAGTGGGCGAGAGCCACACGCCACCTTGGCTCCAGGCTCAGGTTCGCGTCCACCTTGACCTCTGCTCGCTCCCTAAGGAGGTTACCCCCTGTTCAGTCTACCACTCCCGTTTTGTCGAACTTCGTTCGAAGTTCATTAATATGACCTTCATTTATACAGATGGCTCTAAGACCAATGAGGGGGTCGGGTGTTCTTTTATTGTCGGGGCACAAAGTTTCAAATACCGGCTCCATGGCATTTGTTCGGTCTTCACAGCTGAGCTCTTTGCCCTCTACCAGGCTGTCCTTTACATCTGCCGCCACCGACATTCTGCATATGTCATCTGCTCCGATTCCCTGAGCGCCATCCGGAGCCTCAGTGATCCGTACCCAGTTCACCCTTTCGTGCACCGGATCCAACGCTCTCTTCAGCAGCTGGTGGACGTTGTTCTCCGGTTAGCTTTGTGGGTTCCTGGCCATGTCTGTATCCCTGGGAACGAAGCTGCAGATGCCGCGGCCAAGGCTGCGGTCCTCCAGCCTCGGACAGCTTCTTGTTGTGTCCCTTCGTCGGATTGTAGCAGGGTAATTTGTCGGCGCATTTTATCGCTGTGGCATGCCGATTGGGCTGCACTTACGGACAACAAGCTTCGGGCCTTGAAAGCTCTTCCCGCGGCTTGGACGTCCTCCTCCCGCCCTTCTCGGCGGGAGGAGGTAGTTTTGGCCCGGTTACGAATTGGACACTGCCGGTTCAGCCATCGCCATCTGCTGACGGCTGCGCCGGCGCCGTTCTGCCCATGTGGGCAATTGCTGACGGTCCGCCACATTTTAACGTCCTGTCCGGATTTTAACACACTGCGTCTTGATCTTGGCCTGCCATGTACTCTAGATGCCATATTAGCGGATGACCCACGAGCAGCTGCTCGCGTTCTTCGTTTTATCAACTTGACAAACCTCTCTAAGGACATTTGATTATGCTGTTTCTTTAATCCTATGCCTGTCAGTCTGTCTTTTATCTTTTAGTTGCTGTTTTAAACTTGTGCCTCGCGGTGCATTCTTAACGTAGTCTGGGCGCTAATGACCATTGAAGTTGTGCGCCCTAAAACCACAAAAAAAATCCCTGAAAAACCACAACGTGTGTTGAAGTTCTGGTTTACTCTGTAAAATTTCTACAACTCTGAACATTTTGGGGCAACTGTTTTTTCGTTAACTTAGTTTGGGAGATATTGAGTACATATCAAATTCACTGCTGACCAAAAATGCACTGGTTGAAGTTGAAGCCTAAGAGCCAACAATCTAGTCTGTTTGATAGATCTGCTGTTCCTTTTCAAGAAAAATTATATACTATAAATTTCTGTTGCTCAAAAGTTACTAATTAGGATATGATTTCAAGATATCCCGCTTTAATACCATCACGTTTTTAAAATCTGTGTCGAAGTTGTACCCTGAAATTTTCTTAACATGATGATATCGTTACTTTCGAATATTTTGGATTTGAAGGGATTTATTCAATGTTTTTGAACTTTTTAATGTGAATGGTGGCTATGGGAATCCGGTGAAGTTTTGTCGAAAGTGAAATTAAGGTATCAAATAAGTAAGGCTCATTTTTGTAGAACACAGATACAGATCATTGGAACATCAAACAATTTGTCCTAAAACCTGGTCTGGTTATCTTTATGATACCGGTATTCTATTTTTCTAGAATTGGTTAATGTATCATTTTCTTATTATCAATACAAATCATGGGGATATGCCTCACCATCTGATGGAGAGGCTACCAACAGTCAGGATTGACAGCAGACTCGGCAGATTGGCAGTGTACTGAGGAGACCATGAACTGTGTAAATTGTAACGGTGAAATGGAATGTGAAACTTGTGGGAAGTGTCCCGTAGGAATGCTGCCATTCCTTGATATCCAGGTACTGCATGTGGCAATGATGATGTCATTTGTGTTCTCATTGCTGTCATCTGTGGCTGCAGCTTTCAGCTGTGCCCACATGCTGCTTTAGTCCTGCAGGGGCCCAACACTGAATCCTCGCATTCTCCTTCACAGACAAGTAAATGAAATAAAGTTCAGAAAAGCTATTGCATATAGTAATACACTGTAAGAAAGGACAACAGGAGGAGGAGGAGGAGTCAAGAGGAAGACAATACACAAGTGGTGATGTGGTATGGTGCCGAAGATCAGGAAGAGAGGCTGTGTGACCAGTGAAGTGTTGACTGTAAATGAGGTCATTTGAAACTTTGAAATATTTATATTAAAACTGATTTAGTTTCTGGTAATAATAAAAGTGACAACTATGTTTCTGCAAAGTCACTTAACAACTGGACTACTACAAATTACCCGAGTGTGGGCATTTTTTCCATTAAGTGCAGGCAAAACTCAATGATGTACCCAGGTAGCCACAAACAGCATTTCCCTTGGGAAACATCTGTCACATCACTTCTTATGTAAATTTTCCTTGTTTTCATTTTATTACTTTTGTCTTACTTTCTTCATGCCTGCTCAAATTTTCTTCCTATATAGCTATTATTAAGATTTACTGGATCTTTTAACATTTTAATAGTGACTTGTTGGGGAATTGGTTGAAAAGTAGACTTTTATATAGAGAATTTTACATCTTGATGTATTGTAATAACTTCTTTGTCACAGAGGAGAGCCTTTATTTAACGTGACCAATAATTTCCTTATTACCAAAATAGTCTCCTTCACATGCACACACTAATGCATGCTTGTGAAATGTTTCTTGGTGACATTCGATTCATTACTCTACTTGTAGCGCATTTTTAGGTTAATTCTTTGAACTACTTTTATTTATTGTGCTGAAAGGGTTGTGCTAATCTGTGCCCCTTTAACTGTGGCTCACTTCTTCTTAGCTGACTACTCTTCCTTTTGAATGAAAGGTGCTGAAACAGATCCCTGCTGTTCATTGAACACTGTATCCACTGGAATAACACACTGAGATAAACTACACTCCTGGAAATGGAAAAAAGAACACATTGACACCGGTGTGTCAGACCCACCATACTTGCTCCGGACACTGCGAGAGGGCTGTACAAGCAATGATCACACGCACGGCACAGCGGACACACCAGGAACCGCGGTGTTGGCCGTCGAATGGCGCTAGCTGCGCAGCATTTGTGCACCGCCGCCGTCAGTGTCAGCCAGTTTGCCGTGGCATACGGAGCTCCATCGCAGTCTTTAACACTGGTAGCATGCCGCGACAGCATGGACGTGAACCGTATGTGCAGTTGACGGACTTTGAGCGAGGGCGTATAGTGGGCATGCGGGAGGCCGGGTGGACGTACCGCCGAATTGCTCAACACGTGGGGCGTGAGGTCTCCACAGTACATAGATGTTGTCGCCAGTGGTCGGCGGAAGGTGCACGTGCCCGTCGACCTGGGACCGGACCGCAGCGACGCACGGATGCACGCCAAGACCGTAGGATCCTACGCAGTGCCGTAGGGGACCGCACCGCACTTCCCAGCAAATTAGGGACACTGTTGCTCCTGGGGTATCGGCGAGGACCATTCGCAACCGTCTCCATGAAGCTGGGCTACGGTCCCGCACACCGTTAGGCCGTCTTCCGCTCACGCCCCAACATCGTGCAGCCCGCCTCCAGTGGTGTCGCGACAGGCGTGAATGGAGGGACGAATGGAGACGTGTCGTCTTCAGCGATGAGAGTCGCTTCTGCCTTGGTGCCAATGATGGTCGTATGCGTGTTTGGCGCCGTGCAGGTGAGCGCCACAATCAGGACTGCATACGACCGAGGCACACAGGGCCAACACCCGGCATCATGGTGTGGGGAGCGATCTCCTACACTGGCCGTACACCACTGGTGATCGTCGAGGGGACACTGAATAGTGCACGGTACATCCAAACCGTCATCGAACCCATCGTTCTACCATTACTAGACCGGCAAGGGAACTTGCTGTTCCAACAGGACAATGCACGTCCGCATGTATCCCGTGCCACCCAACGTGCTCTAGAAGGTGTAAGTCGACTACCGTGGCCAGCAAGATCTCCGGATCTGTCCCCCATTGAGCATGTTTGGGACTGGATGAAGCGTCGTCTCACGCGGTCTGCACGTCCAGCACGAACGCTGGTCCAACTGAGGCGCCAGGTGGAAATGGCATGGCAAGCCGTTCCACAGGACTACATCCAGCATCTCTACGATCGTCTCCATGGGAGCATAGCAGCCTGCATTGCTGCGAAAGGTGGATATACACTGTACTAGTGCCGACATTGTGCATGCTCTGTTGCCTGTGTCTATGTGCCTGTGGTTCTGGCAGTGTGATCATGTGATGTATCTGACCCCAGGAATGTGTCAATAAAGTTTCCCCTTCCTGGGACAATGAATTCACGGTGCTCTTATTTCAATTTCCAGGAGTGTATGTATTGCCTGCAACGTAAATTCTAGGTGATGTATTTGTAGTGCATCGTTCATGTATCCTAGTTGGACGAGAATGAATGTCTGAGTCCATATTTGTACAAATATGTATTTTGACACTATTAGGTTTCTGTTTGACATTGAAGAAATGCTCCAGATGTTGCATTTTCTCTGTGCCCTTCACCCACAGTACCACAGAGCAGATGACTCCACACAGTTGGTAGAAGCACCATGAAACACATACTGAAAGTGTGGTGCTTCTGGTAGAAGCACCATGAAACACATACCGAAAGTGTGGTGCTTCCCACTTACTGCCTTAACTTGTGAACATCTTTCATCAACCAACAGAGAGGAGAGAAGTGGGCCATTTCATTCCCAGAACGACACATCACACTTCACCAACGTGGGCACATCCACACCGAAGTTTCTCCACATATACAGCATCCAGGTAAGGCTCCTCACTGATGAGAACATGCCAAACAGCTACCATATGGATAAACTACGTACAATAACCCAGAAGAAAGAGTAAAAATGGAACACCAAGAACAAAGTGCTCCAATGTTTTCAGACTGCCTTTAACATGCTAGAGAGAGGTAAGTTTCTTTAAACAGGTCGCGCAGTAGGATGCTCACTTGCCCAGTTCAACTCCCACCTGACGCAAATTTGTAAATGGTGATAACCCTCCCTCCCTCCCTCCCTCCCTCCCTCATCAGAAGCAACAGTGGAGGCAGTTGCAGTTATGGTAGTTGGAACTTCCTTCCAGGGGAAATGACACAGTTGTTTGGGTGTTAAGGGAAGTTATGAATGCATATAATGCAATTCAGCAGCTGTTTTTGTTGTCGGACAGATAACGGAGGGCTCTAGCCTTGACCAGTAGGCTGTTCACTGGGCTATTTTGTAAGGCTCGTGATGGGGGTCCAGTATCTGCAATGCTGAGAGTTACTGAACCACATGCAAGGCTTCCATAATTAAGATGGACAGAAATGGCTTCGTACATATGCGAAACCATAGAGTGCTCTGCTACCCAGCTAATGTTACTGAGCCAGTGAAATGGATTGAAGTGTTGCCGGCACTTTTGCTTAAGTTGGAGAATGTGGGGAAGCCACATCAACCACAAATCACAGACCAATCCCAAAAAGTGGTGCGCCTCAACTACAAGTAGCAATTTATGGTCTAGGTTAAGCTCTGGGTGTGGCTGGGCAGTATGAAAGTGAAGAAAGTGCGCGACAAGTTTGGGCGACTGAAAACAAAGCCGTGGGTGAGGGCCAATGAGTGGGTGTCTATGCTGCCACCTTTTTGAGACATCGGGGGTTCCACTGACATGGGTTGTGTGGCACACTGCCTGGAGATCTAATACCAGGATCTCCACTGTGTCTAAGAAGGGAACTCCAGTGGCCCCCATGCCCAACTTCTTGTTGTCCTTGGCCTTTTTCTCCTTAGAAGAGAGGGACTGGGAAGGTGTCCTTGAATTTGTTTCAGGGACAGAGGAAGAACTAAAAGTCCAATGGCCACCAGGCGTTATCCTTCAGCTACTTGCTTGCATTTGGTTGTGAACCAGCAGGAACTGTGGAAGGGAGAGTCCTGAGGACCTATTCCTAGGCAGAGAAGGCCGGAGGAGAATGAGAATCTCTGGCTGAGGATAGGGTTCAGTATTCTCGATAGCTGGGGGAGCCTATGCCCCTAGAGTGAGTGCTGTGTAACCACCAGATGGGTCCCCTAGGACAACAGGCATTAGCCACTAGCTCTAAGGGCCCACTGTAAGAGGCACAACAGAGGAAGGCCCCATTGACAGAAGCCAATGACGTTGTGGCTGCAGTGTAAGATTGTCATTTATAGGGGATTAATATGCTCATCCTTTTTCTGGCCTCTTTGATTGTGACCTTGTTCAGGGTCTTATACACATGGATTTTCTTCTCACTTTTAAAACTGGAGCAATCTGGTCAGCAGTGAGAGTTGAGCTCACCACAGTTTACACAGATGGGGGGACGGCCTTAAGGAACATTCGTGTTCAGCAGACATCCACAATCCCCTAAGCCAGGTGTAGCAGGGGAATGGGAAGGTATATGTATGAGCTTCATACAACTGAAGTATCTCATAGGAAGAGGAACATACGTTGCCTGAGAAGGTCATGTCATTGTGACATGAAACTTTATCACTCTAAAAATCTGAGATGAAGGCCCCTGTAGCAATTACATTTTCCCTTGGTCCCCTATGGGGACAGAAAGATGTGGTGTGCATTTCATTTTTTAAGTTGGCCTGTTGCTCATTGTCAGAGTGCAAGAGCAGACCGTAGTGAAAGATGACACCCTGGACCATAATGAGACACTTGGGGAATTAGTCACAGGATTGTCACCAAACTTTCCCCAAGAGAGCAGCTCTTGTGCATGAGCAGGAGAGGATGTTTTAATCAGGATGTAATCACTCTTCATCTTAGAGATTGCTACAAATTCCCCACATTTGTCTTCAATGTGTTCTACAAAAATAAAAACTTCTTGCCCAAAATGGTGTCACCATAATTCCTGGTGCAGACTGGGTATTTGAGGGAGGACCTTGCTCCTTGTTGTTTAATCCTGCATTTCTCCCATGGCATGGCAAGGGAGGGAACATATTGGGATTGTACTTCTTTGCATCATACTAGGTCTTCCCATTTGAAGAGACTGCTGGGGCTTTGTGATAACCAGCAGGAGAAAGTTTAAATCACTGCCGTGAAACCGTGAAGCTCTTCATCCAGCAGCTTTTGGCTCCTCAAGTCACTGCCAATTGTCAACCGTAGCAGAGAGACAGGGAGGGCCCCAAGGGACACCTTCCGCACAAGAGCAGCAAAAGGAGGCAGCTCCTTCTCTGGCAGGTGCAAGGGGACCGATTTCCCCCATTGGTCCCAAAGCACCTACGTTAGGAGAAAGGGCCCCCGCAAACACAGGGGGACGATTTGCTCCCTACCACCAAGGGTGCAGATGTATTCTGGTGGCCCCGAGGACCCACTGTTGATGGCAGAGTGAGGCACCACTGGCATTTGGGACAGCAATGATGATGTAGCTGCAGCATATGTAGGTGGCAACCGAATGAGGTGTAATTTTTCTTTTTACGTTTAGCGCCTGTTTAAGTCAACTGGTCCAGGGTTCTTTACTCCATGATTTTCCACTCCTTTTGAAGTACTGGGTAGTCTGGCGAGCAGGGGGATTGGTGCTCTCCACAGATAAAGCAAGTGGGAGAAGGTGCACATGGAGTATCTGGGTGCAGTCTCGAAATGTGGCACTGGAAGTGCAGCAGGAAGACATGTGCCAGAACTTAGTGCATAGGGGGGGGGGGGATGTATGGTTCAACATCGTAGTGGTAAACCATCACCTTGACCTTTTCAGGGTGATTCATTGCCTAAAAAGCGAAGATACAGACACTGGTACCAACCCTCTTTTCTTTGGGTCCCCTGTAAATGCGCCAGATGAAACGAACACCCCACCATTCTCAATTGTCACAGAGTTTATCATCAGACTGAAAGAGATCATCATGATGGAAAATGAACCCCTGGACCATATTGAGGCTTTTATGAGGAGTGACAGAATATCACCCAGCTTGTCACAGGTGAGTAACGCTTGGGATTGGTCTTGGGATGCTGTCTAAATCAAGACCGTGCTCTTTCACATCTTTGGCAGTGCTGTCACTTCTACAAACTTATCCTCAAGGTGTTCAACGAAAAATTGAGGCTTCATAGGTAGAAAGGAGTCTCCATCAGTTCTGCTACAGACTAAAAAACGAGGCAAATATGACCCTCTCTGTTCTGTATACGTTCCTCCCATGGAGTAGTGAGGGAGGGAAAAGATTTACGGTCATACCTGTCAGTACTGTATTCGATCATGCTGTTCTCAGAGACTGTATGATGACAGCAGTCACCAGCAATAGATAACTTAGTTCACTTCATTGCGGGTCATCCACCCTGATGCCACCCACTCCAATCAGGGAGCTCTTCCCACGGGCGCCACTCAGCCACAGCAAAGGCCAACTGGCATGAATAAATTAAGTCACAGAAGATGGAGAACCCTCTCCAAAACCTGTTTGGGTATTCAAACAAGAACTGCATTTGATAAAGGCAAAATTACATTCCCATATTATGTATGAAGAACTTTTATCTGATTTCAGTCAACCGGCTTCAAAATGAAGGATAGTTACCTGTTTATGAAGGTATACAACAATACCATAACAGTAACTAATACAATGTTCGAAAACCCATTCCTTCCATGCATTAAGCGTAAACAGTTTTCATAAAGGTTACATTTACATAGGTTTGAACATATTTATTATACATTGATTTCTGTAATAGATTTTATGAGGCCCATTGTCTGAAATGTGGAAAAAGATAATAAATATTCAAGCTCACCCTGTACTTGGGTTGCGATGGCTTGCTGTCTACCACTTAGCACAGAAAGGACTTCGTAACTAGTCAAGGTGTGGAAGAATGTCTCTCCCAACATTTTTGATGTAGAAAGTGGAAAGCCCACACACGTTAGCATCCTTGGAACTATGTGCCATGTTCGAACATAGGACTGAGCACTAGTTCCTCAACTTTGACAAATACGTCAATTACATTACACATTGTACTACTCCTTCAGAATTTAACAAACTGGCTGATGCCTACTGATACAATTGTTAAGATGTTACTTGATTTCATCTTGGACATTGGAGATTTGCTCCAGCTGGTATCTTGAAAGTTCTCTAACACTCCTGCATGGCCTCTTTCCATAAAATGTTGCAAAAAATGAGCCATTCTGTATTTATTATGAAGTATTCAAGGCGACTACTTTCCTGGTGGTGCTTTATCCAAATATTTAATAAATATGATATAAAAATTGGAAACAAGTTTATGCTAGCAACTTTGGCCCTTTTTTGAAAGTTCATCAAATATATCTTTAAGACACGATACTGTCACAGTTCACTTGTTTTAAATGGTTGGAAGTTGCAGCAAGTGACACACAATTGAGAGAACCACCAACATTGTAATGGGTAACAAATGGATTTGGATGGTAGTGGTGATTCGAGGAGAGGAGCGCTCAGCATCATGGTCATCAGTGCCCTGATGAAAAGTCAGTCTTTGTCCTCACCCATGAGATTACATGCTATCTCCACATGCTATGCAGTTTATAATGCGTTAAAGTCTGCCTCCCCTTCTCATCAGTTAACAATGGAGAAATTTCGTGAATTGTCAGGCCTCATTCCTAACACTGTGCTCAGTATCGGTGAGGATGGTGGGTAGCTCTCCAACGAAATTCAAGGCTGCCCTAATATCAGTATACAAGACACACACATCGCCAAAATGTGCTGAACTGAAAGTGGCACACCACAAACTTCACAAAGTTGTGGATCATCCCAATGGAGGAGAAAGCCATGTGTTGAGGGGCTATGTCCAATGTGCAACCTGGTAAGCAAAACCATGTCTGCTTCACCGCCAGGAGGTGAAGTCCGCCATGCCTGTGCGGTCGATTTGAGTGACGACTGCAACCATTCAGTTTGTGTGCATCAGTGGGAGACAGAAAACAATCATCTCACTTTTATCCTGTTGCAATATGCATCCCTCAGAAACACTGCCAGACACCACCACCCCAACATGCCTCCTTAGCTGCTTTGTTAGCTGTGTCGTTTCCATGTATCCCAATGTGGTCAGGTTCCCAGCAAAAGATCGCTTCCTTGCCACAGTGTTGGAGCCCTGGTAAGGAGTTGTGGATGAACTGATTCAACTGGTCTGCTGCATACATTAGATGAAGTGCTTGTAGTGCACTGAACGAGTCTTAACAGACAAGAAACCTTGTATGGTGACACCTGTGAATCCTCTCCAGTGCCATCATAGTGCCATGTAATTCAACATCATGATTTCTTACTTGTTCAAGAAGATGCACCTTGAGAACCCTATCAGGGAAAACAGTGGAACAACTGAGAACTTTCTCTTGCTGGGATGCATCTGTATAAACAACAAAACTGTGGTACTTACTTAAAATATAAGAAAACAAAGTTCTAAAAACGTAATCTGGAATAAAAATTCACTTGTACTGTGTCAAGCTTAAAATCACTTTGGGCCTCTGAAGACACCAAGGCGACAATGCATTGCATCTGTGGCTGTTTATTTGTACGTCTGATAGATCCAGATCCTTGAGACAGTCCATTGCACATATACTAAATGGCTCATTTGCACAGAGGAAAAATTACCGAACAGCAATTCAAATTTGTTGCAGTCACCTCAGACATGGCCATTTAGTGCAGTGGTCCATACCACTTTCACTACCTGTTGAGCCGAAAGGATACGTCGTCAAGTCCAGAGTGGCTGTTCACCAACCTCTGCGCACAGGCTCTGAACTGGGCTGGTCAGAAAGGCTCAACAAGAAGATTTAGTGACCTGGTTATACCAGTGAAATACAGGAATCTCATCTTGGTCAAGATATCAGTAATTTTCCCAAAAGAATCCATAAAAATGGGAATTTCACTTGCAACCAGGCTGCTTATTTGTAGTACTATGTTTGCTAGGAATGAACAAATGTCTTCTCCAATACTTAATTTATTGGCGTCATATTGCAGAAACAGATTTGTGGGTTTCTCCAAGGTCAGTAATTACGTTCTTTGCCATTACCCACTCTTTATACACTCTGTCCACCAAAACAAACTGGAGAACAGATTCAACATTTTTTTCAGCACAGGACAGAGCACATTTTACATTGCTTAAATAAAAAGCATGGTTCATGTGGATTACAAACGTATCACCATTCCATTAAAAGAAACATTTTCAAGGGAAGAGCTCCTGACGAGCTAGATAAGTGGGTGCCTCCAGATCCCACTGAAACACAAATGAAGTCAAGAGTTGTGACAGTGTTGAGGAATCTCTCTCACTGCTGGGATATTTGTCCTCTAGATTCTAGAGGAAACTTCTGTAATTAGATTGCAGACGTAACAAATACTGTACAATTTCTTTTTTCCATTCTTCGTGTTATATAATCTTTTTCTGTGGCATTTGTCAGCTAACTCTTCTGACTGGGAAGTAACTAGATATGTATTTTTTCCAGAAGGGCACGACATGACTGTTTCTAGTGTACACATTAACAAACCATTTGATGCAGAGCTTTTATACCCTGAAATCGTGTGTTTTGCTGCAGTAAAATGATTGTATCAATGCACAATATTGTGTATTTTAAAAACCTCAACCTGAACAGCTTATCAAGGCTGGTAACGGAATGGCAAGTTTCTGCCTGACGCCAAACTCGTGGACAATTGTGCGCATTCGCTGATCCACATCTCGTGCAGCTCTCTGCCGCTGCAGTACAGGATGGCTGGCGCCAGCCACACAGCTCACTAGCACTACGAGCCACTTCACCACAAGACCATTGCTTATACTTAGTGGAGTGAGTCTCTTCCTGATTAAAAATGTGATAGCTGAACTGTTTCATTACAAATAATGCAGCAAGAGTCTTCATACACTGAGAAACATGAGTGGAGTAAATCTCTTTATTGTGATATCTTCACCATTCTCCTGGATGTGGGTGGAACTATGGGAGGCACCAACTTGGACACGGAAGGTACGGAGAGACAGGAAGTGTTGGAGAAAATCGGGAGCGAATCTTGGAGACCCCACTAATACAATGTGGCAAGGGAATGATGTCGCTAGGTCATGTCATACGCTTTATGTAAGTCACAAAAGGTGTTGGCGACTGGAAAATACGTGTCTCTCGAGTCTGTTGGGATGACAAAGATTATGAGTGAGTGGTAGAACGTCCCTGGCGGAAGTCTCCCTGACTGTAAGCTGCTCGAACGTATGATGTCGGCTGGGTCCTAGAGTCATTAGGCCAAAGAACATTGGTGCAGCTAATGAGCCGATAGCTTGTAACGCCGGAAATGCATATCTTCCTATTTCCATCTATTGTACTATAAATTTGTTTCCTTATTTTGTTACCTGATGATATGACATTTCTGTGTCATATATAAACTGTTTTTTGTTTTGTACATATTTGTAGTTTTATGCTGGGTCTGGGCTAGGGAAAACTATGCAATCGAACGATTACATCGATAGGTCGTGTGGAGAACCAAAGTGTTTAGGATCTTTGCTCTGCCCGCGCTCCACGTGGCAAACACTACCAGAGTTGAGTCTGGCTGGAGTAGAGCGGTGGGGCACGTGTGTGGATTGACACGCCCGCGAGTTGCCGCGCTTTCGGGTTTGGCAGCATGTAATTGCGCTCGACTGGGTATGATAGTTTCTGACACGGTGTCGCGGATGGGAAGCATTAGCTGGCACACATCAAGAGCCCGTTTCATCTGGTGACCGTGTCGTAGAAGCTGGATGTTGGCGCGCTTTCTTCTCAACAGCGACGGCCGACCATAAGTATTTGAAGGTTTGTCGCCACCTCCTCGATCGACGACTTCAATCAACCAACAAGGAAGACTGCCATACAGTTCTAAAGCCTTACGTGCTTTCAGATCTCAGCTTTTCAAATTGTTCCTTTTGCATCACAAAAATACAGCAACTTAGCATGAACCTTTGTTGCTCGTTGTCCCAATTACATTACCAAGCAGGGTCCCTTCCTTTTGTGGAATGAACCAGAGTGTCGTTGAAATTCAAACGCCAGCATTAAAGTAATATCATTCCATTTCACTGCTTTAATTTCAACGTTCAGTTAAAGTATTCACATGTTTCGATTACACAAGCACAAATTAAGGATGCGAGTTTTGTTACCATATTTTAGCTTACCTGTAAGTGCAGCTCAGCTTGGTACGTACTTGATTTTACTATTGTTAATTGTCCAAAGTCATGTAATTCAAGTTCAAAGTTATATCTTAGTTACAAATTGCGTAGATGCAAGTAGCTTTTGAGATGATAGTCTTGGGCTTCCTCAACAAACCTTATTTTGCTTCTGATGCACTAAGAAATTAAATAAAAGTTCACAATTAATTTCAGCCACTAAATTAACTTTCAGTTTTCCGGTTTTATTAATTATTTTACCAAATGGTCAGTGTAGCGAAATTTATTACTTCTGACAAACAGTTTTCACACAACGTGTCAACCGTCAGTGGCCACGCTTTTAGTGCTAATTAAATGTGCATTAACCTTTCTTTTTCAGTTATCATAGTAGTTGTCCATAGGACTGGCGACCGTAATTTTCCCCAAATCTCAAATATCTAATTAATGACAGTTAATTGTTAACGTAACGACACCACATTACCGTTTTTAAAAATAAAAGTTAATGAAGAAGGTAAATTTCTCCAGTTTCATTAGCATTTTTCCTCTCATTTAGATGTAACCCTTCCTCCCTCTTTACCGACAGATTAACGTCGGTGACGATTGTTTTTTCCCAAATTTAATTAGGTCGATAAGTGAGGGAGAGGTTACAAGCTATCCACATCAAGCGGGTTTTTACCGGGTTTGAGCACCGGAATGATGGTGATCTCCCGCCATTGCTATGGATAGAAGCCATCGCAACAGATCTGGTTGAAGTTGACGAGAAGATGTCGCTTGTAGTCAGATGCCAGATTTTTAATCATCTGGCTTTGTCCCAACACAGCTCCTGGGCCTGAGCGGATCCAATGTGCAAGGGCACTGAGGACCTCCCACTCTGTAAATGGGGCGTTATAGGGTTGAGTGTGGCGTGTAGTGAATGAGATGACTTTTCGAGCTGCCATTTAAGGGTGCAAAAGGCTGGGGTGCAATTCTCCGATGCAAAGGCTCGAGCGTAGTGCTCAGCAAAGTGCTCGGCAATCGCGTTTACGTCGGTAGACAACATAAATCACGTGTTAACACTGGGAAAACCTGTTGGGAAGGTGTGTTTTCGGGTACCAGACGCAAAGTCTGGACAAAGAACAAACGTATGGCACCCAAAGGTCGAGACGTATCTCCCCAACACTTCTGTTTCCGTCGTTTGGTAAGTAGGCAAATGCAGGCACACAGCCGTTTAAATTCTATGATGTGCTCCAGGGAAGGGTGCCGCTTATGCCACTGTAGAGCTCGTCTACGCTCCTTAATTGCTTCAGCGACTTCCGGTGATCACCAAGAGACTGCCTTACACTGGGGACACCCTAAAGTGCGAGGGGATCACGTTTTCTGCCACAGAAACAATTGTTGCAGTCACCTGCTCAACCATCACATCGATATTACCATGTGGGGGAGATTCAACAGTGGCTTCAAACAAGGCGGACTGGGAAACTTTTACCTCTGCTGTCAATCTGGGCAGGCGTCTGTGGACCAGACGCTGGGGCAGTGATAGGAAGCTGGGGAAGTGGTCACAACCCTCAGGTCGTCATGTGCTCTCCAGTGGACAGATAGGCGAAGTCCTGGGCTCTAAATGGATGAATCAATGGACGAGTAACTACCATGAGCCTCACTGAAATGTGTGGCGGCCCCAGTATTTAAGAGGCAGCGGTCGAGGTGTAACTCGAAATTTTCGGCATCTCTTCATTGGCCAGCAAGCATGGTGCCGCCCCCCCTCCCCCCCCCCAACAAGGGGATTTGGGCGTTAAAAAATTCCAAAAGTATGAAAGGTTTAGGCAGTTGTTGTATCCCTGAACGTATTAGCTGCACTGATAGATCACCATCTGGAGGAAGATACACGTTGCAGACAGTTGTTTCCCGCATCATCCTTATTCCGACAGCCACAGCTTCAAAAGCGGTTTGAAGGGGCACTGTTTGACTACAGACTGAGTTTAGGACAAATACAAACTCCACCTGAAACTATTATAGTCGTCACTGTTCCTGTAATATCCCTTATAGCCACGAAGGGCAGGGGTCCACATTGCCGGACAATGCAGATAGCAGGTGTAAAGCTTAACAGTTGCCGTAGTTCAGCCAGGCGGTGGAAATAAACCACCGCAATTCCACTGGAGAATGTCATCGTCAGATTGTGAAGGCATGGAACATTCAATAAGGCAGTTTGGCAGCAGGTGACCGCTCAGGCAATAAATCAGTACGCCTCAGTCTATATCCATTGTCTGAGGGTCTGGCGACATCTAGGTCTTCAGCAGAAGCCATTCTGTCCACTCCATCCTCAGATTCAGAGCTTGTAGGTAGCGGTAGTGTGGGTACCACCGCAATTCCCTTTGTCTTGAGGGTCGTCTTTTTGGATTTCTCTCGCTGCTCCTTGGGTTTCCATGGCTGGGAGGACTTCACTGGCTCAGTCTCCGTGACTGAGGACGAGCTGGAAGCCCTATGACCAGCTGGAAGGGGTCCTCTTTCCCACTAGCAGAAATCTGGTGATTGACCCAAGGGACCCCTTCCTAGCGAGTGAAGCTGAAGAATACTTACACCCCCCACAGCAACCAACAATCAGTGATGTCCGTCCCCACTTCTAAGCTGGAGAAGTGTCTCTTCCACCCAACGTAGGTGGTACGGAAGCAACTGGGAGGGAAAGGCCCCCCCCCCATTAAGGAGGCAGGTGTAGTTTTCTTGCTGAGAGGTGACTCGTGTTGGCGGAGCCTATGGTGCCAGAACTGTTATAGCGGCGGCATAAGACTATGTTGTACGTACAGAATGATGGCATTTAAATTTTCTTAGCCTCAGTGTAGGTCAGTCGGTCCATGGTCATGTAGTAATTTTCCTTTCTTTCTGGAGAATCCTGCAATCCTGCAATCTGGCGAGCAAGGCGAATGGTGCTCTCTGTAGTTGTCACAGATGGGAGATGGGGCACATTGTGGACGCCCATCACATCCCAATACTGAATCTCAGCCATGTGCCTTCCTGCTGTACTTGTAGCATCACTTGTCGAATTTCCAGCACTTACAGCTTCGCATTAGGGAAGGGATATAGGGCCTTACATCACAGCGGTAGACCATCACCTTGGTTAGGTAAAAAGACGAGGGCTAGTAGAAATCCTTGGGTAACAGGATAAATATTAAATTTAATAGATGAAAAGAGAAAATACAAAAATTCAGTAAATGAAGCAGGCAAAAAGGAATACAAACGAGATCGACAGGTAGTGCAAAATGGTTAAGCGATGATGTCTAGAGGCAAAATGTGAGGATGTAGAGGCTTATCTCACCAGAGGTAAAGTAGATACTGCCGACAGGAAAATGAAAGAGGCCTTTGGAGAATAGAGAACCACTTGTATGAATATCAAGAGCTCAGATGCAAACCCAATTCTAAGCAAAGAAGTGAAAGCAGGAATGTGGAAGGAGTATATGGAGGGTCTACACAAGGGCGATGTTCTTAAGGACAATCATATGGAAATGAAAGGGAATGTAGAGGTAAATGAAATAGGTCTTTAAGTGCTCTGTCAAATTTTTCACGCAGTATCATATCTCCAAGTCGGAACAAGGCCCCGGGAGTAGACAACATTCTGAAACTTCCTTGCAGATTAAAACTGTGTGCCGGAACGAGACTTGAACTCGGGACCTGTTGCCTTTCGCGGGCAAGTGCTCTACCAACTAAGCTACCCAAGCACGACTCACGCCCCATCCTCACAGCTTTACTTCCGCCCGCACCTCGTCTCCTACTTTCCAACCTTCACAGAAGCTCTCCTGCGAACCTTGCAGAACTAGCACTCCCGAAAGAAAGGATATTGCAGGGACATGACTTAACCACAGCCTTGGGGATGTTTCCAGAATGAGATTTTCACTCTGCAGCTCAACAGTATTCAATTTATCAGTAACTTAAAGCTAGATTTATGCGACGGTTTCACGACGTGTGCCACTGTGATTTGTCCTCGTGACAGCAGCTTTTCTGAATTGGGAAGGTGAAACTTTTCTTGCAACACATCCTTCATTTCTTTGTCCTCCCAGCCTAGATCTTCTCCAAATTTCCCCCCTGCGGGTCCGGGGTAAGAATAGGCCAGAGGTATTCCTGCCTGTCGTAAGAGGCGACTAAAAGGAGTCCCTCCCCCTCAAGGGGGTAGTTAGCGCCTGCGTCCGGAGACGGACGGTTCCACGACCTCTATTAGCGGTCATTTTGCTTTTTCACTTCTCGTTTCTTCCTTCCTTTGGTTGGTTCCTTTCTTTGCTCTTCTCCACCTCACTGTCTTCCTTACACTTTCCCCTGGAACATCTCCTTGCCTTCTCATTGCCTTCTTCTCCTTGCCTTCTCATTGCCTTCTTCTCCTTGCCTTCTCATTGCCTTCTTCTCCTTGCCTTCTCATTGCCTTCTTCTCCTTGCCTTCTCTGGTCTCCGCCTCGGCGTTTGAGACAGTCTGTCCTCTCTCTCTTCCTTTTCCTCTTCTTCCTTCCTCCCTGTGCGCGCCTGAAGGCCGACCCACGCGTTCGCACGCGTAGCCGGTGACGGGGTAACGCGTAATTCCCCGCCCTGGGTAGACATGTAAGGCACGCGCGTACCCCCTGGTAAAGGCCAGGCCCGGGGAGGGGTGATTGCCTGAGCTGATACCTTCTGACCATGCCGATTGGTCCCTCCGTCCGTTTCTCGGGAGGTGTGACCTGAGGTGTAAACATTCACCTAAGGCGGGAGTGCCCTCTGAGAGGGTCCCCACAAGGAAGGAGCGCGCCATCGGAGACGCAGGCAATCATGGGGATTCCTCCGCAATGGATTCCACTCCATCTCTCTCGACTTCTGCCCAAAAACGGAAACGTGACCAGCTACCAGTGACAAACGTAATACCGCCTGCCCCACAGTTCCTCGTCGTTTCTCGATCTGAGGACGGAAAGGATTTTTTCCTCTGTCAACCCTTTCGTTATCCAGAAGGGCGTCGATGCCATAGCCGGATCTGTCAAATATTGTACCAGGTTGCGTAACGGTACCTTATTACTCGAAACTGAGAGCGCCTTCCAGGCACAAAAACTGCTTCGGGCCACACTCCTGTACACATTCCCTGACCGGGTGGAGGCTCACCGAACTTTGAATTCGTCTCGTAGTGTGGTCTATACTAGATCCCTCGACGGCTTGACTGACGAGGAGATTCAATCTTTCCTCGCTGAGCAGGGCGTGACGGCTGTCCATAGGGTCATGAAAAAGGTCAACAATGACCTTGTACCGACCCGGACACTTTTCTTGACCTTCGATAGTGTTCAGCTACCATCGCGCATCAAAGCGGGCTACGAGGTTATTTCTGTTCGCCCCTATGTCCCGAGACCTACGCGCTGCTACCAGTGTCAGCATTTCAATCACGCTCGACAGTCTGGTTCCAATGCGGCTAAATGTGTCACTTGTGGCAGGGATGCCCATGAGGGTGACAGTCCACCTCCGTCTCCTCGTTGTGTGAACTGTCAGGGTGACCATGCCGCATTCTCCCGCGACTGTCCTGTCTATAAGGAAGAACGCTGTATCCAAGAAATTCGGGTCAAAGAGAAAGTGTCCACCTCGGCTGCTCGCAAGCTGCTAGTAGGAAGCCCACGCTGCTCCCAGCGGGGAAATACAGTACTGTCCTCGCCTCTGCTCGGATTACGAGGGAGGTGGCAACCCAGACATGCGATCTGACCTTCAGCACCACGGTCGTCCGTTCGGCCAGTGCTAAGATCGCGCGGTCGACGTCTCCTCTTCCTCCCATCACCCCACAGACACCAGCCCCTTCATCAGCTTATGCTAAGACGAAGACCCAGAAGTCAGATGCACGGGCCTTCAAGAAGGAACCGTCCCGTGCAGACTTCCTACGTACCTCGACCTCCCAGCCTTCGACCGGTACTTCAACCAAACGACCTTCCAAGAAGGCTAATAGGAAGCACAGTTCTCCTTCTCCGCCACGGCGCATTTCTTCTCCTGCGCCACCCAGCGGTTGCCGCCCCAGGCCGTCTTCCGTTTCGCCTGGCCGCACCGCTGGTAGCCGAACATCTGGCCGTTCACCGGCAGAGGAAGCTCCCCCTCCCGGCCATCTTCCCAAGATGGCCGATGAACCTATAGACCCAATGGACGCTGACTGTCCGCCTACTGATAGCGGCGGCAGTGCTCGCTCGAAGCCAGGCCCTCAGCGGCCTTCGAGGTGACCCCCCTTCTTTCATCTTCCTTTTCTTCTTACGATGGCACTTATTCACTGGAATATTCGCAGCATTCGCTCCAACCGAGAGGACTTGAAGTTGCTGCTTCGCTTGCACCGTCCGCTCGTCGTAGCCCTCCAGGAAACGAAGCTACGCCCATGCGATCAAATTGCCTTGGCACACGACACCTCTGTGCGTTTTTACCTACCCCCCTGTGGTAGGTATCCCAGCTCATGGAGGGGTTATGTTGCTGGTCCGGGATGATATTTACTACGATCCCATCACGTTGCACACCGGCCTGCAGGCAGTTGCCATCCGCATTACTCTCCCCACTTTTACATTTTCCATTTTCCATTTGTACCGTTTACACTCCATCGTCATCTGCCGTTACCAGGGCAGACATGATGCAGCTTATTGCTCAGCTACCTGCACCATTTTTGTTAACTGGAGACTTCAATGCCCACCATCCCCTTTGGGGCTCTCCAGCATCCTGCCCGTGGGGCTCCCTGTTAGCAGACCTTCTCAACCAGCTCAATCTTGTCTGCCTCAATACTAGCGCCCCTACTTTTCTTTCGGACACATCTCACACCTATTCCCATTTAGACCTCTCTATAAGTACTACCCAACTTGCACGCCGGTTTGAGTGGTATGCACTTTCTCATACATATTCGAGCGACCACTTCCCGTGTGTTATCCATCTCCTGCAGCATACCCCCTCTCCGTGCTCATCTAGTTGGAGCATCTCCAAAGCAGACTGGGGGCTCTTCTCTTCCAGGGCGACCTTTCAGGATCAAACATTCCCAAGCTGCGATAGTCAGGTCGCACATCTCACGGAAGTCATTCTCACTGCTGCTGAATATTCCATCCCTCACCCTACTTCTCCACGTCGCGTACCGGTCCCCTGGTGGACCGCAGCATGTAGAGACGCTTTACGTGCTCGTCGACGTGCTTTACGCGCCTTTAAACGCCACCCTACAGTGGCGAATTGTATCAATTATAAACGATTACGTGCACAGTGTCGTATTATTAAAGAAAGCAAGAAAGCCAGCTGGGCTGCTTTCACAAGCACCTTCAACAGTTTTACTCCTTCTTCTGTTGTCTGGGGTAGCCTGCGCCGGCTATCTGGCACTAAGGTCCACTCACCAGTTTCTGGCTTGACGGTCGCGAATGACGTCCTTGTGGCCCCTGAGGCTGTCTCCAATGCCTTCGGCCGCTTTTTCGCAGAGGTTTCGAGCTCCGCTCCTTACCACCCTGCCTTCCTGCCCCGCAAACAGGCAGAGGAGGCTAGGCCACCTAACTTCCGCTCCTCGAATCGTGAACTTTATAATGCCCCATTCACCATGCGGGAACTCGAAAACGCACTTGCCCGGTCACGGTCCTCCGCTTCAGGGCCTGATTCTATTCATATTCAGATGCTGAAGAACCTTTCTCCTGCGGGTAAAGGTTTTCTTCTTCGTACTTACAATCGCATCTGGATTGAGGGACATGTTCCCGCATGCTGGCTCGAGTCTATTGTTGTCCGGGGAAGGACAAGCACTTGCCTTCCAGTTATCGACCCATCTCGCTTAACAGCTGTGTCTGTAAAGTGATGGAGCGAATGGTTAACTCTCAATTGGTTTGGCTGCTCGAGTCTCGACGCCTCCTTACCAATGTACAATATGGATTTCGTAGGCGCCGGTCTGCTGTTGACCATCTGGTTACCTTGTCGACCTTCATTATGAATAACTTCTTGCGGAAGCGCCCGACCGCGGCTGTGTTCTTTGATTTGGAGAAGGCTTACGACACCTGTTGGAGGGCGGGCATTCTCCGCACCATGCATACATGGGTCCTTCGCGGTCGCCTCCCTCTTTTTATTCGTTCCTTTTTAATGGATCGACAGTTCAGGGTACGTGTGGGTTCTGTCCTGTCAGACACCATTCGCCAGGAGAATGGGGTGCCACAGGGCTCAGTTTTGAGCGTCGCTCTCTTCGCCATAGCGATCAATCCAATAATGGATTGCCTCCCAGCTGATGTATCAGGCTCCCTTTTCGTGGACGATTTTACCATCTATTGCAGCGCGCAGCGTATACGTGTCCTGGAGCGCTGTCTTCAGCGTTCTCTTGACCGTCTTTACTCCTGGAGTGTCGCCAATGGCTTCAGTTTTTCTGCCGAGAAGACGGTCTGTATTAACTTCTGGCGCTACAAAGAGTTTCTCCCACCGTCCTTACGACTCGGTCCCGTTGCTCTCCCATTCGTGGAGACAACAAAGTTTTTATGTCTTACATTTGACTGGAGACTTAGTTGGTCTCCACATGTCATATTTGGCTGCCCGTTGTGCCCGTTGTACCCGTTCTCTAAATGTCCTCTGTGTTCTCGGTGGTATGTCGTGGGGAGCGGATCGAACCGTCCTACTTCGCCTATATCGGTCGATCGTCCGTTCCAAGCTGGATTATGGGAGCTTCGTATACTCCTCTGCACGGCCATCCATCTTACGCCGCCTCAACTCCATACAACATCGGGGTTTACGACTTGCGATCGGAGCGTTTTATACTAGTCCCATAGAGAGTGTTCATGCTGACGCTGGCGAATTGCCACTCACCTACCGGCGCGATATACTGCTTTGTCGGTATGCCTGTCGGCTACTGGCAATGCCCGACCACCCGTCTTATCGTTCCTTTTTTGACGACTCTCTCGACCGTCAATACGGGTTGTATGTCTCTGCCCTGCTACCCCCTGGAGTTCGCTTTCGTCGCCTCCTTCAACACCTTAATTTTTCACTCCCTGCCACCTTTCGAGTGGGCGAGAGCCACACGCCACCTTGGCTCCAGGCTCAGGTTCGCGTCCACCTTGACCTCTGCTCGCTCCCGAAGGAGGTTACCCCCGGTTCAGTCTACCACTCCCGTTTTATCGAACTTCGTTCGAAGTTCATTAATATGACCTTCATTTATACAGATGGCTCTAAGACCAATGAGGGGGTCGGGTGTTCTTTTATTGTCGGGGCACAAAGTTTCCAATATCGGCTCCATGGCCATTGTTCGGTCTTCACAGCTGAGCTCTTTGCCCTCTACCAGGCTGTCCTTTACATCTGCCGCCACCGACATTCTGCATATGTCATCTGCTCCGATTCCCTGAGCGCTATCCAGAGCCTCGGTGATCCATACCCGGTTCACCCTTTCGTGCACCGGATCCAACTCTCTCTTCAGCAGCTGGTGGACGTCGGTTCTCCGGTTAGCTTTATGTGGGTTCCTGGCCATGTCGGTATCCCTGGGAACGAAGCTGCAGATGCCGCGGCCAAGGCTGCGGTCCTCCAGCCTCGGACAGCTTCTTGTTGTGTCCCTTCGTCAGATTGTAGCAGGGTAATTTGTCGGCGCATTGTCTCGCTGTGGCATGCCGATTGGGCTGCACTTCCAGACAACAAGCTTCGGGCCTTGAAAGCTCTTCCCGTGGCTTGGACGTCCTCCTCACGCCCTTCTCGGCGGGAGGAGGTAGTTTTGGCCCGGTTGCGAATTGGTCACTGCCGGTTCAGCCATCGCCATCTGCTGACGGCTGCGCCGGCGCCGTTCTGCCCATGTGGGCAATTGCTGACGGTCCGCCACATTTTAACGTCGTGTCCGGATTTTAACACCCTGCGTCTCGATCTTGGCCTGCCATGTACTGTAGAAGCCATTTTAGCGGATGACCCACGAGCAGCTGCTCGCGTTCTTCATTTTATCAATTTGACAACCCTCTCAAAGGACATTTGATTCTGCTGTTTTCTTTTTTAATCCTATGCCTGTCGGTATGTCTTTCATCGTGTTTTCCGTTTCGTTGCTGTTTTAACCTTGTGACTCGCTGTGCATTCCTAAAGTAGTCTGGGCGCTAATGACCGTTGACGTTGTGCGCCCTAAAACCACAACAACAAAAAAAAAAAAATTCTCCAAATTTCATCCCAATCTCCCTGCTCCCACTCCAGTCATACACACACCTTCTGTCTCCCAGAGCACCTCTATAGTTCCTTCCTTCCTTCCTTCCTTCCTTATCACCTTCTACATCTGGTTGCTCCTTCAGGCAGCACTGCAACACCTTACACACACTATATATGGGTACTAAGGGCCAAATGTTGCTGTCCTCCCCCCCCCCCCCCCCCATATATTCGCTCAGGTGGCATTTGGCAGTACACGGGAAGTGGGTGA
Organism: Schistocerca nitens; assembly: GCF_023898315.1. Taxonomy (NCBI): domain Eukaryota; kingdom Metazoa; phylum Arthropoda; class Insecta; order Orthoptera; family Acrididae; genus Schistocerca; species Schistocerca nitens. The sequence continues at coordinate 1,119,177,071 of NC_064615.1, forward strand.
CTAGGAGGGAGGATGCTATGAGGAAAAGGGTGGTGTGTCTTCGATGCTAGCAGTTCATGTGTAGTTAAGAGTTAACCTGCAGGAAACAGAAACATAACTTAACGCTTATTTTAAACTATATGCTCGGAACAAGAGAATGATCACAGCCACAGGAAATACAAAGAATACATGGCTCAATGATGCTACTCTTAATATTGTTCGAAGCTGTTCTTGTGTAGTGCGGTTCCATCGACGACGTGCAAGCAGGCTCTAACGGTCAGATGTCAGTCAACCCAGCCTGTGCCGATGGCAGCATCTGGCACCTTATCGGATTCTACTTCGAAATAAGTATTTGTCGAATTTTCCTGCTTACATTCAATAAACGTGATGGGCACTGCATGCTGCTGCACCTGACAATGTGGACTAGCAGATACACATTTAATGTAGAAGTTCTTTAAATGTGACAACTGTTGGACTCCACTGTAGACACGGAGTAGACAGTACTGTGTGGCTTTTAGAGACAGTGGTACAGTTATGTTTACGTTTTGCAGCAAAACTTCTGCCTGGTAATCAAAAAAGCAGTGGGACTTCGTGAGTCATAGTATGTGATGCAACGTATCCTCAATACATTTTCGACTAACGCATTCTACATGCTCCTAGAGCCAAATGCTTAACTTCTTGTAGCCAACTGACCAAAAGTACCAAAGTGAAAGAATGAAACAGTTTTCCATGTTCCTCATTAGAGTGTCGTGCAAATAGAAACAGCTTTGTTGGCTGGCAGCTCATTGTAGCCCTTGAAAGTTCAGGTGACTCTTACCACCTGTGAAGGATCTGTTTCCACATAATTAAAGCATCACGTCATCACAGAGCTATTTAGAGCTAATGTTGCCCTTTCATAAGCTGTCTTCTGAAAGGCTACTTGGGCTCTTGTACTACAAGAAGCTGCAAATGATTAAATGTATTGGCCAAACACACAGAGATACACTGTTTTCTCTGCCCATAAATCAGAGTGACATTTTGATGACCCCCTGTCATTATCTTCAAACAATGACGCATGATGACTAAACCCATTGCATGGGAAGGAGAAATGTGCACGAAACAAACTACTTGGCTAAACATTCAAGAGTACACCGTTGATGGATTGCATTGAGGAAACCTGAGAAATAGAGCAGAAAAGTAATTTGTGAAACTGCATATAAATTTGAATGTTAAGGTATAAAGCATGTACAATTCGATCATTCCAGATACTGAGAAACTTTGAAGAAGTAGGGTTCACTAGTACGAGTAAGTTGCAAAAACCTGCGTAACATAAAATAAATTTGTAGTGTTCATTCAGAAACCATGCAATAGGCTCACAGGTTGCAAGTCCTTAACTGCTTGTAGTGCGGCAATTCTTAGTTGAGAGTTTCGACCCGTATCAATATTCCCCTTCTGTTAGGCATCTCGATCTACAAAGCATTTGGGTCTGAATCGCAAACAAGTGGCGAACCTTTCTTTCCTCGTGAACTTGTCGTATGATGTGTGGTGGTACATCGATAAAATCTGCTAATTTATTGAAAGGATCACCTTCTGTACAGCTATCATCAATTAAAAGATTTTAACTTGCCTCCTCGGTGTCATAAAATTTGTGCACTTACCAAAAATACAATATGTTACCAATGGAATTGATGTTTGTAGTGCCCATTACCAGTTTCTTGCACCACATGTGACATATGTATTGAGTGTGTCTATTTTTAGTGGCCATTAATCGTGTAGCAGCAGCTGTCGTGCCCTCCGTCTCACCTTGTCTGTATGCAGACGACTACTGCATGTCGTACTGCTGCTCCAGTACTGGTGTTGCTGAGCGTCGCCTACAGAGAGCGCAGTCATGGGCTGTCGCCCATAGCTCCCAGTTTTCCGGCATGAAGACGTGTATCGCGCATTTCTTTCGGCGTCGTACAGTTCATCCGCAACCAGCCCTTTATCTTAATGAAAATCCACCCACTGTAGTGGAGACATATCGATTCTTAGGTCTGGTTTTCGACGCTCATTTGACTCTTTCATCTTCGTCTGCTTAAACGGAAGTGTTGACAGCACCTCAATGCCCTCAGCTGCCTGAGCAGCAACAACTGGCGTGCAGATCGCTCCACGCTGCTGCAGCTCTACAGAGCCCTTATTCAATCCCGCCTTGACTATGGGAGTGTGATTTATAGTTCGGTGGCGCCCTCAGCATTGCGTTTGCTCGACCCAATGCACGACTGCGGATTTGGACTAGCGACAGGAGCTTTTAGGACGAGTCCCGTGACAAGCGTACTGGTGGAGGCTGGAGTCCCCCATTGAAGGTCAGACGTGCACAATTGCTCCCCAGTTAGGATGTTCAGCAGAGCTACGAATGTGTGCAACCTAATTACGTATTCTTCCCACAACCACGGCGGTTCACCTCCCGCGTAGGCGGCCCACGTCAGGAATAACGATTGCGGTTCACGTGCAATTGCTTCTGCCTGGAGTCCTTCCCCCCTCCCTTCACCACCTGTCTTCCAGGTCCGTTCACCGACACATCCGTGGTGTAGGTGTAGGCCGAAGCTTCGCCTGGACCTTCCGCGTCGCCCTAAGGACTGAGTTAACCCTGCAGCTATCCGCTGTCACTTCCTCTCGATTCTTCAAGTGTTGTGGAGCTCTGAAGTGGTTTACACAGACGGCTCGATGGCTGACCTTCATTATGGCCTCTGTGGACAAAGGCGAAGCCAACATTACCATCATTCCTTGCCCGATGGCCACCAGCTCCGTAGTGAATACACTGCAGCCATGTCTCTTGCATATCAGTATATCCGTTTATGCCCCGAGTAATCGTTTCTTCTGCCTACTGACACCATGAGCAGCCTACAAGATAGCACTGAACGACGGGACCAGTCGACGTTTGTGTGGATCCCAGCGCATGTCGGCATCCCAGGCCACGAACTTGCCGACAGGCTGGCCAAACAGGCTACGCGGAAACCGCTTCTGGAGATGGGCATCTCTGAACCTCACCTGCGTTCTAATGTACGCCGCAGGGTTTTTTTTGGCTTTGTTGTGCATACTGTTATGCCATTCCGTCTCCCAAACTTTGTGTGATTAAGGAGACTATGAATGTGTGGAAGTCTTCCATGCGGGCCTCTCGCAGGGAATCAGTTGTCCTCCGCCGGCTCCACATTGGCTCCACATTGGCCACGCTTGGGCGATCCACGGTTACCTCCTGCGCCGTAAAGACACGCCTCAGTGTCGGTGCGGTGCCCGGTTGATGGGTGACCAAAGTTCTGGTGTACTGTCCCACTTTGACTGCCCAGCGACGAAATATTGGGTTTCTGGACTCGTTGCTGCTCATTTTATCTAAGTCAGCTAATGAGACGTGGTCAGTTTACCGTTTTATTCGTGAGGGTGGGTTCGCTCATTTGATCAAAGTTTAAGCACATGTCCATTGTCCCTCTGTGTCCTCCACCCTAGCGCTTCTAGGGTGGAGATTTTGTGTTGCAGGGTGGCTGGCTGGCTTTTCCATTTCCTTTTTATTATCGTGGTCGGCCAACCCCTGTAATCGGCTTTGTTTTACTCTCTAAATGGAACAAAAAGACAAAACGCTAAAACAGTAGTGTTCGTTGCCTTTCTTGTCGTTTCTCCTCTCTTGTCGTTTCTCCTCTCTTGTCGTTTCTCCTCTCTTGTCGTTTCTCCTCTCTTGTCGTTTCTCCTCTCTTGTCGTTTCTCCTCTCTTGTCGTTTCTCCTCTCTTGTCGTTTCTCCTCTCTTGTCGTTTCTCCTCTCTTGTCGTTTCTCCTCTCTTGTCGTTTCTCCTCTCTTGTCGTTTCTCCTCTCTTGTCGTTTCTCCTCTCTTGTCGTTTCTCCTCTCTTGTCGTTTCTCCTCTCTTGTCGTTTCGTGTTATGAGAGTTTGAGAATAAAACTTGTTCCTAATAAGACAGGAAGATCTGCAGCGGATAGGCACATGGTGCAGGGAGTGGCAACTGACCCTTAACATAGACAAATGTAATGTATTGCGAATACATAGAAAGAAGGATCCTTTGTTCTGCTATCATATAATCATACAATAAACACTGGTAGCACTTACTTCTGTAAAATATCTGGGAGTATGCGTGCGGAACGATTTGAAGTGGAATGATCATATAAAATTAATGGTTGGTAAGGCGGGTACCAGGTTGAGATTCATTGGGAGAGTGCTTAGAAAATGTAGTCCATCAACAAAGGAGGTGGCTTGCAAAAACACTCGTTCGACCTATACTTGAGTATTGCTCATCAGTGTGAGATCCGTACCAGATCGGGTTGATGGAGGAGATGGAGAAAATCCAAAGAAGAGCGGCGCGTTTCGTCACAGGGTTATTTTGCAACCGTGATAGTGTTACGGAGATGTTTAATAAACTCAAGTGGCAGACTCTGCAAGAGAGGCGCTCTGCATCGCGGTGTAGCTTGCTCGCCAGGTTTCGAGAGGGTGCGTTTCTGGATGAGGTATCGAATATATTGCTTCCCCCTACTTATACCTCCCGAGGAGATCACGAATGTGAAATTAGAGAGATCAGAGCGCGCACGGAGGCTTTGACAGTCATTCTTCCCGCGAACCATACGCGACTGGAACAGGAAAGGGAGGTAATGACAGTGGCATGTAAAGTGCCCTCCGCCACACACCGTTGGGTGGCTTGCGGAGTATAAATGTAGATGTAGGTACCGATGACTCGTAGTTTGGTCCTTCCCTCCACCCCCCCCCCCCCACCCCAACCCCCCGTGGTTTAAACCAAGCAACCAACTAGCATAATGTGCAGTAAACGGAATAAAAATTTATATTCTGGAAGAAGCAGAAGTGAGCTTACAAAAACCACTATGTAAATGAAGTGAAGGTATTGTGCTACCTTGGTAGCAAAAAATTTATAGCGCGTGGAACAAGGAGGATCGAACAAGGCGACTAGTACAGGCACAGAGTGCATTACTGGACAAGGGAAGTATGCCAAATTCAAACACTGACGACGTACGTCTGGAGCACATCACACTTTTGTAACAGTACATCTTGCTTGCCATCGTGTTGACTTTCAATTGGACACGGGAGCATGTGTAACTTTGCTTAATAGTGCCACATATGAACAGTTAGACTCACCACGCCAGTCAAAATGTAGCATGCACCTAAATGTATACAACAAACATTGAAATTTACTGTACGTGGACTACACTGTCCAGGTACTGGTATTTACTGTCGAAGTGAGAGATTTGTGTTGCCATCAAGAGATAATGAAAATATTTTTGGCTTAGCTTCGTTTGTCTTGGATGATAAGGCGAAACAAGTCAATGTACTTTAAGTGAATGCTTCTAATCCAAAAGACAGTGTAGGTAATTTGCTTAGTATAGGAAATCAATTATTTTTCTGGTGGATTTGGAACAGTTAGTAATTTTGTAGCGCACATTACCGTGAAAGACAATGCACAGCCAACGTTTCTGGTTTCGGCCCGTTCCCATTGCTTTGCGAGACAAGCTAGTGAATTAAAAAATTGCAAGACAGTGGTGTGATTAGCTTATATCGGAGCAATCAGTGGGCAAGTCCATTGGGTTCGATGCTTACGCCACCTGGTCGCATTTTTGTAGGCTTCAAAACTATCGTCACTAGACAGACATTGGCACTTACCCATTGCCTCGCCCTGTGAACTTAAGGATAGAAAAGTAACGGCCTGTGCCAAGTCTAAGATATGTTTCAAGCAGGTATATTTGCAAATACCACTAGATGAAGAATCACGGAATGTGTTTTGTTGTTGTTGTTACACATTTAGGCCTGTTAGAGTATTTGCATTTACCCTTCGGCTGTGCTTCCGCACCCACCATTTTCCTACATTACGTCCGCCCACGGTAGCTGAGTGGTCAGCGCGACAGACTGTCAATCCTAAGGGCCCGGGTTCGATTCCCGGCTGGGTCGGAGATTTTCCCCGCTCGGGGACTGGGTGTTGTCCTAATCATCATTATTTCATCCCCATCGACGCGCAAGTCGCCGAAGTGGCGTCAAATCGAAAGACTTGCACCAGGCGAGCGGTCTACCCGACGGGAGGCCCTCGTCACACGCCATCATCATTCTACATTACTTTTGAACAGCTGACTGCTCAAGTGCCGTTCTGTTCGAACTACCTTGACGATATTGTCGTCTCTGAAAAGAACACACAAACTGGCAGTGTGTTCCTCTGGCGTACTGCCAGAGTGTTATCAGATGCAGGACTCAATTGTCGTCTCGAAAAGTGACTTTCTTCAGACAGAAGTACAGTACTTACGCCATCTGATAGTCAGGGCATGCACCCCATCCAATCTCGTTCGCTTCCAATCAGTGACCTGAATATTCCTCGCCTATCACTGAACAATATTCAGATACACTGCAAGTTGACGTGCTACATTCGTTTCGTTTCATTCCGAACGATTCTCCCCTTCTCTCACCTCCCCCCACCCCTCCCCCGCCTCCCCCTCTCCTAATGGCGTTCGCCACTCTTTGGCGTGTGTGCGCTTGGCCAACATGGGGCACCAGCCTTCGCAGTGTTTTTCTCCTTCCTTGCTGCATGTCCATCTTCTTGCTATACTTCCTCCCCTCCCTTGGGCAACATGTCTAGGACGTCACTGGGATTCTTCTGCATTGTCTGTCGCAGGGCTAACAACAGTCTCACCTATGTTTGTCGCTCCCTTTTCCTTTCTTCGTTCCCCTTCTCCTCTCGTTCCCCCGCTTCGGCGTTTGAGGTTCATATTTTTCTTCGTCCTCCCTGTGCGCTCCTGAGGGCCGTCTCACGCGTCTGACGCGTAACAGGTGACTGGGTAATGCTTAATTCCCAGCCCTGGGTCGACAGCTACGGTTCGCACGTACCCGCTGGTACGGGTCCAGGGAGGGATGATTGCCTGAGCTGCAAACCTTCCCAAATTGCCGATTGGTCCCTCCGTCAGATGTGGCCTGAGGTGTGAAGAATGACCTAAGGCGGGTGCACCCCCTTGTGCATGGAGCCCCCAGTTGGAAGGAGCGTGCCGTCGGAGGTGCTGGCAATCATTGGGAAGATGATGGATTCATTGCGAGAAGATCCCCATCAGTGTTTACGAAACGTAAACGTCATGAGGCTAATGATTGAAAGACCCTTCACGCTGCACCATGGTTGCTCAGTGTCGTGTGCTGAAGACGGTCAGTCTTTCGACACGGTAAACCCGTTTATTATTCAAAAAGTTGTTGATGCGATTGCTGGCCCTGTGAAATCCTGCTCTTGTTTATGGAATGGCACTTGTGCTTGAGAATTAGAAGCCATCTCCAAAAGCAAACTGCTTGCTGCCTTGCTTTTCCATGGCTGCCCTGTTTGTGTCGAGGCCATAGAACTTCAAATTCTTCCCATGGTGTAATTTACACCAGGCTGCTCGATGGTCTAACCGAGGCTGAAATCCAACTTTGCCTTTTCTCATTACACGATGGACGGTAGTGATGCCCTGATCAGAGAGGTAGATTCCTCCCTAGTACCCACCCGTACTCTCTTTGTCACTTTTGATAGTGGTGCTGCTGTCAAAGATCAAAGGAGGCTATGAAATCGTCACAGTCCGGCCATACAGTCCGAACCCGATGCACTGCTACCAGTGTCATCGTTTCAACCACACTAGAACGTCTCGTCGACACCCAGCCAAATGTGTAACCTTTGGTAGGGTTGCACACGAGGGCGATTGTCTGCCGCCTCCTCCCTGCTGTATCAACTTCAATGGTGGCCATATCTCCTCCCCTCGGGATTATCCCTTGTATCTTGATGAGCAGGCTGTCAAAGTGATGCGAGTAAAGGAAAAGGAGCCTTACCCAGTAGCTCGCACGTTATTTGCTAGTCGGAAACCCTGTGGTCTCCCGTCAAGAACAGAACTGTGGGTGCTAGTTTCCCCTTCCTTCATGAAGGACATGGTCATGCAGACATGCGACCTCAAATTCAGCTGTAAGGTAGTGAAATCGCCCAGTGTCAAGGCAACAGCGCCAGTCCCCCCCCCCCTCCCATATCTCGCTGTGCTACAAATCGTCAAACTCTACCCTCATGGGGCGAAGCCACCAGCTACACAACCAGTAGACAGGAAAGGACAGAAGGAGTACTCCCATGAAGAATTCCTCCATTCCTCCAGCCAAACAAACTTACTCTAGCGGAATAATTCGATCCTTTCCGGTTAAAGGCAAATGGTCTTCTCATACGCCACCTCGAAGATCCTCTTCGATGGTGTCGACACGTGATACCTAAGCTCAGCCAGTCTCCGTGTCGCTGGTGCCCGCCAACAACCGTTTTTCTGTATTGGACTCCACAGACAGACCACACAAGCAAGCTGATGCTTCTGTGGACCCCATGGAGCAGGATCCTCCTGATTCTGTGCGCTGTAGTAGCGTCACCATCTCATGGGGATGTCATGCTGCTCATACGGGATGACATTCATAGTAAACCCACCTCCATGATTACCTATCTTCAAGTAGTTGCAGTTCGCCTTTTCCTTCCCCACATGACCTTTTCCCCTCTGTACCATTTATGTCCCTCCATCATTCGATGTCATCGTGGTAGACTTCCTTCAGATTATTGGGCAGCTACCTCCTACATGTTTACTACGTCCCCTTTACACCTCTCTGACAGGTCCTGGTAGAACCGCAACCTTGGATGACGTCTTAACAAACTGGAGCATCCACTTTCCTTTCCGACTCCTCGCACACCTGTTCTCATTTGGACCTATCATTTGGCACTGCCCAGCTTGCCCTTTGTCTTGAGTGGTCCATTCTTTCCGACACCTACTCGAGCGACCATTTCCCGTGTGCTCTCAGTTTGCAGACTCGTACCCCAGCTGCACGCACGCCCAAATGGCAGCTTACCAAGGCTGATGGGCAGCTTTATTCCTACCTGGCGACTTTAGAAGAAAAAGATTTCCCCAGTTGTGATGACTAGGTGGGCTATCTCACCAACATTATCCTTACTGCTGCAGAACATTCCATTACTCGCACTTCCTCTTGACCACGTCGTGTCCCAGTCCCTTGGTGGACTGAGGCATGCCGCGATGCAATTCGCGCGCGGAGGCGTGATCTCAACGTTTTTAACCGTTGCATGCATCTGTTTGCCATTGTAGACAAACTTCATTCACTGTAAAGTGTCATCGCGTTCTTCGGGATAGCAAACGAGCAAGCTGTATTTCATTCACTAGTTCTTTTAACAGTTCCACCACTTTCTCTGTCATGTGGGCCAACTACCGACAGCTCTCTGGGACCAAGATCCATTCCCCAATTTCCGGCCTCACAGTAGCAGACGATGTTATTGTGGACCCTATTGCGATCTCCTACACCTTGGGCCACCATTTTGCTGAAGTTTCGAGCTCTTCCCACTATCACCCTGCCTTCCTTCATCGGAAACGAGCGGAGTAGGCTCGGGCGATACCCTTCTCTTCTCCGAATCGTGAGTGTTAGAATGCTGCATTTACTAGCTAGATCATGCTCTCACTACATCCCGATCCTCCGCCGCAGTGCCGGATGCCATCCACATTAAGATGTTGCAGCACCTTTCTCTTGCGGGCAAGCACTTCCTGCTTAACACTGCACAACGTCCGGAAAATGTGCCCTCCACCCAGATGCGGGCGTGAGCCACCATCATAACCATATGAGTCTGGTAAGGACAAAAACCTTCCTTCCAGCCACCACTCCATCTCTCACCAGCTGTGTTTGCAAGGTGATGGAATGTATGATTCATGCCTGGCTGCTATGGTGGCTATTCTCGCAATTTATTAAACACTGCAGTGTGGATTTCGAGTGTGCAGTTCTGCAGTTGACCATCTCGTCACTATCCACCTGTGTCAGGAGTGGTTTTCCGCAGAAATCACTGTGGCCGTGTTGTTAGACACGGAGAAAGTGTAAAACACCTGCTGGAGGACTGGTATCCTCTGTACACTCTACACGTGGAGCTTCCATGACTGCCCACTCCGTTCGCTTCAGGAAGTCATGAAACACACTTTTCAAGGTACGTGTGGGTTCTGCTTTGCTGAATAAAGGTATTCGACAAAACGGTGTGCCTCCTAAGCGTTGTCCTCTTTGCTATCGCCACTAACTCTATAATGGCCTGCCTCCCCCTGGGCATCTCCGGCTTCTTTTTCTTGACGATTTTGCCGTCTACTGCAGTTCTCCACGAACTATTGTCATAGTGCAGCGTCTTCAGCAATGTCTCGATCGTTTTCACTCGTGGAGCATAGACAACAGGTTTAGTTTCTCCACACACAACCATTTGTATGAATTTCTGGCTGAGCAATTGGTTTCTTCCACCATCTTTATATCTTGGGTCTGTTGCTCTTCCATTCGATGAAGCTACGAAATTCCTGGGGCTCATGCTCGATAGGACATTTCCTGCGCCCTCTACCGGCCGTTCTGACGGAGCGGTTCTAGGCGCTACAGTTTGGAACCGCGAGGCCACTACGGTCGCAGGTTCGAATCCTGCCTCGGCAATGGATGTGTGTGATGTCTTTTGGTTAGTTAGAACTACTTACACCTAAGTTCTAGGGGACTGATAACATCGGAGGTAAGTCCCATTGTGCTCTGAGCCATTTGAACCCTTTTTCTGCGCCCTCCCACGTGCTTACCTGGCAGCCCACTGCATGTGGTCCCTCAATGTCCTAGGTGTTTCCAGTGGTACTTCCAGGAGAGCAGATCGAAGCACCCTCTCTTTTTTTTGTACCGGACCCTTGTCCATTCGAAACTGGCCTGTGGGTGTTTCGTTTATACATCTGCACATCTGTCCCTCTTACGCTGTCAATACTATCCATCAACGTGGCATCCGTTGGGCCAGTGGTGCCTTCTGCACTATCCCGGTTGAGTGTCTGTACACAGAAGCTGCCAGACCACCACTGTCTTACTGCCGTGACACTCTCCTCAACAGATGCGCATACCGTTTGTCATGGGTGGCAATCCACGTATGCCTCTTTCTTCGAAGACGCCTGGTTGTCAGTAAGGGACGTAACACAACAGGGACATCTCCTGGAGTTCGCTTTCAGTCCTTTCTCCGTCAGCTTAACTTGACGCTAGCTGCAACTTTCCCAGTGGGTTTAAACCCTTCACCACCTTGGCTTCGTGTGGCGGCCAGTGTTCACCTTGGCGTTCATTCGTTTCCTGAGGACACTACTCCAGCCTCGCCTTACCGCCTTCAATTTCACGACCTTCGCAGGTGCCACGTCGCAGGGAATGGATTACATGCACATTGTTTTAAATGTAAAATGCGACCAGGGAGAACACATTTGCCAGACAGTATAATGTGTCATTGTTAGTCTGTGCTCAGCGGTTAGTAATTCAACACAATCTTACCATATTCAATAGAAAAGACACCATTGAGTATTTGTAGTTAACATCCTAGTTGACCAAATGCAGCATCTACGTAGTAACATATGTTTGTGAAGCGCTTTGACATTACTAGCGCCGGATGTACGGAAGCGCTTACATGTTCTCTACGAATGTTGTATTTGTCCTTCTTTGCACACCTTCATTATCCCCTTGTAGTCGCATTTGGCAAGGGTCCCCCTACATTTGACCAATATTCTACGATAGATCAAACGAATGTATGAAACTAAGAAACTGCAGTCGTCAAAGGAGACTACTTACAAGACATGTAACAACGTAAAACATGTGTTCTCTTTGAGTGATAAGACTGTAACAATTTGTATGTGAATTCAGCTTCATGTGGCCACACTCAGATATTTGTATGAGTTGGCTGAACGCAGATACGAGTCGTCAAAGTGTTAGTATTGCCCAACTACTTCAGTAACAAAGCTGTGACTTAATGCGAACTATCCTGCAGTTCAAGGATTGGCATCTCGTCCTAAATGTTCCAAGAAACTACATCAACAGCGGCTCCAGTGATTTGGGCGGAGTGTGTTAAGACTTGGCGACTCCAGCCACCCCGAACCCACCGACCCGACACCTGGTGGCAGGAAACTGACTCTGCGGACTCAGATAGGCAGAAATCTCTACAACCACGAGAGAGAGGACTGTGACGTTCCTTCCCAGAATCCTGGACTTTAATTAAGCGCCGTGTTCCCCAGTATGAGGACGATCTCTACACTTCTTGTAAAGGACTTTACACGACATCTTCCAGATTGATGAATATGTAGGAACAACCCTTATAATCATAACAAAATTCAGGCACAAAAAGAAACTGGGTAATATGGTTTACCTGTAAAATTCACCAACTAGTGACAAAACTAAGAGTACAGGAAACATAACATTGCTGTAAGCGGAAGTGTGCGTTTTCCTGTCAAAGATCACAAATATGGAGAACCAAGGAAAAGACTTGAGAAAGCAACACATTTATTACAAGATCGTCTCTCTGTCTAATAAAAAACATTATCAACTCAGCATTGCATTAACTCAAGAACGACGCATTTCGCCCGTGTAGGGCATCATCAGGTTATCTGAAAACGTAAGGGGGCGACGACATTACAATAAAGCTGGCGTGGTCCTATCATAGACTACTATAAAGTTAACTTTGATTTTAAACCCTCATAGAATAAAATTACACTACGTTTCTCGGTATAACTGAAAAAATCAAATTTTCTGCCGAAAGTACGCATCAAGAAGGTATGATAACGAATAAAACGTACTAAAAGACAACCCATAGGGAAAAGAATATTATTTTAGTGAAATAAAATCATCGGGATGAGGCACGAGTAGACAACGGAGTGACAGAAGAAAAAAAAAGTCATAGCAGCGCAGACCACGACCTGACGCGCAAATTCTAAACACAGCCGTGCTCTATAACGACCGCAGAGACCCGGCTGTATGCATGAGCCGTTATTGGTATGTGTACACTATTTGCAAAGTGTTGGGCTACTAGTAATGACAGCCTCGATGCACCACCGTCGAATGTACAGCTTAAGAGTAAAATTGAGATAGTGATGGATAAATTAAGAAATAAATAAAAAAAATATTGTGCATACGGCTACACACACAATGCAAGACATGCTAGATAGAAAGCTATGCACCGAGACATCGAAAACTCTGATGCTCAAAAGCAGTGTGGAAAAAATTAGTCTTACACTTGGAGTTAAAACACGAAGAGCAATAAAATAAGGCTAGAAGATAATGCTAAAAAAGGCAGAATACAAATGCATACACATGATGGGGCCAAAAGGCTGGTAATAAAAATGTAAAAACTAATAAACTGTTATAACGCAAAAATCAGGTTCCTATGATGTTTCCTTTCTTATAACAAGTCATTGTTAAACATTCGCACACTAAGGAGGATACATTTTTAACAGTTTCGACCCCTTAAGGGTTTTGTACCTCAATCTGCTTTGTGTTCCCGACTGTAGATGGCTGGTGGCCACTGGATTTAATGTGCTCAGCGAAGGCAGAAGTGTGCTTAAGGGGAGCCGTACCGCCCAAAATGACAAAATTTGACATTGCATAAAAGTAGAAAATTATGAAAATATGGATGTTTATGCTTAATTTGCTGTTGGTATTTTCAAATATTTAAATAATCGAATATTTATTTAAAACGGTTTTATTGAATCATGCAATCACATTTCCGAGAGTTTTGTTTTCCATCATTTCACATATTTGCATTTTTCTCGAGAACTATATAGTCTAGAAGGCTGTGATTTCTTTTGTTTTGTAGAGAATTGTCCGTTCCATAAGTTTCTTACGCTGGTGGTACTTTGCAGTAAACTCTTTGAACTGTACATTTGTTTGTTTTTGACATCAGTTATCCACTAGCTGTGTTTTAGTTTGTTTCCTGTGATACTTTTTGGTTTTGTCATGACGAAAACTGTTTAAAAAAATGAAACAAAGGAAACATAGATACTACAGAACAAATATAGCAGCAGTAAAAGACTATCACGCCCTTCGCGGCTAACCAATTTGAGGAGTAGGAGGACTGTCACTATTTACAACCAGAGTGCTTCCAAGAAAGAACTGCTGGGTAATGTAAAATACAACTCAGCTTCAGACAGTGGAGTAAACTGCAATATCATTATTAGTCTCCATATACTTATATGACAACACACTGTTTGACAATACGCTTTTCAGAAATTTCAATATCCCTTCCACATATTTCAGCTATCTCAACGCATTGGTCTGGTGTGCACTTTGAAACGTACAAGCGAAAAGACTTTACAAATAATGTGTTTAAAGACTTCAGACGTAAGGGTAAAGAATGGACTTTTTGATATTAATCTACGATACTTCTATGGACTTACACGCATAAGAAAGGGCCATTACGCTGGTAAGGGTCTTTGTGACTTGCTGAACCTCCCTAGTCTATTAAATACAACTCCATAGCACACGCCTTGACACTACTGCTTACTATGGAGTCAATGACTACAGCAGAAGAACAGGCTGTAGCAGAAAATGGTAGTTCTGGCATAGCAATACCATTCGGCGGATCCTGGCAGAAAGAGGTTTCTAGTCAAAGAATTCATGTGCATCTATTATCAGCATCGACAATGGGAAAGTGTTGGATGTTGATGTGTTGACCATGTACTGTCAGGGTTGTAGGCAAGCAGGCAAGAGTACTGAAATGCAAACTAAGCATGAAATGAATTGTCAGAGAACCTATGAAGGGACTAGTGGAGGGATGGAGGTTGCTTCTGCAGTGAAAATGTTCTAACGTTCCCAGCATGACCGTGCTGTTCGCTACACGAGTTTTCTTGGGGGATGGAGACTTACGATCGTATAAGGCAGTGGTGGAGAGTAAACCCTATGGTGATTAATGCACTCTACTTTTGTAATTGACAAATCATGTGCAAAAGAGGATGGGGACGAGACTACGTAGACTCAAACAGCAGTTGGGAAGTTCCAAGTTATCTAATGGTCTGATAAATTTGTCAGTCGACGTCTTAGATTACACAGCATAATAGTATGAGCAATTTACCTCTGTTAGTTCTAATAGCCAAACAGCTCTCTGCATATCACATAATTTATTTTCACAAGCTGTCTACAGATGCTGAACCAATACACAATCTGTGTTCCACTGAATGGTGTAAATAGTTAAAGTCAAAAGAGGGTAAAGTAGAAAAACAGGATTCATGGCAAGCATAACAGCATTTGGTATAGTAATTTTGTGCGAGAAAGTTTCATCATCTTGCCCAACCAGAGCTGTTGAAGAAATGTCTCAAGGGCAAAACACAAAATGCGAATGAATCATTTAACAATGTTGTATGGTCAAGGATACACATTTTTGGTTTGTTGGAAGATCATTCTTTGAACTTGGTGTTTTGGGTGCTGTTCCTACTCTTCCAGAATAGCCATCATTAAGACTACAGGTTTTGGAATATCTTGGCATTCATAAAGGTTACAACATCACTGAAAGCGTGATGGACTTGGACCAACTGCGGATCATGAAGGCAGAGATTGCAACAAACAATGCCAACAGAAGTCAGATCCAAGAGGAGGGCAGTACTGTGTGAGGAAGATGGAGATGACTACCATCCAGGTGGATTCTAACATTTTCTTTATGTATCAATTGCGTTTAAAGAAAAAAAGTTTTATACACAGCCAATTTTCTCAACATGACATTTTTCAGTATAAAAGCCCCTTTTTCTCAGAAACTTCTGAATCTAAATCAATGAATTATTTACCACATAACATACATATTTACTGTAATAGTTGGAGCTACATCATCATTCAATTACTACCAAAGTAAAATTCAAGAAATTAAAATTGTATTGCTCTACAATCACTTCGAAAATTTAGGGAAAATCATAATTTGTTTGGTATAAACATAACTTTTTCCCAGTTATTTTAGTCACACAACATGGGAGTACATGTGATAAAAACACCACATTTTTGTACTGAACAGTTCCTGAGAAAACTGGGCATTTATATAGCCAATTTAACATTGCCGAGATAGGGTGGTACGGCTCCCCTTAACCTGTTCCTTCACATTAAGTGCCCCCTGAAACATAATTTTAAAAGCCCTTATGCTCTGACCAGTATAAGCTGCTTGACATTCACAGCACTCGAGCATATATATGCCACAGGCAGAATATATATCTTTACGGGGACGCCCATAGTGAATGTATTGGTATTGGATTTTGTTGGAGGTGCCATACGCTATTCTTATTTCTTGACCACGAAAGTGTTTAGCTATGACATAGTACACATTACCTAAAAAGGAAGCTGAACAAACCAGGAATTTTGAGGTGCAGCCCTGAGAGAGGTTTCTCGGTCGCGTGGCGACGTTTTTTTGCGTGTATAATTTGTCAATTAATGAGGTGGTTTTGTGCACAATCGGAGAGGAAAGAAATACGTGGAAAACACTGACAAGAAGAAGGGACAGGATGATGGAATATCTGTTGAGGCATGAGGGAATGACTTCCGTGGTTCTAGAGGGAGATGTAGAGGTCAAAAACTTGTAGAGGAAGACGGATATTGGAATTCATCCAGCAAGTAATTGAGGACGTAGGTGTAAGTGGCACTCTGACATGAAGATGTTTGCACAGTAGATGAATCGGTGGCGGGCCGCCTCAAACCAATCAGAAAGACTGATCACTCAATAACAAAAATTGTCAGTGATGGAGAGGGGGGGAGGAGGAGGGGGGAGAAGGAGGGGGCGGCGGCGTAGCCATTACAGAAGGCGACATGTTTTAAGTTTTCCAGTTCATTTGACGTGTATCGAAAGCCTTCTGCAAGCGACTCGGCTACACACACTACGCCGTGTCATCACTGTAAGTACGAGACTAACTACTTTATTACGGCGACAATGCTAATCGAAATGTCAGTAATACGCTGTATTACAGGTTTAATGTCATCAAATTTGTAATTGATTCAAAGCTGCAAAACGAGGAAGTTGAGAATACCACTGCTATTCATGACTTCATATCAAAATTGTTGTCTTTACGTATGAAGGTCGTTAAACTCTTTGTTTTAGACCAGAATTGTAATATCCGATTCTTCGCCGCCAATTATCTGCTTTTCGAGGCGATCTGTTGATGGGATGTCTTTGACCAGAGCCTCCATTTCCAAATAGTCGCTCTCAAAGTATTTCACTAATATATCAGCAAGAAACACCGCAAGGCAATTACCCGTGGCAAGGTCATCCGACTGCTGATAGAAGTTGTTATTAAAAGTTAAGAAATTGTACGACGTCAAGAGCCTAAGATGAAATTGTGGAAGTTATAGCTCATCAGTGCCCAGACGTTGGTGCCTAAAAAGGTTGTCCTGAATAAATGAAGTAATGTCTTCTAGCGGAAATGTTTTGTATCAAGCGACAGTAATGTTGAGCCTAGAGGGAAAGGTTTGCCATTTAAGAGTTGTACAAGTCCCTTTCTTTTAGAAATGGCAAAACATTTCGCGAAATGGGATGTCACTGTCAATAAATTAAACCAAATAAATGTAATCTACTCAAGTTCCAACCTACGGTTTTCGCTGCTACGACGACGACGACGACGACGACGACGACGACAACAACACGTTGTTGACATACCTACCTTGTTTCCGAGCAAAAGGACTCACCCGCCCCACCTCACGGGCGTGCGCACAATAGAGGGAAACAGTCACCGTCACGTTAGACCGCTCGCTCAGAAGTGTCACTTCGTTGTTCCTGTTTCGACAACAGAGTTGGATCAAGATTAAATGTGCCAGAGATTGTACACCACGAGTGTCGTCAAGGTATTCAAGAGGCGTGCGGACCCCCTGCGGGTCCGGGGTAAGAATAGGCCCGAGGTATCCCTGCCTGTCGTAAGAGGCGACTAAAAGGAGTTACAACCGTTTCGGCCTTCCATGTGATGGTCCCCCTTGGGGTTTGACCTCCATTTTTCAAAATTCCCCTTTTGGGGAAGGACACCTTACGTGGTGTACCACTGGTCCTAAGTGCACTAAGACCTTGGCACTCAGCAGTGTACCGGCGTTGTAACCATTTCCTCAAATTGGGCCTAAACGCCTGATGGGTTGTACAAGTTACGCCCATAGTGCGTCCCCATCTGCACCTACGATCATGATGGACTTTCCATGGCACCAGAAATCCAGCACGGTAGCCAGCCCGTTGTGGTGGGGTCGTCATGTACCCTCTAGGTTGTAGCCCCCTGACAACACAGGGATCGTACTGCCGATACCTGAGCTGCACCCTCCCCACGTCGGCCAAGGAGTAGATGCCCGTCTCCTTGGGGCATCAGGACTCCCGGCAACGGTCATCCTGCCAGGTGACCCTTGCTGAGGCTGCGTGGCGCCCGTGGGGAGAGCCCCTGGTCGGAGTGGGTGGTATCGGGGCGGACGTTTCGCAGATGAAACGTCAACACGTATCAGGTCGCTCTGCGGCCGAGTCTTTCAAAAGAAAAGGTACCGTTTCTAGATCTGGTTCTCCTGCCCTTTCCCCCTTGGCCACTCCCTGGGAGGAGGGACAGGCCCGCCGGCTTGGGGCGAAGTACTTCCCCCGCTATTTGGTCTGTTCTCGAACCGATGGGGGAACGTTCGCCACCTCCAAGCCCATGTTCTTTGTTCAGCACATTGAGGACATCTTCGGGGAAATCGAGGCTCTCAGCAAGATGCGTTCAGGGTCCGTTCTTATCAAGACCACCTCCGCCACACAGTCGGCGGCGCTCCAGGCGTGCGACCGCCTAGGGGACATCCCAGTATCCATTGTCCCACATCTGGCACTAAATAGAACGCAGGGGGTTATTTTTCATCGTGACCTCCTGCTACAATCTGATGAGCTCAGGGCCAACCTGGAGCGCCGAGGCGTGCATTTCGTCCGGCGAGTCCAGCGCGGCCCCAAAGACCGTCGCATCGACACCGGGGCCTTTATCCTCGCCTTCGAGGGGGACGTTCTCCCGGAGAAGGTAAAGGTGATGTGCTACCGGTGCGACGTGCGACCATACGTCCCGCCTCCTATGCGCTGTTTTCGGTGTTTGCGCTTTGGGCACATGTCGTCACGGTGTGAGGCTGAGCCCCTTTGTGGCGATTGTGGACGTCCTCTTCGTGAGGAACATACATGCACCCCACCACCTCGGTGCATTAATTGTCCTGGCATCCACTCGCCTAGATCCTCAGACTGCCCTGCATATCAGAAGGAGAAGAAGATACAAGAACAGAACTTTGGATCGGCTCTCCCCCCTCCGCCTCCTCCGCCCATCAGGGGGCTCTGCCTCCGCCTCCCAAATCTCCTTTCCAAATCCTCCTCCCCTGTGGCCTCCGCCCCCTCTGCCCCAGGGGCCACCCTTCCTCCTCCTCCTCTCCCCCCGCCACCTGAGAAGCGATCCTCTTCTCAGGCATCCATCGGGGAAATGTTCCGGACCCCAGCTTCCGAGGTCCGGCGTTCCAAAACGGACCCCGCGCGTGAGGACCTTCTTCGGGTCCAGCCCACCATCCCTGTGCCTCATCGGCCTTCCAAAAAGGCCTCCAAGAAGAAGTCTCTATCCCCCTCTCCACCCTGGCGCATTTCGTCTGACGCTCCATCCGTGAGTCGCTGCTCCCGGCCGTCCTCAGTTTCGCCGGGGCGCTCTGCTGCCAGGCGCTCAGCTGGCCTCTCGTCGGCAAATGATGCTGCCCCTCCTACACAACCAGGGACAGCGGCCGCAGTTGGCGACGACTCGATGGAACCGGATCCGCCTCCCGCCGGTTGTAGCGTTGTTCCCTCGCAACCTGGCCCTCCGCGGCCGTCGAGGTGACCACCTCTTCCCCCGTCTCGTTCCCCCAACTTTTTGACTAGCGATGGCCTTGTTACATTGGAACATAAGAGGTATTCGATGTAATCGGGAGGAATTACAACTGCTCCTCCGCCTGCACTGTCCGCTCGTCCTTGGTCTCCAGGAAACCAAGTTGCGCCCGACTGACCGTATTGCCTTTACCCACTATACCTCGGAGCAATATGACCTCACCCCTGTGGACGGTATCCCAGCTCATGGAGGGGTCATGTTGCTCGTTCGGAACGATGTCTATTACCATCCCATCCCATTGACCACCCCACTCCAAGCAATAGCTGTCCGTATTACTCTTTCTGCTTTTACTTTTTCAGTTTGTACCATCTACACTCCATCGTCATCTGCTGTTAGTCGGGCTGACATGATGCACCTGATCGTTCAGCTTCTCCCGCCGTTTTTATTGTTTGGCGACTTCAATGCCCATCATCCCCTTTGGGGCTCTCCTGCATCCTGTCAAAGAGGCTCACTCTTGGCGGATGTCTTCAACCATCTCAATCTTGTCTGCCTCAATACCGGCGCCCCGACTTTCCTCTCGGACTCTACTCATACCTACTCCCACTTGGACCTCTCGATCTGTTCTACCACTCTTGCCCGTCGGTTCGAGTGGTATGTCCTTTCTGACAGCTATTCGAGCGACCACTTCCCCTGTGTCGTTCGTCTCCTGCACCACACCCCATCCTCACGTCCTTCGCGCTGGAACATACCGAAAGCTGACTGGGGACTTTACTCCTCCCTGGCGACCTTTCCGGACCACGATTTTCTCAGTTGTGACAGTCAGGTCGAATACCTCACGGCGGTTATCATCAATGCTGCCGAACGTTCCATTCCTCGTACTACCTCTTCTTCACGTCGCGTTTCCGTCCACTGGTGGAACGAGGCTTGTAGGGACGCTATCCGTGCTCGACGACGTGCTTTACGCACCTTTCGCCGCCATCCTACGTTGGCGAATTGTATTGAATACAAACGACTCAGAGCGCAATGCCGTCGAGTCATCAAAGACAGCAAAAAAGCTTGTTGGGCCTCTTTCACCAGCTCCTTTAACAGTTTTACTCCCTCTTCCGTCGTTTGGGGTGGCCTGCGCCGGCTGTCGGGCATTAAGGCCCACTCCTCGGTACCTGGCCTGACCTCAGGTCATGAGGTCCTTGTTGATCCTGTGGCTGTCTCCAACGCCTTTGGCCGCTTTTTCGCGGAGGTTTCAAGCTCCGCCCATTACCACCCTGCCTTCCTTCCCAGGAAAGAGGCAGAAGAGGCTCGGCGACCTTCCTTCCACTCGCTGAATCTGGAAACTTATAATGCCCCCTTTACTATGCGGGAACTCGAACGTGCGCTTGCACTGTCCCGGTCCTCTGCTCCGGGGCCAGATGCCATTCACGTTCAGATGCTGGCACACCTTTCTCCGGCGGGCAAAAGCTTCCTTCTTCGTACCTACAATCGCGTCTGGACCGAAGGTCAGGTCCCCATGCGTTGGCGTGACGCCTTCGTTGTTCCTATACCCAAACCCGGGAAGGATAGACACCTTCCTTCTAGTTACCGCCCCATTTCTCTTACAAGCTGTGTCTGTAAGGTGATGGAGCGCATGGTTAACGCTCTGTTAGTTTGGTAAGTAGCCGTCGAGATTCAAGAATCCAATGTTCAATGCGGCTTTCGTCGCCGCCGCTCCGCTGTTGACCACCTTGTGACCTTGTCGACATTCATCATGAACAACTTTTTGCGAAGGTGCCAAACGGTAGCCGTGTTCTTCGACTTGGAGAAGGCTTATGATACCTGTTGGAGAGGAGGTATCCTCCGCACTATGCACGGGTGGGGCCTACGTGGTCGTCTGCCCCTTTTTATTGATTCCTTTTTAACGTATCGAAAGTTTAGGGTACGTGTGGGTTCCGTATTGTCTGACGTCTTCCTCCAGGAGAACGGAGTGCCTCAGGGCTCCGTCTTGAGCGTAGCCCTTTTTGCCATCGCGATCAATCCAATTATGGATTGTATTCCACCTAATGTCTCAGGCTCTCTTTGTCGATGACTTCGCGATCTACTGCAGTGCCCAGAGAACATGCCTCCTGGAGCACTGCCTTCAGCGTTGTCTAGACAGCCTCTACTCATGGAGCGTGGCAAATGGCTTCCGGTTCTCCGAAGAGAAGACGGTTTGTATCAACTTTTGGCGATATAAAGCGTTCCTTCCGCCATCCTTACATCTCGGTCCCGTTGTTCTCCCATTCGTGGAAACAACTAAGTTTCTAGGGCTCACGTTGGACAGGAAACTGTGTTGGTCTCCACATGTCTCTTATTTGGCGGCCCGTTGTACACGTTTCCTTAATGTCCTCAGAGTCCTTAGCGGTTCATCTTGGGGAGCGGATCGCACTCTCCTGCTTCGCTTGTATCGGTCCATTGTCCAATCGAAGCTGGATTATGGGAGCTTCGTCTACTCGTCCGCTCGGCCATCCCTCTTACGCCGTCTCAGCTCCATCCACCATCGGGGGATACGTCTTGCGACCGGAGCCTTCTACACTAGTCCTGTCGAGAGTCTTTATGCTGAAGCTGCCGAATTACCATTGACCTACCGGCGCGACGTACTGCTGTGTCTGTATGCCTGCCGGCTGTTGTCTATGCCCGACCACCCCTCTTACCACCCCTCTTACCAGTCCTTCTTTGCTGATTCTCTCGACTGTCAGTACGAGCTGTATGTGTCTGCCCTGCTGCCCCCCGGAGTCCGCTTCCGTCGCCTGCTTCGACGATTGGATTTTGCCCTCCCTACCACCTTCAGAGAGGGTGAGAGCCCGGCACTACCTTGGCTCCAGGCTCCGGTTCATATTTATCTCGACCTCAGCTCACTCCCGGAGGGTACTCCGGCTGCAGTGTATTGCTCACGGTTTGTCGAACTTCGTGCTCGACTTGCCGGTCACACCTTTATTTACACCGATGGCTCCAAAACTGACGATGGTGTAGGCTGTGCCTTTGTCTTTGGGGCCGCCACCTTTAAATACCGGCTCCTCGACCAATGTTCGAGCTTTACGGCCGAGCTTTTTGCTCTCCATCAGGCCGTTCGGTATGCCCGTCGCCACCGCCATTCATCGTATGTAGTCTGCTCTGATTCACTCAGTGCTCTTCAGAGCCTTGGAGCTCCCTATCCGGTCCATCCCTTGATTCACCGGATACAGCAGTCCCTCCATTCTTTCGCTGATAATGGTTCTCCTGTCAGCTTTCTGTGGGTTCCCGGACATGTAGGAGTGCCTGGGAATGAGGCTGCGGATGCTGCAGCCAAGGCTGCAGTCCTCCTGCCTCGGCCAGCCTCCCATTTTGTCCCGTCATCTGACGTTCGTGGGGATGTATGTAAGAGGCTTGTGTCGTTGTGGTGGGATGCTTGGTCATCCCTCCAAGGAAACAAGCTCCGGGCAGTAAAACCGCTCCCAACTGCTTGGACAACCTCCTCCCGACCATCTCGGCGAGAGGAGGTCCTTCTGACCAGGTTGCGGATTGGGCATTGCCGGTTTAGCCACCGCTACCTGCTCTCCGGTGACCCAGCCCCGCAGTGCCCTTGTGGTCAGGCATTAACAGTGCGCCATGTTTTATTGTCGTGTCCCCGTTTTAGTCAATTTCGTGTTGTCCTGTCCCTGCCATCTACTTTACCGGATATTTTAGCTGATGACGCTCGAGCAGCTGCTCGTGTTCTGCGTTTTATAACTTTGACTAGCTTGTCCAAAGACATTTAACCTTTTTACTTATTTTATCTGCATCTTTGTCAGGTCTTTCTGGTGTCCCCCCCTCCCCTTGAGTTTTACTAGATTCCATGTGCTCTAACAACAGTGACTGGGCGCTAATGACCTCAGCAGTTGAGCGCCCTTAAACCCCACCAAAAAAAAAGAGGCGTGCGGGTAATCGGCATTTCCGTACAGAATAGTGGCACGATGGATAAAAGCCTTCAACGAAGGTCGGCAAACTGTGGCAAACATGCATCGGGCAGGTCGTCCTAGCGTCTCTGAAGACGACGTGAATGCTGTTGCCGCGTTAGTGGACAGCGATCGACGCCATACGATTCGTGAGCTTGCCCATGAAGCCGGATTAGCGCATATGACTGTGCTTCGCATCCTGAAAGAACGTCTGAGCATGCGAAAAATTGCATCACGATGGGTTCCGAATGACTTGACGGAAATGCAGAAATGGACGCGTTACGACACAAGGATTGCTATGAGCGCGAAGAAGAGGCTTTCTTACGCCGTATCGTAACACTGGATGAGACATGGGCCACATCGTACGAGACAAAACTGAAACGCCAATCCAACGAATGGCGTCATTGTGTCGCCGCGAAAGTCCAAAGTGCGTCAGAGCCACATTATGGTGAGTTATGGTGATTCTCGTGTACGACTGTTCAAAGTGGTTCAAATGGCTCTGAGCATTATGGGACTTAAACCTAAGTTCTAGGGGACTGATGACCTCAGAAGTTAAGTAGTTCTAACTAACCGAAGGACATCACACACATCCATGCCCGAGGCAGGATTCGAACCTGCGACCGTTGCGGTCGCGCGGTTCCAGACTGTAGCGCCTAGAACCGCTCGGCCACTGCGGCCGGCTGTACGACTGTGACGGTGTTACCCTAACGCATTACGTTCCTCCATGGCAGACCGTCAATGCACAGTATTACAGTTCGTTTTTGGAGCATCACCTGCGTCCAGCTTTGCGAGAGAAGCGGCGACACTTCCTGCGTAATCCAGCCATCATTTTGCACGACAATGCGCGGGGCTGGGAAGTACTGTACCATCCACCATATTCCCCGGAGCGAAGCCCTTGTGACTTTAATTCCGAAGATCAAGGAACCACTTCGTGGCATTCGCTTCAGAATTGTTCCAGAGGTTCGACAGGCAGTAGACCGCTCCATTGGCATCAACAACAGAACAGGCTCTGCTAACGGTGTACTACGCCTTACACATCGCTGGCAACGGGTTCTATACAACGCTGAAACTAATAAGTGGTCATTCCACTGCACATAAATGCGCAAGCAGACATTCGGATTCTGGGGAGTTTGCGTGACGTTCCAAAGACGAATCAGAGCGTCTTGGAATCTCAAACAAAATAAAATACAGGAAAGCAAACTACTTAGAAACTTTCAAAAGCGAATTTACATTGAAAGTGAGGAAATTTGAGACTCTAACGGACACATTTAATGAACATAGAATCCTCATTACGGCTGTGCAAGAGACCAGGTTCTTGGATGAGAACAGGTTTGAATCGGGAGGATTCAGGGTACTTAAGGGGAAGATGGGAAAAAAGAGTTGTGAAGAAAGCTCCCCACCTTGGGGCAGGTTTCATAAATGACAAAGTATTAGGCTCCATTATGAGCTCTGAGTCTCCTGGTCGACTTAACGTGTGTGTGGATAGCCTTTCAGAGGCAGAGGCAAAGTATATACTGTTGTCAATGTTTATAGGGGGGGGCGGGCGTGGCGTGGCGTGGCGTGGCGTGGCGTGGCCATCTACAACTATTCTGGGACATTATTTTTGTTAACCTTCTCCTCAAGCTAGATGACACGATCCAAAAGATGCCCAAAAAACATAAAATTCCCGTAGAGGGATGACAACGCCCAAGTGAGGAGAGAGAAGAGGTGTGCCGGGGATCTCCCTAGTATATGCCTCAACAACAGTACGAACCAAAATGGTATCAGGCTCATCGAATTATGCCAGGCGCACAGTTTGGTCCTGAAGTCAACTAGTTTCAAGAAATTTCCAAGAAAGCAGATGATGTAGATTTCACGTAACCCTCTCCTGGGAGAATTTCAGTTAGATCATGCCGCGATAAAGCACAAATTTCATAATAAAATCCAAAATGTTGGGGTTCCCAGAGGGACCAACCTCGACCCCGGCCACTACCTATCTAAAATTGAAGATCATCCCCAAAAGTAATTCCCATAGGAAAAACCTTGTGCAAAGGAAATATGATCCAGATAAAATAGAGGGGGAGGAATGAAGCAAGTTAACTAGCGACCGAGAAGACGAGGAATGGAAGCAGATGGAGTAGAGTCTGATAACCAAGGCAGAGTGTCTCCTGTTACCAGGATGAATTAGCACAGGTGGAGGAACGAGCTGATAGATTACTTGATCTGAGGAAGAAGGCGTGGCACATCTGGCAAAGCAAAAAGGACGAGGGTGCCTGGAAGCACTCGGACACCATCTTCCTAGTTTCCACCAAGGAGATCAAGAAAGTTAATAAGGCGCAAGAAGACGAACTGCTCAGGTAGATAAATTACGACTTCGCTAAGAACAACACGAGAAACTATTATGGGATCTTCAGGAAGAAGCTAAAGAGATACGACCCCCCAACTCTCCAACTTCAGGACATAAAAGGGAACTAGCAGAATACTTCAAGGAACTTGTACACTGCGAGGAAACACCAAAAGATGGCGTTTGATGATAGATAGGGGTTTAGAGTCTGTGTTGGGGGATAGCTTCAGTCCGTGAGTGAGATCCAGACAGTACTAAATAATATGGAAATTTTCAAGGCATCAGGGGAAAATCAGGAAACAGTCGAATTATGAAAGTATGCTAGCAAAAATGCACTTGTCTTACTCCAGAAACCTTTTTGAGGAAATGTGGAACAAAGGAATCATTCCTGAGGATTGGAAAATAGCCCTGATACAACCTATTCACAAAAAATATCCGAAATCTGATCCCAGCAACTACAGAGGGATTTCCCAGGTGGATGAGACCTAAAAGTTATTGATATGTCAAGAATCCGCTTCAGTTGCGGAATGTTACTGGTCTTTAGCTGAAACCTGGGTAGAGTATTTTATGCTTCTGAAGAAGGCTAGATTAAACTAATACATGCCAGAATAAGGCACGGTCAAACATAAAAGCTAAAGTACCGTGGTACCGTGTCAAGCTGCGTTACTTAGCTGAGGAACAGCCCCGGCCCCACTTCGTGGTAAGCGGTCAGTGAGCTGTGGACGCTACATTAGAACTGACTGTGGCACGCAGATATGTGCTAAGCAAGACGGCGGATCACGCACGGAAAGTCAAAGGTGCCTGCCATTGGCTGTCTTCATAGGTAATTTCCCAGTACATAATATAATTTCAAACTGTAAATTTGTATCTACTTAGTGCCTTGTTCTCTCACAATCTCGATGAGCGTTAACGTCGAAGTAAATTTATCGTCAGTTAATAAGGTGTCTGATTACAGTTAAGTTCAGCTTGTTGGATTAAAAACCACATATAAACCTGTTCATCCCCAGCATGAGATCGTGCGGAACCATACAACATAGCGGTGATGCGACGTCCATAACGCGAGGACTTCTCAGGGTTAGGAGAAGGTGGAAATGCATTACTCCAAGTATAATGGAAATTATTGTATCAATTTGTTAATGCAAAATTTGACTAACGTTGCTATATTATGTGTAGTGTTGGCAGAAGCGCTAACACTGTTTTTCTAGAGGAGGCCGAAATGCACGCGTTTAATTACACGCTGACTGGCGTGAGGTCTGGAACAGGTCAGAGACATAAGACTAGCAAATCAGGAGGTAACTGGTAGAATGCTTAACTTTAATCCACAATTGTAGAACATCTCTCGTTACGGTACATGCTTCATAATATTAATTATCAATTGAATACGGCGCCTTGCTAGGTCGTAGCAAATGTAGCTGAAGGCTATGCTAACTATCGTCTCTGCAAGGAAAGGTTCACTGACAAATACGCTCTCATTTGCCAAGTTGGCTGTACAACTGGGGCGAGTGCCAGTACGTCTCTCTATACCTGCCGTGTGGTGGCGCTCGGTCTGCTATCACTGACAGTGGCGATACGCGGGTCCGACGTATACTAATGGACCGCGGCCGATTTAAAGGCTACCACCTAGCAAGTGTGGTGTCTGGCGGTGAGACCACATTATGGCACTTCATTACTACACATTTATGGTTGACTGGGTGTGTAAAACTTTGTGCATAAAGTCATAAATCATGCCCTGTTGGTCAACGTTGTGTTTTAGGAAACCTGTAATAACTTAAAATACACAAACTATACATACAGTGGACGGTTCTACATATTATATTTAGTCACAAGGGTGACGTGGAACAAAACTCTTAAGGGAGAAGGTTAATTATTAGTTAGCAGTCGCTTGAAGACCCATATGCATTTAAATGGGTTATGCCACCCTAATTGTCGAAATACACCAGTGTATCAGATATTACCTATTTAGGATATTGCTATTAACTATTTAGGATCAGGATTATTGTGAGTATGTGAGAATTCCACCACAGACTACCAAGGAATAAGGACCTAATATTTAAAGTAGGGGTATGTCAGGGCGTTGTAAGACTTCGTGAATGGACTATTATTGCCTCGGTCAGAATTTTTGAATATTTCCCTTAAAGGCAACGATGATGAGCTGCGCTCAGCTCGCGGTCATGCCGTTTATTGCTCGCCATACTGTTTTTATGGCTCTGTCGCCTCTTTCTTATTTAATTCTTTTGGCGTCACTAAGTTGCTATGCAAGTTCGCTTGCCCGTGAGTGGCAGTTCAGTTGGGGACGGAGCGCCAGAGGGGCGCAGACAGCCAGTACATGACGACCGCTGGCCACACACATGAACGTCCAACGGAAGGAGATTGGAGCGGGGTCGACCGCCGGTTGGTCGTTCTGTTGGTCGTCTCATCGGACGGCGTGTATTTGGTCGCCGACAGCTTATTGAAACTGTGTGTGTGTGTGTGTGTGTGTGTGTGTGTGTGTGTGTGTGTGTGTGAGTTTTGCCATTTCTCCTTGTTGTTCCACGGTGATTGGTTTTAGGATTGTCTGAGTTCTTGGTGCAAGTTTTAACGTGGAACTGTGTAGTGTAGCTTCTGTGATTTCCACTGAGCAGGTGAATGCTGTCTGCGTACTGGAGTAGCCAGTCGGTTGGTTGCGACAGAGCAGCTGGGAAGTCTCCGCAGTGTGAGGTGAGGCCGGGGCTGATGGCGGCGTACACACGCCGTCGGTGTTGTGAGCCACTAGTTGCTTGAGTTGTAAAGTTCGTCGCCCACAAGACCTGGATACTGGAGTTGAGTAATCAGTTAACATGTTATGAAACCTCAATTGACGTGACATCTCCCCGTTTATTGCTGGTTGTTGTTTCCTGGACTGTTCCCGCAAGCAGCAACATATGTTGTGCTGGAGTTAGAATCAGTTCAATACTTAAACACCATACAGAAAGACGCTGCAAAATTTGCTAACTTCTTAGTGAAGTGCACCAGCCTTATCTTCTGCCTTGTGGCTGTTAACGTGTTTTCCTCGCCATGTTGATGCTGTCAGGCATGACGTGTAGTTCGAGAGCTTTGGTGTTTTCCATTTTTTGGTCTTTAAGTGGTTATTATGCCTTAACTGTGTTTAGAAGCCAATTGTCAAGTCTTAGGACTGCTGGGATTTTCGTCCACGCCGATATTTTCGGTTGTTGTGCCATAGGCCGGGTGGAAGGGAACTGATCAGGTTGCTTGGTTCGTCAGCCGTCCCTAGGTTGTGCTGCCACCCGATTATTTAGTGACACGCTTGGCTGACTGTCTCACCTATACTGTTGTCAGTTTCCTCCACAGACCGACCCTTGGAACACTTCTGAGAACCATTGTTCTGTTCTTTGGGATTGTGACTTTCTTTAGTCTCAAGTAATGTGCTAGGCCTTCAGCCGTGTATTAATTTAGTTTGTTTTAGTGTTCAGTATAGGGCCCTCAGCCGAACCTAATGTGAAATAATGTAAGGTAAGGCCTTCAGCCTACTTAGATTACAAAACAGACTTTTCACATTTTAATTTTTTTGCAATTTCCTTGTTGGAGTTCTTGTAACTGAGGGCTTAAGGCCTGGATAACAAGATGGAAGAACTAAGGCCTTCAGCCGTATATATTCCGTAACGCAATTTTAATAACTTGTGTTCTGGCCTTCAGGCATATTGTTTCTGAATCCTTTTAAGGACATGTGATTATTTGCTAAAAACAAAGTTTGTATGTTTGAAAATCAGTTTCTGCTCGTTGCACAGAGTATCCATGTAGATGTAGAAATCACATTTAAGTGCCTGGCAGAGGGTTCATCGAACCACCTTCACAATTCTGTTATTCCAATCTCGTATATAGGTGTTCATCCTTTCTGCGCACTATCTTTCCGTACGAGCTGTGATTTCACTTATTTTATCGCGGTGATCGTTCCTCCCTATGTAGCTCGGTGTCGACAAAATATTTTTGCATTCGGAGGAGAAAGTTGGTGATCGGAATTTCGTGAGAAGATTCCGTCGCAACCAAAAACGCCTTTCTTTTAATGATGTCCATCCCAAATCCTGTATCATTTCTGTGACACTCTCCCCCATATTTCGCGATAATACAAAGCGTGCTGCCTTTCTTTGAACTTTTCCGATACACTCAGTCAGGCGTATCTCGTAGTGATCCCACACTGGGCAGCAGTATTCTAAAAGAGGACGGACAAGCGTAGTGTAGGCAGTCTCCTTAGTAGATCTGAGTGTCCTGCCAATAAAACGCAGTCCTTGGTTAGCCTTCCCCACAATTTCTGTGTGTTCCTTCCAATTGTAATACCTAGGTATTTATAGTGTAATCTAAAAGCCGTAAATTCTACTAAGCAGTCTAACTTCAGTTAAACGGGTTCCTTTTAGCACTCATGTGGATGACCTCACACTTTTCGTTATTTAGGGCCCACTGCCACTTTTAGCACCTTTCAGATATCTCTTCTAAATCGTTTTGCAGTTTATTGACTAATAAATTCATCAGAAGATCAAAACAAGCGACAGCGTCATCTGCAAACAACCGAAGACGGCTGCACAGATTGTCTCCTAAATCATTCATATATAAGGAACAGCGAAGGGCCTACAACACTACCTTGGGGAACGTCAGAAACCCCTTTTGTTTTACTCGACGAATTTCGGTCAATTACTACGAACTGTAACCCCTCTGACAGGAATTCGCAAATCCAGTCACGTAACTGAGACGATATTCCATAAGCACGCAACTTCATTACGAGCAGCTTGTGTACTACAGTGTCAAAAGCCTTCCCTAAATCCAGAAATAGGAAATCGATGTGAAATCCCTTGTCAATAGCACTCAACACTTCATGTAAGCCGGCCGAGATGGCCGAGCGGTTCTAGGCGCGACGGCTACCGTGGCAGGTTCGAATCCTGCCTCGGGTATGGATGTGTGTGACATCCTTAGGTTTAAGTAGTTCTAACTAACCTAAGTTCTAGGGGCCTGATGACCTCAGCAGTTAAGTCCCATAGTGCTGAGAGCCATTTGAACTTCGTGTGAATATAGAGCTAGTTGTGTTTCACAGGAACGATGTTTTCTAAACTGTGACTTGACTGTGTGTCAATAGACAGTTTTCTCCGAGGTAATTAATTATGTTAGAACACACATGTTCTAAAATCCTGCTGCATTTCGATGTTAATAATGTGGGTCTGTAATTTAGTGGATTACTCGTACTACCTTTCTTGAATATTGATGTGACCTGTGCAACTTTTCAGTCTTGCGGTACGGATCTTTCGTCGAGCGAATGGTTGTATACGGTTGTTAAGTATGGAGCTAATGCATCAGCATACCCCAAAATGAACCTAGTTGGTATACAGTCTGAACCAGAAGACTTGATTTTGTTAAGTGATTTAAGTTGCTTCACTACTCCGAGGATATTTACTTCTATGTTATTAATGTTGACAGCTGTTCTCGGTTCGAATTGTGGAACATTTACTAAATACAGCCTTCTGAAATGCGTTCACAAAAGAAGACCAAGTAACTCTGCTTTGGCAGCACTGTCTTCGATAGTATCTCCATTGCTATCGCGCAGAGAAGGCATTGGATTTTCCGCCAGGTTTCGAGACAGAGATTCTGGTCGTATGTGAAGTATGATTAACATGCTTACAGAATGTTTCTTGCCGCTACGTTTCGTTGTGGAAACATCTCGCATGGAAGTCTACGAAAAATTTCGAGCTTCTGTAAAAGATCGCCAATCTTGGGGATTTTGCGTATGTTTAAATTTGGCATGAGTGTTTCGTTGTTTGTGCAACAGTGTTCTAACCCTTTTTGTGTACCAAGGAGGATCAGCTCCATCGTTTAATTTGACATAAATCTCTCAATTTCTGCCGATACTATTTCTTTGTAGACCAGATGTGGCTTAAATTCAATTACATTATTAATTTGGAATGAGTGGAGATTGTCTTTCAGGAATCAGGAAGACGTAAAGTGAATTGTTATCTCCTTTTTTAATAGGTATATTTTTCGCCTATTTTTTTCGAGGATTTGGGGATTACAATATTCAATCTCGCTGAATCGGTTTTGATGATCGTTATTAACTCAATTCATGAACAAACGCGAATGGTAAACTGTTGTGGAAACGCACTAACTGCTCGAAATAATTTTCAGAGAATGCGTTTAGCACAATTTTGGATGATATTTATGCGTACCTCCGTAATTAAACATGTATTTCCGCCAACATATCGAGGATAAATTAGTCACCACCAACTAGTATCGTATGAATCGGGTACGTGTTTGATTTAAAAATGGTTCAAATGGCTCTGAGTACTATGGGACTTAACATCTGAGGTCATCAGTCCCCTAGAACTTAGGTTAGTTAGGTTTAAGTAGTTCTAAGGACATCACACACATCCATGCCCGAGGCAGGATTCGAACCTGCGACCGTAGCGGTCACGCGGTTCCAGACTGAAGCGCCTAGAACCTCTCGGCCACCAGCGGCCGGCTGTTTGATTTAAAACTCAGGTTTTCTTTGAGCCTTTCGGCAACTGTGTCATATGAATTGGGAGGTCAGTAAAAGAATCCAATTATTATTTTATTCCGTTTGCCAACAATGACCTCTGAAGTAGATACTTCCTTGAGTTAGTATGGGCAATTTCGCGACAAGTTAAACTACTTCTGACAGCTATACACGCCACCGCCTACCGTGTTAGAGCGGATCAGGTTGTGCAAGGGGGCATAGTCATCCGAAACTAGATTTCAGATAATTTTTTGAAGGTTATTGAGTACCAGGATAATGGAATGTAGTCGAATTAAGTCGGGTGATGTTGAGGGTATTAGATTAGGAAATGAGACACTTAAAGTTGTAAAGGAGTTTTGCTACTTGGGGAGCAAAATAACTGATGATGGTCGAAGTAGAGAGGATATAAAATGTAGACTGGCAATGGCAAGGCAAGCGTTTCTGAAGAAGAGAAATTTAACATCGAGTATAGATTTAAGTGTCAGGAAGTCATTTCTGAAAGTATTTGTATGGAGTGTAGCCATGTATGGAAGTGAAACATGGACGGTAAATAGTTTGTACAAGAAGAGAATAGAAGCTTTCGAAATGTGGTGCTACAGAAGAATGCGGAAGATTAGATGGGCAGATCACATAACTAATGAGGAAGTATTGAATAGGATTGGGGAGAAGAGGAGCTTGTGGCACAACTTGACCAGAAGAAGGGATCGGTTGGTAGGACATGTTCTGAGGCATCAAGGGATCACCAATTTAGTATTGGAGGGCATCGTGGAGGGTAAAAATCGTAGAGGGAGACCAAGAGATGAATACACTAAGCAGATTCAGAAGGATGTAGGTTGCAGTAGGTACTGGGAGATGAAGAAGCTTGCACAGGATAGAGTAGCATGGAGAGCTGCATCAAACCAGTCTGAGGACTGAAGACAACAACAACAACAACAACACATTGAGTACCACTAATTGGCTTACAATTTCCAAAATTATACAATGGATACCTAACGTCTGGAATGTTGCACATGAGAATACAAGACAGGAAATATAATCTGTTGAATTCCAGACCAGGGCATGCTCCTGATTGAATAAAACAGAGAGAAATGTTTTAAGTACACCTCATATAACCAGTAATGTGAGGTAGACACACCCCGCTCTAGCGACCCTGGCCAGCATCGGCTAGTGGCGGCTGCTGCCGCCCTGTCGAGATAACGCTCACGCAGGCCGAGCGAGGGCCGGTGGCCCAGCAGTAGGCCAAAATCACAAGGTCCCTCATAAAACATTACCTCCTCAGCTTTAGCGTGTATGATGTACTTGGTACTCGGATCAACTTCTCCTTTTGCTCGTTCTCCCAGTTCTTACTTCGTTCCCCTGATATTCCTCCTCGGATTGTTTCTGGCGCTTGCTTGAAACTGACGTAAACGTCCCATTTGTACAATCGTTGATCTCGATGGCAACTGTGAAACCGTGCTGCCTGTGAATGCGAAGCTAGCCATTTGGTACAGGTCCTAGTACCGTGTCACAAACTTAATCTTCCCTCCCGGAGAATACGAACACGATATTGTCACTCACTGACCTACCTTGTTTGAAGTAAAGTTCCCGAATGCTCCCTCCTGTCTTGGTATTCGCTTGTTGTACTTCCTTCACAACTCCTATCATTCTTCCAAATTATGGTACCGGCTCTCGATTGCTGCGTCCTTTAATAATATCCAGTGGTGACGGTATCTTCTCAACTTCTACCGCCTTGAATGGTGACAACCTAGTGCTGTTGTGCACGCAGTCACCACGATGATAATGCGTCCCTTTCCGTATGGTAGGACTCAATGAAATTATGAAGCAGCTGCCGAATTGTCTGAACATAGTCCGCTTCATCCTCAGTAAAATGGAACGACGGAACGTTTCCTCATTCCTTCACTTTCAACAATCCAGAAAACTCCTTCTTCTGATATGAAGTTTCGTCCATTGTACCGTACTTACTTTCCACGGTACCCTATATTTCAACACCCATACATTCACCAACGCTGTAACTGTGAATTCCTGCTGGTGTGGCGTCTAATAAGAAAAATGGCCTGTTATAGTCGTCACAAAACTATTCCCATTGGTGTTCAGTTCAACGATCCTAACACATTCACCCCAACAAAACTTACGAATTCTTTCGCTTCTGGCAACCTCTTGCAATACTTCTTGTTTCTGCCTCAAATCCATATTGTGCACAAACTCTACTCCATTTATGACGTACTGATCATCACTTCAGCTTCCTCTCCACCAGCACGTCCCCGCCACCCTCTGATTCGTCATTCTCTACCATGCCCAGATAAAACGTGATCATGCATTTCTCTCAGTACCTCTTCTCTTAATTTCGTTAGGATTAGGGCACAAGTAGTTGTACTATCTCCCTATCCAAAAACCCATCAGACACGCTGAACTGCAGCCGCTTACTGTTCTGCTTACACTTTCCGTCAGCGATGTGTGCTGCTTGCCGCTCACTTGGTCTAGTGCAGCTATTACTGCTAAGAGCATCTTCCTTTTTAGTGCATCCAAATTTCCATATTTTCTCCCCTGTTTGAAATAATCCACATCACTGGATGTTACGGCTCATTTCGTGAGTATGTTGGATGGTTCCTTCAAACCGACATGCTCAGTTAAAACTTTGTACTCCCTCCCGTAAATGTAAAACTGAAAGTGTTTCTGCATACACCAGGCTAAGTACCACTTATCTCTGTGGTAGAATAAGTCTTCTCAGCTTCAGTCAGTTGCCTTGACGTAAAATCAATAGGAGGTTGCTCTCCATGGACACCCTGACACAACGCGCACCCAGCAGCATTGTTCAAGACATTACATAATGTCTGTTGTTTCCAGATTTTTGGAAGGAATTTCTATTATGTTAATACTTCTTTTAATTCGATATAGCACAACCATTCAATAATTACGTAAGGAAAGGTTTTATTATGTGGTCTCAAGTGTGTCAGAAAACGTCTATCCACAAACACCCTCACGAATTTTGTCTAACAATTTCCAAGGTGCAGTAAAGACTGTAATTCCTTGCTCATTCCGGATGCTAGTAAATCCAGCACCACGTATGTTAATCACAGTTTAGGCCTCACACCCTCCTTATAAACTACATGACGGGGTAATTTACTTTCTCAAACGCAAAGTGACATTTTTGAGTGCTAAGTGTTAAATGAGGAGCCCATAACCTTTTCAGTCCTTTCCTCAGTCGTTGTCTGTGTTCCTCCGTATCTCCTAAAAGGAAGATTGTCATCAAATACTCTCAACATTGACTTGGCTTCGTCCAAAAACGCTCTAATGTAGCTGGTGCATTCGTTAAACCAAACGGTGTCCTTCTATGCAGGCAATGTACCCAAGGTACTGGAAACTTACATATATTCAGAGCAGTGAAGCAACTTTACCTTGCAACTGAAGGCTGGAAAAAAATTGTTTATTTTCTATACATATACGGTTGCTGACTCGCTGCATGATATTAAAGATTTGCAACTTAACTCACGCAATAAAAGCAAGTCTTTCGGTACAGACAGTATGCCTGTTAGATACCTTTCAGAGTATGCTGATGAAATAGCTAAAAAAATCATATAAAACCACTCACGCTCAAACACTGCAAGAAAGTGAATAGGAGCAGTCCACTAAATTACAGGGCCCTATGAACAACATCGAACAATATGAATTACTTCAAGAAGAACAATGTATGTTCAAAAATCGAACACAGTCTATTGACTCTCAATTGTGTTTCTCAAGAATGGTATTCCCTAAATTCGTGATGACTAACATTTTACTCACACAACTGCGGCCTCCGACGCTTCGGCTGCGGCCGCTGACCCAGGTCCACGCCGGGTGTTGGAAGATGTCAGAAAAATTTCGAGCTTCTGTAAAAGATCGCCCGGTTGTGACGGCGGATGCACAGGACCTAGGCCCAGCACGATCTTGACAACGGCTCACTGATGTGGTCAGCATTGGTGGCGGGCGAGTTTGCCGCGATCTCTGCTAATCCTGAGTTGATGATTGACAGAGGACCAGAGCTGGTACTGTCCCCTCACGTCTGCTGCTGGATGGGCCGCCCTTACTGCAACATCTCCTTAATACAGATTAACATGTCGATCACCGAGCTGAGCGCTACGCAGCGACCCAGTACACATCTAACTGCAAGTCTAACTGCGAGTGCGAGTGCCCTGTTGCTATCAAAGCTGGCGTATTTAAAGGAAGCACGAGCGACGCCATGACATCATGCTCGTTTGTAATGGCCGCATTCGTTCCACTTACACTGCTGATTCATCTGTCGTACTCGCCCCTTAGGTGTTCTTGCGACACAGTTACGTGTTGTTACGGCACACGTACGCGAAGTTGTGAAATGCAGTACAGCTGACGCTATACCTCTGTCTTGCACTCTACGAAGGTCTCCGTCTAACACAAACCCGCGTGCTAAGCAATTCTCTCGCCTGTTGTGTGTAACCCGGCCATTGCCCGTGCGTGACGACATATTCCGATATATGTGCAATCCTCTTTGCTCTTGGCTAACCTACTGCCTCTGGTTCTCGGCATAGGCAACGGAACTTTCACAATATTCCACGTTTCCAACTCTTTACTATTCCGCGACACTACAGCATGGAAACGAGTGTCCAGACCACACCAACATAGCAACACGCCGATTTTACAAATGAGTAGGAAGAAACGTGAGTAAGCGCCGTTGAAATACGAAACATGACCCAATGAATACTAAATCTCAGCAAATAGTTCTCCATACTAACGCTTCGTAAAATATTTACCGATGTCAACAGGTCAGTCCAACTACACAAATGCAACGGAAACATGGTATGTCGAAAAAAGGGATACATGCAACGATTTTTACTGGAATATATATTCTAAGGGTTGGATTATAAGAAAAAATTCAATGTAGACGATATCCTAACATTCCTTCTCACTCACTCACTCACTCACTCACTATATTGACAGGCCTGCCTTGGCCCGAGGTGTAGGAGATTAAGCTGGTTGAGCTGTTCCTCCTGAAATCTTCTGTGTTGGGAATTGTTTTCTTCTCGTTTTGGATTGGCCTCTGGTTTCTGTGGATAAAGGAACTTATCTGCCGGATTCCGGCGGCATCTTGTTCTTCTTTTTCTTGCTGCTTCCTGGCTGCCCGAATTCTATTTTCTTGAGGCGGGAGAAGTCCAACTGTTGCTGGATGTACATGAGTGCTTGGTCAGTCATGTACCGTCAGTCGCCGTCGGTGAAGATCGGGTGCTTGTTTATGAGCTCCAGATCTGCACGCCTGACGAGTTCCCTCCCGTGGATCTTCTGGTTCAAGGGTTTGCACCCCCCAGTGGAATGGATAAGGTTTATGAGGTAGGGGAGGGATGTTCCCTACTGTGAAAGGGTAGGGATGACCATGATGGGGGCAGCTACCGTCGCGCAGGGAATCTGCGATCTTGGTGAGCACCTCCCTCACACAGTTCTTGTTGGGGAGGGGGAGGCACTCGAACGGCTCGTCTTATTCTTCTCGCTCGGTTTCCATCGGCATTTCCAATGTCGTCTGCGTTTCCGCAGAGTCAGGAGTGACGACTGCTTCCGAGGGGGCCGTCTCCTTGTTGTCGGCGGTTTTCCCCGACTGCATGACCACCTCCCTAGCAACCTGCGTTGCCGCGTCGGCCAGGGAGGCGGTCGTTTGTGTTACCGCGTCTACCCCCGTACTGGGGGTAAAAGGTAATGATTTTACTATTTCATATTTCTAGTTTTTACTGAGTTTAACGAAGGCGATGTTGGCCTGATATATTTGACGATGCCCTTTGGCTACACTGACTAAATGATTCTTCTAAGAAATACCAAATTAAGGTATTGCCTCTTTCAATAGGTGATCTGTTTATACTTGCTTATAGGTTATCCAAGTCTGCACAATGCGATCGCGATTCTTAAATAGATGTCTTTGTTCTCTGTTTTCTGTGTAGATAACCTGAAGATCCCTAAATAAGGCGAAACGCGTCGTTGAAAAATAAAAAAAATAAAATTGCAACCAAGACTGTTTTAACCAATACTGTTAAGCACTGGTTTGCTGTATGCCACATATGGATTGGAAAAATTTCTATTGATCTCTGCAGTTCCTGGACACTCATTTTCTGTCTCCCTCTTCATGCACATGATGAGTCATTGGCAACTAATTTTTTTCATGTCAATTGTTAACACAACTCTTTCAAATGAGCCTTAACACAGACGGAACTTGCGACCTCCTTGTCCGTGTTGCCACCGATCAAAAAATAAAGAACACAGTCCATTACTTGCACAGTACAGTTACTTTATGAACATGCCTTGTATATTGTTTCAATACCGAGAAAGTATTTCAGATACTGTCCATTTTATGTATATTAGGATTTTCTTCAAATATCACATATATCATGTACACTTGTAGGAAGTCATTTTTTGGGAAGCTGTATTCATTTGTACACAAATTATATTCTTCAATTACTGCCTGCAGAACTGCTACACACAGGAAGCAATAATGTATGTAACGTATCTGGACACGTTGAATATCCAGTGAGTTACAATGTCTGCCGTCAACAAGGTGTATGGGCCGATAAAGGATGGGCTGCGGCCGGTTGTGGAGCTTGTCGCAGTGTGTCTGGATTGCACACTTACTTGGCGGAGTAGGATGCAATCGTCGTAATAGCTGACGAGCTGTAGATATAGCCAGGTGCACTCTTCGCCTACAAGATTATCTTGCCTGTGTGTATGGTGGAGAACGTGCCACACAAACTGTGGAGAAACAGAGATACCTTTATGCCGAGTAAATCATATACTAGTTACTACATTTGTAGAGTACATTTGTGTGTGTGTGTGTGTGTGTGTGTGTGTGTGTGTGTGTGTGTGTGTGTGTGTGTGTGTGTGTGTGTGTGCGAGCGAGCAGTTGCGATATTTTTAATACGTAGATAACTTTCATATGGAGCCAAATAAAATTGAGACCACTTCAACATTGTGTACAAAATAATAGAACACTTGTAAGGCAAACTTTTCATGAAAACAGCCTACAATTCTTCATGCAAAACTGTAATTAGTTTTGAATATTGACAATTATACATAGGGACTATTCTACATGAAATGCGTAAACTACTGAAGATATTTACTCAGAGGGTAAGAAAATACAAAAAATTTAATCTAGAAAAAAAACACATGTGTATTTGATAGATATACTTCTGACACCATTGAAATTTCTGTAATTTAAAGACTGTATGGAGTCTAAAGGACATTACATTGAAGCTACGTAAGTCTGTTCTTACCTGCATGTTGTATATGGTCTAAACATTCTACTCTTGCAAGTAACAGGCAAAATGTAAGGTGATTAAAATCCGTAACAATTTTCATCTTAAGATTGGTTAAGATCATTATTATCAGTTTGATACGAAGGCAGTCGTTGTGCTACCAGTAAAAAATTGGGAACTGAATATTTCAAAATAGTTACACAGAGAAAAATCAAAGTGAAGAACTTTTTGAATGTTGACATAATTATTATCCTTCGGCATGAAACACGGTTACAGTCACTTCGTCATAGTTCCATTAGTAGACCCCTTTAATTAAACAAATATTGTTAAAGAGTGTAAATTTTATCAAGTAGTGAAAACACTACCTCGTGTCCTTTCTTTGTCAGGGAGTGTGTATTTTACAAATGCTGAAGTGCGAAGAGAGACTGTGAACCACTGCAAGACCACTCCTCAGGAGAGGAAATTAAACAATAGTTTAGAAGAAAAAAGAAGAAATTACGTATATACACGATGTGATCACAAGTATCCGGACACCTGGCTGAAAATGACTTACACGTTCGAGGCTCCCTTCGTCGGTAATGCTGGAATTCAATACGGTGACGTCCACTATCGCAGCCGTACGTTCGATCAGTTGCTGGAAGGTATCCTGGGGAATAGCACCCCATTCTTCACGGAATGCTGCACTCATGTGAGGTATCTATGTCGACCCGTGAGGCCTGGCACGAAGTCGGCGTTCAAAAACATCCCAAAGGTGATCTATATGATTCAGGTCAGGACACTGTGCAGACCAGTCCATTACAGAGATGTTATTGTCGTATAACCACTCCGCCACAATCCGTACATTATGGATAGGTGCTCGATCGTGTTGAAAGATGCAGTCGCCATCCCCGAATTGCTGTTAAACAGTGGGAAGCGAGAAGGTGCTAGCCCTTTGCTGTGATAGTGCCACGCAAAACAGCGAGGGGTGCAAGCCCCTCCATGAAAAACACGACCGCACCATGACACCACCGCCTCCGAATTTTACTGTTGGCACTACACGCCCTGGCAAATGACTTTCACTTCGCATTCGCCATACCCACACCCTGCCATCGGATCGCCACACTGTGTACCGTGATTCGTCACTCCACACAACGTTTCTCCACTGTTCAATCGTCCAATGTTTACGCTCCTTACACCAAGCGGGGCGTGATTTGGCATTTACCGGCGTTATTTGTGGCTTACGAGCAGCCGCTCGACCATGAAATCCAAGTTTTCTCACCTCCCGCCTAACTGTCATAGTACTTGCAGTGGATCCTGATGCAGTTTGGAATTCCTGTGTGATGGTCTGCGTAGATGTCTGCCTATTACTCATTACGGCCCTCTTCAACCGCTAGCGGTCTCTGTCAGTAAACAGACGAGGTCGGCCTGCACGATTTTGTGCTGGACGTATCCCTTAACGTTTCCACTTCACTATCGCATCGGAAACCATGGACGTAGGGCTGTTTGGAGTGTGGAAATCTCGCCCACAGACGTGTGACACAAGTGACACCCAGTATCCTGACCACGTTCGAAGTCTGTGAGTTCCGCGGAGCGCCCCATTCTGCTCTCTCACGATGTCTAATGACTACTGAGGACCCTGATATGGAGTACCTAGTAGTAGTACCTACTATGAGAAACGTATGTTTTTGGTGTCCGGATACTTTTCATCACATAGTGTAAGTGAACATAACACATTTGTTGCACAGCTTTTAGTAACATTTAGTGATTACATTCCAAACTGATAGGAGCATAGCGTTCACATCAGTATTAACTGATTTGATATTAATTTTGACTAATGTATTTCGTTATTTACAAACATCATCTTACCGGGTAACATAAAAGCAGCTGTGTATATTCCTATAATAACCTGAATCTCCCGTAACGTGGTACTAGTACGTTACTGTCGTGAATATTGGAAGAGAAGAAATGGAAATTCCATGGGTGGCAGTTGCAGGTCAATGCAATGGAGTGAGAAATATCATCCGCTTGTCCTCTCTCTGCCGCAGAAACTAAATTAAATCTTCATACTGTAGTTGCCAAATTTCAAGGTAGGGTGTGCCGCTGACTGCCTACGTTAAAATCGAACAGTCGATATCAGGGAGCGGCTATATTGCATCGGATTTATTGCGAGGCAATGCCATTTGCGTCTGTTAATAAGGCCGCTATCCGCTTTTCATGAAAGCGACGAGAGTGGCTTCAGCCGCAGCCGCCCGTGGCATATGTATTAAACAAATGCCGATAGTGGACTACTGCTCATTCTGCTTTGGGAGGTTCACTAGAAGAGATGCCGCTACACGTCAAAACCAGCCGGTTGTAGACAAAAGGCCGTTGCGGACAAAGGGTGGGCCGTCCTTCGGGAGAGCTGGGAAGCTAGACGAACAGTGGCAAGTTCAAATCCTTGGTGTTTATGACATCGCCCTAGCTTACACCGAAACCTCGTCCTAATAGTAGCGACAGCCACGCTCCTTAACGAAATTGAAACCAAAATCCTCTGAAAGTATTGGAACACGGGTAAATCCAACATGTATACTTCCAAACCAGTTTCACTTTTGCGTGTAGAAGCTGTGAAACTGGAAAGACTGATATTCTTCCGAAAGTGTGATGCTTTCACACAATCTTACGTACAGCACAGGCAAATAAATGCGAGGAATAGAGCTCATTCGTCTTAATAACTGATGCATGCAAGTGCTGGCAAGAGTAACATTTGGAGAAAAGGAAAATAAAATTGAGGATCTTCTATATGAATATGAGACTGGCATTAGTAGTAAGGGTAAAGCCACCAGAGATGCAACAATGACACCGTTATTCACATGAAAGTCAAAACGTAAGAAATACCAAGACACTTCCAATGGATTTGTTGACGATGTACGAAAGGTGCAAGATGTTTAAAATCATTAAAAAATGAAGCATGTTATGTATAAGCTGCAGGTAAATATGGGTAGCATACAAAATGCCTAAAACCCATTGCAGGACAATAAGAATTAAATATTAGTTTTTATGGGGCACAGTATGATTCGAAGTTAAGGAGTGTTCGGATTAAAAATGCCGTAAGGAGGCAGTATTACTGCCCTTAGGTTCAACTTGTACATCGAAAAGGCTATAACGAAAAAAATAAAAGAATTTTTCAGAAGTGGAATTTAAATTCCAAGTGAAACTACATCGGTGACAACAGTCGAAGAAGACATGCATTTCTATAGCAAAAATGAGATTTAATTACAGATCATGAGGAATAAAATGAACTATTTAATGACCATAGAATATTGATAGAGAATAAAACGAAGACATATGATAATAATAAGTCCAGCGATAGACTGAACATCAACATTGTGGACTACACAGTAGACGAGATGAAGATACTCGGGTACTTGGGAAGCAAACCATTGCTTAATGGTTTGTAGCAAGGAGGATATAAGAAGCTGACTACCACAGAAAAAGAGAATATCCTACTTTAAAGAAACTTTAAATTGTGAAATAATTTTCTGAGAATTTAGGCGATTAAAGAGCATTGCATGCAAGTGAATAACGGACTGTGCAAAAATTTGAAAAGGATACAATAAAGCGTTTGAGATGTGGTGTTAAAGAAGAATGTCTAAAAGTTAGGTGGACAGACGAAAAATTTGTAGGAAATCCATAGAAGCAGCCAGGAAACAGAATAAGTGGGAAATATTCTCTAAGACAAGACACAGGATGACAGGAGATCTGTAAAGATACCGGGGAATAGCTGCCGTGGTTATAGAG
Organism: Schistocerca nitens; assembly: GCF_023898315.1. Taxonomy (NCBI): domain Eukaryota; kingdom Metazoa; phylum Arthropoda; class Insecta; order Orthoptera; family Acrididae; genus Schistocerca; species Schistocerca nitens. The sequence goes on from NC_064615.1 coordinate 1,119,220,361, forward strand.
GAAGAAGGAGAAAGGAAAAACTGTAGGGCAAGACTCGTCTCCCTGGTGCTTCTGGAAACGTGTCTGCAGCAATGTTCCGCAGTCTTGATCCGCGAGAATGTGCAGGCGGTACTGCTTTCACAGCTACACAGAACAATTGTATCAGAATGTGGGAGTGGTACTCACATCACTATGCACTTCCTGTCAGTGCTCAGGAAAATCCAGCCACAGGCGACATGATCCACCGATACTAAGCCCGACAGCTACTACGTAAGAGACGCATATCCCTCCTGGCCGTATGTCAGATCCTGACATTGAAGTTACTGAATATCTCTGATGGCTCTGTTTTTAACTCAGACACGGCGTAGCTAGAATACTCAGGCATTTTTATAAAAGCTTGCCACTGCGAAAATCTCCGACGACATATCGGTCACACAATTCCTTGATTTACGGTATTTTATTTTATTCTGAATCTGAACTTGACGCTTCTGATTTTCTTTCAAAAATTATACCCTTTTAACATTTATATTTCCCACGTGGCTCATTTTAAACCTATTAAATAACTTCGGCTATTGAGTTTTACCATAATGGGATCTTCTTATAAGATCGTTATCCCATGCGCGACCGCCAACTATGAGAACCAGGTAATTTTTCCTGTTGCCTTTGGAGAGCCAACTCATTACTGTAAGGCAACATCGGCTGGTTGTTGTCCACTCCACACTTCCCATTTCAACACCCGAGGTGGTGCCTAATGGGGAGCGCAAAAACTTTACAAGAAATTTGGGAAATTAATACAGGTTAAACCAAAACAAATGCAACCGACACCTTAAAAATTCTTATACAAAACGTTGTTGAAGAAAATCAGTGCTATTAATCTATGGGCAATTTAAGTAACAAAGACAACGTCAAAGAAGCAGTAAAATAGTGGAATACATGAAGTAAACTTTTCACAATGGAGGACACAACAAAAATCAAAATTTTCTCTTAAATTTCTTAATATCTAAGTCTCACAAGCGTATGTTATAACTGGTATGAAACGGGTTTTACGTACTGCAAATTTAAGACACATTAACTAAAAATGTCAGATGGTTCAAGTGGCTCCAAGCCATATTTCACACTTGCCTAGATAATAGCGATTAGAACTCGCTGCCCACCCCAGAATTTATTGATCTCTTGTGTTTCCATAGTTACTCTTTCGCAATTCCGATAAAAGCCAAGTAAGAATTATGACTCGATTTACAGTTTTAAGGTTCAAATGGCTCTGAGCACTGAGACTCTACATCTGAGGTCATCAGTCCCCTAGACTTAGAACTACTTAAACCTAACTAACCTAAGGACATCACACACAGCCATGCCCGAGACAGGATTCGAACCTGCGACCGTAGCAGCAGAGCAGTTCCGGACTGAAAAAACTAAAAATATTTGAAAGGAGTTTCTCCACACCGTTATCAAAATTTTCAAGGTAAAATCACAGCTGAACTAAGGAAACTAACATATGTTTATGATTTACATGGGTAACTAGACATAAGAAAAACTGGGAAACTTTTGTGGCATGGAGCCGCACTTCATCCTCCGGAAGGAACGAAAAACCACCAAGTGTGTACAAAAATCTTCAAGGACGAAGACGTTAAGTACATTTCTTTGACAGCATCAGTGAAGATGTGAAAATCCGACGTATGAGGAACTAGGAAATTAAATGTCAAGACAGAACTACAAAACAATGTGAAATCAACGGTGGAGAGCTATTTTAGCTTCTGAAGCTTGTTAATACTAATGCTAATATTAGAAATAAATTGGCACATTGTAGAAGTAGATAAAAATACCGTATATTGGTGTTGAGGTAAATATATGCTTAGATGAAGTTGACGAGTTACATTCCAGCTAAGCTGAAAACACCTAAAGATGGGCCCTACAGCAAAAACTGGTAATCGTCTATATTACATCACAAATGCGACTAAAATAATTATGCAACACCTATTCTATTTCCCTAAAGGCATACGGTCCACCCTTTCATGAAACTCTGTTGAGTGTATATTGGGGACCTGTGATCAGGTCAGATTCTACATTTACGCTCGAAACATTGTGAAACTCCCGTAGGTATCGTGAGAGTAAGGTTAGGGATACTAAAGCAAGAGCAGTGATAACCCAGTATCACTTTTACTGTGCAATGGAGTATGAAAGCATCATCAGAAAAAGTGTACGACAATGTTTAGTACGTTCAATTTCAAATATTCCCGTTGTACAGATCGTTCCACACAATTTCGGGCGAACATCCTGATGTCTGACACTTTCTACCACAATATTTCGGCGCAGAGACTTCCGTCCATTTTCAAGTGGATATTCACACAAATGCACTAAGCTCCCATATTTAAGACCCCGCCGGCGCATGCGTGGTGCCTCCAGCTGACGTTGCGCATCCGCTGCTTGAGCGCATGCACTTCTGTTGCAAGTCTGTCGGCTGGGCCACGTGTCCTCCATCGATTGACTTCGTATGTAAAAATCGCAAAACGACGCCGGCGCTAAGTTATTCTGTGACAAGATTCCAAGAAGACTGCTAAGGGACTCAGTCATATTTTCACTAGTTCATTGATGATGGAACTTCAAAACTTGGACGTATATACCACAGTTCTTGGATCACTGAATTTCCGCCAATCATTTGATGAAATACAGTGTTCGGCGGTAGCCGACTTATTGACGTGGAGTAGGTGAGTATGCCCCTGATGTTCTACAATGCAATTCCTGGCAATGACATTAACACTTTCGTTATCATTTTATCTGAAAGTGTTTCGCCCTCTTTCTTCATTTTTGTGTTGATTTCTCCTATTTCCTAAATGACTGTAACCACCGAATCATCATCAAACTGGAGCGAGAAAAACTTTTGCTGAAGTTGGTGAATACTCAATAGGGTCTCCTTTTCATACACAGTCTTCTATTTTTTCCCACATGCCGGCTGACGTCTTACATCGAGTATAGATTTAAGTGTCAGGAAGTCGTTTCTGAAAGTATTTGTATGGAGTGTAGCCATGTATAGAAGTGAAACATGGACGATAAATAGTTTAGATAAGAAGATAATAGTCAATGTCAGAACAAAGATGAATTTTTAAAGAAAATGTATAGTGTATTACCGAGTGATGTTCTCACTCCAGTAAATGAAAGTAATGAGCAGCATGATGTTACTGTTTTCGAAGCAGGTGAATCGGTGGGAGCACTGAAATTACAATTGGAAATAGAAAAAGGATATGAGGTATCATTTCTGAGAAAGCTGACCAAATTACTAAGCAAATGATAAATGTGCCGAATAGTATAGACAGGCATTCGGACATTATTTTACTGACTCATTTTGCAGAAAAGGGAAGAGTTAAAGCTTTGAAACAATTTATAGAAGCAGCAGAAACGAGAAATAAATATGATACGTCATCAGCTAACACAAATCTAAAAAAAGTAGCAGAGATAATGATACTAATGATGTGGGTATTCTCGTGTAGATTCGTATTCTTTATTAGTTATTTAGGATCTGTACATGCATTAGACTTCGTCAGTACATTTTCGTATTAATATTACGAAACAGGTATTGACATTCTCTGCATTGTTGTAACTGGCATTTCTAAAAGTTTTTCTAAGGAATCAACTGGGTTTGCCAGCAAGGAGCTGTGGAGTTTTTCCTTAAATGATTTGATAAGTACGTATGCTTGTGACATGTTTACACAGTTTGTTATACAGGGTGTACATAAAGTCCTGGAACACTTCCTATTAGCCCGCATCTCGTGGTCGTGCGGTAGCGTTCTCGCTTCCCACGCCCGGGTTCCCGGGTTCGATTCCCGGCGGGGTCAGGGATTTTCTCTGCCTCGTGATGGCTGGGTGTTGTGTGCTGTCCTTAGGTTAGTTAGGTTTAAGTAGTTCTAAGTTCTAGGGGACTTATGACCACAGCAGTTGAGTCCCATAGTGCTCAGAGCCAACACTTCCTATTATTTATTGCACAAGAACCAAACATTGTACATATATATATATATATATATATATATATATATATATATATATATATATATATATATATATGTGCCCTATCTGAGCCTCAGGTACAGGGCGGGTCGCAGGTGGCGGATAGCGAACGATCCATCAGATATGGTGGACAGCTGCGAATAAGGGGAAACCCAAATAAGCAGTCCCGGACCGAGGCGGCAGCATCACGAGGGTGTGGTATTGTGACTTTTGGCAAGGGTCACACTCATTCAAAAACCACAGAACCCGAAGACGTTGCTGTGTCATGGCGAGTAAGTGCCGCCATTACAATAAGCACCGTCAACACCCAAATCCAGGACGCGTCTGAAGTGGGAACCATTGGCATCCTGGTCAGCGTCTGTTCACACAATGTGCGGCTCGTCATAATGCTCCAGGAACTAACAATCCCTGGTTCTAAACACCCAGTGGAAACACTGGACCAACTTGATTACAAGCAAGTATGACTCGTGCAAGTAATAACAACATTACCCCAGGTGGTAAGCAATCCACCCATCAACAGATGGCAACCAGGAATTCGGATTCTGGGGAACCTGGACTTACACGATTACATCAGAGAAAGTCGGAGCTCTCTGGCAAACTTCCACTTAAAACACCTACATACATTGGAACCAGGAAAACTTCTAAACCTTACAACAGAACTTGAAAAGCAAAAGATAGTAATACTAGCTTTACAGGAGACACGTTTTACAGATGAAGAAACATCAGATTATGGCAACTATCGCATCTTAAAGAGCAAGACGGATAAACGAATCGGAAGAGGAGCCCCCCATCTCGGGATGGCGTTTATCATACACAAGAGTGTGCTCAGCTCCATCAAGGAAGTTACTCCCGTAAATAATAGGATAATGACGATGCGCTTACAATGTGCCAACAAAACATACACAATGGTTAATGTTCATGCTCCCACAAACGGAGACAACAAGAAAAACCCCATAGAAACAGAAAAGTTCTGGGAAAATTTGGAGCATATAATGGCCAAGATTCCAAAAGATGATACAAAAGTTCTACTCGGCGATTTTAATGCCCAAATTGGTAGAGAGAAAATCCACCAAAAAACCGTAGGCAAATATCCTGCACATAAATTTACCAATAAAAATGGCACAAGGCTCGTCGAACTATGTAAGCAGAATAACCTGAAGATAATGTCAACATCTCTAAGAAAATGTCCAAGAAAACAAGACATGGAGATCTCCTATACAACAAATTGGCGAGTTTCAAATAGATCATGTGGCGATTTCATACCCAGTAGAAAAAGAAATTTACGACGTCCAAGTACGCAGAGGAGCAAACATTGATTCAGACCATTACCTAACTAGAATTAAAATCAAGTTTACAGCACGAAGAAATCATCAGAAGAAAACAGAAATACAGAAATATGACACCAAGAAGATTAAAGCATCTAAAGTAAAAGATTAATGGGGGGAGGAAAGGGCAAACACATGGGAAGAATTTCATTCTAAAATCACGGGAATAGCTAAGGAAACTATTCCCTTGAAAAAGATATTCAAACACCCTTGGTGGGATTTAGACTGTGAAAATGCATTGGAAAGGAGAGAAAAAGGCATTTCAAGAATGTAACAGTAAAAAATCACAAGAAAGTCTACATTTATTTAACGAGGTTAGAAAGCAGGTTTCAAAATCTATTAGGCAAGCAGAAAGGAAGTACACAAAGGCACAACTGGATGCCACAGGAGAAAATTTCCAAAACTATAATACAAGAGACTTCTACAGAACTTTCGCAGATAAAATACGAGGATATATCCCTCAAAATTTATGTTTCAGAAAACCAGATGGTAAATTAGCCCTAACAAACCAGGAAAACTGTCAAGTATTGGCTCAATATTTTTCTAACCTACTAAATTGCCCAGAACCTAGTTTAAGGTTTCCCAAAGAAATCTGTGCCAACGCTCAACCGGATTCATTACCACCAACACAGGAAGATGTCAAATGTCACATTAAAAACTTAAAAAATAATAGAACATCAGGCGAAGATGGCATTGTTGCAGAGCTATTAAAAAACCTAGGACCAAAGACGTTGCAAGAGCTCACAAAAATAACAAAAATATGGGAAACAGAAAAATTACCAGAGGAGTGGAAATGTGCCCTTATTCACCCGTTACATAAAAAAGGAGACAGAACAAATGTAAAAGTGAGATTCCCCTGTAGTTATTGACAAGTCACCTACAAAATTCTCTCAACATGCCTGCTGAAAAGAACACAAGAGCAGCTGGAATGCCAAATTGGTGATTATCAAGCAGGCTTCCGCCCCGGTCGCTCATGCATAGAACAAATATTTAATTTAAAGACAATATTAAAACACAAAGCAATTAGAAATGCCCCCATAATTTGTACATTTGTAGATTTTAAGAAAGCCTATGACTCAATTGACCGGCAATCTTTAACATTTTAGAGGAACTTGGACTTGACTCCAAAACACTAAAGTTTATCAAAGAATCACTGACAGACACTGTATCTAAAGTTAAATTCAGGGGAGAAATCTCTGAACCTTTTCTCATAAAAACTGGAGTACGTCAAGGTGACGGGCTATCTCCACTTTTGTTTAATATAGTCCTGGATAAAGTCATTAAGGAATGGGAAAAAGAATTAAAAAAATCAATCCTACTGGAAACCAATCCATCTTGGTAGAACCAAAGACAACGTCGAGATATCTTGTTTAGCATTCGCGGACGACTTGGCCATACTTGCAGATGATGAAGAAATCGCCACCAAACAAATAGAGATCCTTAAGGAATGCGCAGATAAAGTAGGTTTACAAATTTCGTTTCAAAAGACAGAATTTTTCTGTACGAAATTCCATATACACAGTTTGAACACAAAATATGGAAAAATAAATAGAGTAAAACATTTTAAATACCTAGGTGAAATTTTGGAGCCAACCGGAAGAGAAAGTTGCACAGAAGATCAGACAACAGAAAATGAAGAGAGCATATGGTATGACACATGAAATATACAATAAAAAATGCATCTCCTCGAACACAAAAATCAGACACTACTGCGCAGTAATTAGGCCAGCAGCACTATATGCTAGTGAAACGCTCACACTCCACACAAAATGTGATTTAGAAAAAATACTAAAAGAACGAAAAATTATGAGAAAGATTTTAGGTCCAAAATTAACAGAAGAAGGATACCGGATACAATCAAGAAGAACCACAGAAACTAATCTTCGCCTTCTTATGTCTGCTGCCAGGTTTGATATAAAATTTTATGGAAATGTCACTAGACTTCCCCCCACACGACTCACCAACAGAATTCTCACTTACATAGAAAAAGTCACATCAAAAACACCATGGATTAGCCAAGTAAAGTTAGATTTACAAAAAGCAAATATTGAACTTAAAGATGTCAAAGATAGAAAAACTTTTAGAAATAAGGTGGAAAAGTGGAATGTATTGTCGGAGAAGGAAGCACTAAAGAGACCAGGAACAAAATGGACAGAAGAAAGAAAAAGAAAACATGGAGAACGAATGAAAGAAGTATGGAAGAAACGACGTCAGAAAGCTTTGCGTGATCCTTCTGGGTCCATTCGCGGTAAGTAAGTATATATATATATATATATATATATATATATATATATATATATATATATATATATATATATATATATATATATATATATATATATATATAATGTGTGTGTGTGTGTCATTTTGAAGAGAAACCCTGAAAGTTTTTTTTGTTTTTTTCATGTATACCACCACAGCGTAGTTTGGCAATTTACAGATAATCAGCGCTAGTCGCAAACATGGCGGGTTCAGATGCGGAGAGAGCTGTTTCATGAAACGGCCTCCCCGCTCACTAGATCGTGTGAATTTTTTCTGTCCGTACACATTAAAGATCTCATGTACGAGGGCGGTTCAGAAAGTAACCTCCGATTGGTCACAGTGCGGGTTGTGGGGGGAGTAGCGACGCAATCTGTGCGTTCACGCACTCAACAGGTCAGTCGGCATCAAGCCGTGGTCGAGTGAACGTCGTACCTGCGCTAGTTTAGTTTTTGTGGCAGTTTGAAATGTGTGCTGCAATAGAAAACCCCCGCCAAATGTGAAGTGCGTGCTGTCATAAGGTTTTTTACAGCCAAAGGATATTCTGCAGCAGCTATTCATCATGAGCTTTGTGCCGTGTACAGACCAAGAGTTATGAGTGAAGGAGTTGTCCGTGAATGGGTACGTTTATTTAAAAGTGGACGAGAAAACGTTCATGATGAAGAGAGGAGTGGTAGACCATCATTGGTGACTGACGAACTCGTTCAGACAGTTGATGCAAAAGTTCGTTAAAATCGACGTTTCTCAATGTCGGAGTTGTCTACTGGTTTTCCACAGATTTCTAAGACTCTCTTGTACGAGATAGTGACAGCAAGATTGGGTTACCGTAAGTTCTGTGCACGATGGGTGCCCAAAATTCTTACCGACCACCACAAAACTCAAAGAATGGCCTCTGCATTAGACTTTCTGTCACGTTATGAGGACGAAGGAGAACCATTGTTAAACAGAATCGTGACCGGTGACGAAACCTGGATTAAGTACGTGAACCCTGAGACAAAAGAACAAAGATATGGGCAAATTCAAATTCGCCTACCAAACCAAGAAAAAATTCGCAAGATTTTTCTGCCAGAAAACTGATGGCAACGGTGTTTTGGGATGCCAAAGGGGTGTTGTTGGTTGAATTCATGGAACGTGGTACGACCATTAATCAAGACGTGTACTGTGAAACAATAAAAAATTTAAGACGGGCTATACAGAACAAACGCCGTGGTATGCTGACTTCCGGTATAGATTTTTGCACGATAACGCCCGTCCTCACTCTGCTCGCAGAACAACGGCCCTTCTTGAGTCCTTCAAGTGGGACGTTATCAACCATCCACCTTACAGCCCAGACCTGGCGCCAAGTGATTATCACCTCTTCATGCATTTGAAGAAATGGCTCAGGTCACAGCGGTTTGATGACGACGAAGAGCTCAAAGATGCGGTCACAGGCTGGCTCCAGGCACAAGCGGGTGATTTTTATGCAGAAGGAATTACAAAGCTTGTGAAGAGATACGATAAGTTCTTCAATCGCTATGGAGACTATGTAGAAAAATAGTGCAAAGATGTAGTTGTAAGATGTATATATTAAAATATTTTTATTTAACTTGGTGTATTTTTTTAAATCAACCGGAGGTTACTTTCTGAACGGCCCTCGTATATACCGCTTTTATCATGTAATGTAGCAGAGCTCCGGGAGAGAATATGGGAAGCGACTGCCACAGTCGACGATGCCGTGTTGGGACGGGTATGGCAAGAATTCGAATACCATATTGATGTCTGCCGGGTCACTCATGGTTCGCTTTCGAATGGTTGTAAAAAAAAAAAACCCTCTTTCAGAATTTCTCTTCAACAAGCAATAAATATGACATCTGTCCACTGTTAAGTTCTTGTGCAATAAATAATTGAAAGTGTTCCTGGAATTTACGTACACCCTGTATATTCTGATTGTCACGTAAATATAACAACGGTTAGTTTTTGCTACTCTATTTTGTAGCAAGAAGATAGATGTATTCATTCTTCTATTGTAATCAGGTCTTCGATTTGTTACAGTTAAATTTGGTAGCTCAGTGAGTATGTAACTAACACTTTCTTGAAAATGTCAATTACAGCTAAAACCTTACACTTAACGAACTAAAGCTTGCAGTGAGTTCTACCATAATCTGTCTATCTATATCCGGATCCAGCACCAGCTACTGCCGTGTATGGGAGCTGACGAGTCTTCTCCATTTGGCTCGGTCCTCCCACCACTTTTCTTCCTCCACTTGCTGCCAGGTCACACCTCTCCTTTCCACAGATATTCTCACTCCCGTTCTCCACCTTGTTCTTGGGCGCCCTCTAGGTCTTTTTCAATCCATCTTTAGTTCTCCCATGATTTTGGGAGTCTCTGCCCACACGTCCTCTTAACATGCCTATACCATCTTAATCTCTTTTTTTTTCAATTTCTTCTCTCATACTTTGTTGTTTGAAGTTCTTTCTGATATCTATGTTCCTTCCTTTGTCCGTTCTTGTTCTTCCCTTAACTGTTCCGAGAAATTTCATTTCCCCTACTTGCAGTCCGCTCCAGTCCCTTTCTGTCATCGTCCATGTTTCTCCTCCAAACGTGACAATAGGGAAGTAATAACTCTTATACATAAGGAGTTTTGCTTTTTCTGAAACTTCCTTATTCCAAATCAGGTGTTTCATTGTTTGGTAGAAATTGCCTCCCTTCTGTAACCTCCTATTAATTTCGTTGGTTATTCTACCATCGCTACATATTTCACTCCCTAAATAAGTGAAACTGTCTACCAGTTCGAGGGATTCTCCATTCAAAGTAATATTTCTGTTGATCTGTTTGTATATTCAAAATACCATTACTTCACTCTTATTTTTATTTATTTTTAATCCATACCTTTTCATTATTTCCTTCCACCCATCAAGTTGTTACTGTAAATATACCTCTTTATCGCCTCATATTACATATCACCTGCACAAATCATCTTTTTGTCTTTTATTTTTACCTTATCTTTAACTGCCCTATTCATTCCCTCCATCACAACATTAAAAAGTGCAGGAGATAGAATACTTCCTAGTTTAAGTCCTTGTCTTATTTTGAAGTACTCAGAGTTCCCCAGTGAAGTTCTAATTCTATTGTGTCCTTAGTACATTGTCTTTATTAATTAATGTATCCATCTTCTATATCCCTTTCTTCATTTCTTCCCAGAGTCTTCCTTGTTAACTGAGTCATATGCGTTTTTTATGTCTATAAAAACCATTATCACCCTTTTGTTATACGCCCAACTCTTTTCCATCAGTTGGCGGATAGAAAATATCAGGTCGATTGTGCTTCTTCCTTTCCTAAACTCATGCTGTTCTTCACTCATCTCCATTTCTATCTTTGGACTTATTCGATTCAGTAAAATTCTTTCAAAAATCTTGGCTGTATGACTCATAAGGGTTATTCCTCTGTAGTTTTTACAGAGTCTTTTATTGTGTGTTTTGAAGATGGGAACAATGTCTCCTCTTTTCCAATCGTTTGGTATTGTACTATTTCGCCACAGACTACATTCGCCACAGACTACATTCCCACTGGACCTGCTACTCTTATCATGTCCACTCACACTTCATCAGATCCTGGGGATTTTCCCCCATTCATCTTCATCACAGCTATTTACATTTATTCCTGTATAATTTATCCTAATTCTGCTTCCCAGCTTCTCTCAATTTCTGCATTATTTGTTGTTTCCTCGTGTACCTGCTCCTCAGCGTTTAAAAGTTTCTTAAAATGTTCTTTCCAGAGATCTTTTATATTACTTGGATCTTCAATCACAGTACCATACTTTGTTTCCATCTTTACTGGTACTTCAGAAGCCTTCCTTTTATTTTTCATCATTTTGCAGAACATTTTCTTATTGCTCTTCACATCTTCAAGTTTTTTTGTACACTCTCCCCATGCTTTTTTTCTTTGCTGTTTCCACTATTTTGTTTGCACTTCTTTTCCTATATACATCCTTTGTGGTCCTCATCATTTTTAGTTTTCCACCACTCTCTTCATGCTACATTTTTCCTTCTAACTGCTTGGATTCTGATATCATCCCACCAACTTGCCTGTCTTACTTTTTACTTTCCAGATGTTCTACCACATACGTTTCGCGCTGCTTCGACTAATGTGTCTGAATGAACTCCATTCTTTTTATACATCACAGAAAACTTCTTTTGGAAATTTTTGTGTGATTAATTCTCTATACTTATCAGCACTTTAACTCTCCTTCAGTTTCCAATCCCGTACCCTCGTAACTTTCTTCTGTTTTCTATTTTTCACACACTGATTCATTTTCCATTGTACCACCAGTAATCTATTGTCTCCATCTGCGCTCACTCTTGGAATTACCTTCACATTTGTTACTTTCTCTCCCCATTCACTATCTACTAGATTATAATCTATTACACAATTGGTTCTTCCATCCAAACTGGATCTGGTGATATCAGACAGCTGGTTTATGAAGAGAGAAAGTCATGTTATTTTCATTCCATTCCTTTGGCACAAATCCAGGAGTCTTTCCCCTTCTTCATTTCTGCCTCCATATCCAAAACATCCCAACACTTGCTCAAATCCCTTTCTGTCTTTGCCTACCTGTCCATTAAAATCTCCCATCACTATATTAGCACTATCTATACGGTTCTCTAACTAATTTTCAAAGTCCATCTTCTCTTCTTCGTTACACCCCACTTGAGGTACATAAATCTGGATAACTTTTAGTGTTTGTTTTCGGAATCTCAGGTTAAAGATTATGATCCTGTCTAATATATATCTCACATATACACTCCTGGAAATTGAAATAAGAACACCGTGAATTCATTGTCCCAGGAAGGGGAAACTTTATTGACACATTCCTGGGGTCAGATACATCACATGATCACACTGACACAACCACAGGCACATAGACACAGGCAACAGAGCATGCACAATGTCGGCACTAGTACAGTGTATATCCACATTTCGCAGCAATGCAGGCTGCTATTCTCCCATGGAGACGATCGTAGAGATGCTGGATGTAGTCCTGTGGAACGGCTTGCCATGCCATTTCCACCTGGCGCCTCAGTTGGACCAGCGTTCGTGCTGGACGTGCAGACCGCGTGAGACGACGCTTCATCCAGTCCCAAACATGCTCAACGGGGGACAGATCCGGAGATCTTGCTGGCCAGGGTAGTTGACTTACACCTTCTAGAGCACGTTGGGTGGCACGGGATACATGCGGACGTGCATTGTCCTGTTGGAACAGCAAGTTCCCTTGCCGGTCTAGGAATGGTAGAACGATGGGTTCGATGACGGTTTGGATGTACCGTGCACTATTCAGTGTCCCCTCGACGATCACCAGTGGTGTACGGCCAGTGTAGGAGATCGCTCCCCACAACATGATGCCGGGTGTTGGCCCTGTGTGCCTCGGTCGTATGCAGTCCTGATTGTGGCGCTCACCTGCACGGCGCCAAACACGTATACGACCATCATTGGCACCAAGGCAGAAGCGACTCTCATCGCTGAAGACGACACGTCTCCATTCGTCCCTCCATTCACGCCTGTCGCGACACCACTGGAGGCGGGCTGCACGATGTTGGGGCGTGAGCGGAAGACGGCCTAACGGTGTGCGGGACCGTAGCCCAGCTTCATGGAGACGGTTGCGAATGGTCCTCGCCGATACCCCAGGAGCAACAGTGTCCCTAATTTGCTGGGAAGTGGCGGTGCGGTCCCCTACGGCACTGCGTAGGATCCTACGGTCTTGGCGTGCATCCGTGCGTCGCTGCGGTCCGGTCCCAGGTCGACGGGCACGTGCACCTTCCGCCGACCACTGGCGACAACATCGATGTACTGTGGAGACCTCACGCCCCACGTGTTGAGCAATTCGGCGGTACGTCCACCCGGCCTCCCGCATGCCCACTATACGCCCTCGCTCAAAGTCCGTCAACTGCACATACGGTTCACGTCCACGCTGTCGCGGCATGCTACCAGTGTTAAAGACTGCGATGGAGCTCCGTATGCCACGGCAAACTGGCTGACACTGACGGCGGCGGTGCACAAATGCTGCGCAGCTAGCGCCATTCGACGGCCAACACCGCGGGTCCTGGTGTGTCCGCTGTGCCGTGCATGTGATCATTGCTTGTACAGCCCTCTCGCAGTGTCCGGAGCAAGTATGGTGGGTCTGACACACCGGTGTCAATGTGTTCTTTTTTCCATTTCCAGGAGTGTATATGACGGTAATATCTGTTCCCGAAAGAACAGTTACCGTGGATATCCATGCAGCTTTGCTAGAAATGAAATGATAATTAAGTGGACACCCTAGCTGCAAACAGGCGTTGATGTACTTCATTGGGGACATGTTGAAAATGTGTGCCCTGACCGCGACTCGGATAGGGCGTCTGCCATGTAAGCAGGAGATCCCGGGTTCATCTGAGCCACCGCGGGCACAGAAGATAGTGCGTCTGCAAGGACGTATCCTTTGCACGCTCCCCGAGAGATCCACATTCCCATCATGTCCACACCACTACATTCGTAGAGCGCCTAATAGATGTTTGCCCATCATACTCATTACTCGCGGCAGATTAATCTTCCAAGTCCCGTACGAGTTCGGGCATAGCGTGTGCATTCGCACAAGAAGGTCAATGGCCGGGAAGCCATATTTTAACTATATCTGACGGTAGTATCTGTTCCCGAAAGAGCGTGCAAGGGATACGTCCCTGCAGACGCACTATCTTCTGTGCCCACGGTGGCTCAGATGGATAGAGCGTCTGCCATGTAAGCAGGAGATCCCAGGTCCGAGTCCCGGTCGGGGCACACATTTTCAACATGTCCCCAATGAAGTACATCAACGGCTGTTTGCAGCTCGGGTGCCCATTTAATTATCATTTCGTATATCTCACACTTTCAATAAAGCTTTGTACATTCTTATTCATTATCACTGCCACACCATTTCTTCCAAAGCTTTTATTCCCACTCCAGTACAGCTTCCCTCCTCCTCTCAAATTCTTCTCACATTTTCCCTTTCACTTCGTTTCGCTGAATCCCAAAATATCTAACTTTCTCTCTGTTAGTACATCTGTAATTTCTTCCATTTTTCCATTGAGGATTAATATATTAAGGGTGTCAATATTTAGGTTATTTTTTAGTCCATTTGGTTTCATCTTCTTGTACTGATGAATATCATCAGATCTCCCATCATTCGCACCAGTACTTGAAGAAGCAGTGGAGTTAAATCCTGACTGGTTCGTTCCGAGGCTCGTCTGTGTTTTGAAGGCAATATATGAAGTCTTTCCTACTGGCTTGCTAGGCCTAACACAAGAAAGGATTTTCTGTTGGGTTGTCTCCCTCAGCCTTTCGAGTTTCTCCTCCATCACAAGGCAGTGGTTCCCTTCTCATTTAATCCCTAGAAAGGAGGGTCCCTCATCTGCCATCTACCCCATTCTGAAGTCTTTCTTTTCCACCACTGCTGCCATCAGGGTCTTCCTGTAACCCTGGGCATGGGTTCCGTGTTATATCCCACGGGATTGGGTTCCTGCCTGAACTCAGCCATCTTATCACTCTGGCCTAATGAAGTGTAGAATGCCCACCCCCCCGCGACGTGGATGTGCCAGACAGGAATTACTCCAGTGGAGGAATAGGGAAGGGGACCCTACCTCCCTGGAGCCAGGTTAATGATTGTGTATGGTGCCACAATAAAAGGTTTCTGCCGTAATGATAATGATATTATTCCGCCATAATGATAATGATATAATGATATAATGCTTTATTCAAAATCGAATAAAATTGTAACCTGTTTTTATACATACGCAATGAATTAGATACATAGCACAATAATACATTCTTCTGAATATGAAATTGATTAACAAAATGGTTTAGTTACAAATAAAATGGTTAGCTTAACACTATTTACATACTTTGCGAAGCACTTCTTATTCTGCACCTAAGTATAATATTGTTCTAATGTGAAAAAGGATTTGTAACAGGAATTTCTTTTGCTGTAAGTTAAGCTTCATTGTGGGTAGGGTCACAACTTTATTGGGCAGTGCATTGGCTAACAGTAAACCTGCATATTGTGGACCCTTTTGATAGAGTTCTAGGCTGCTGATGTAAAACTTTTCTTCATTTCTTGTATTGTACTGCTACAAATCAGAGCAAATGTTGGGCTGTAGTCCCTTAACAAGTAATATTGCTTTGAGATGCATATGATTATTACAGTTAGCACCCTAGTTTTTGGAAACAAACCCAGGAATGATTCCTTACATTTTGCTCCACACATGATTTTTATATCCCTTTTTTGAAGTTGCAGTAGCTTATTAAGATTTGGCTTGGTTGTTATTCCCAAAATGTCTAGCCTGTGATTCAGGTGAGAGGAAAATATAGCATAGTACACAGTCTTTAGACCAACAGCGTATTTGCAGAACTTGTTAACCATATTAATTACAAATATATTTTAATACAAATTACATCCTAGGTTTTCAACATGTGTGTCCTATTTTAGATTTCTTTAAATTGTTAAACCGAGGAATTTTACACTAACGTCAGATTTCTCCTTAATTACAAGAATTTCATAATTTTTTTGCTGTTTTCCCAGAGTAGTAATCTCTAATTTAAAACAGATGGGAAAAACGTAAAATATGTTGTCCTTACGTATTCAGAGGGACACATGACATCAGTCTCTTCAGTAAGTATACTACACTTAATGCCTAAAAATTTAACATTTTGTTTTTCTATACTTGACAGCTAGCTGACATGAAACACCTATGTAGAACAGGTATCATTTTTACTGTCTTTGGTAGACTGAACCACATATACTGTGTCTTATTCACATTTAATAGTAAACTGTTTGCACCAAACCAGGTTGCTGCATTTTCTTTCACCAAGTTTATATTTTGACAAGTTCTTTAAATACATAGTTTACAGACAAAAAATCTGCATAATATATGTCTTTACATATGTATTATCACATAAGTTATTTATTTGGACCAGGAATAGGAGAGGCCCTAATTTTGAATTCTGCAGCACTCCGTGATGAACACAAAGTGTATCTGATAAGTGATCTCCTGAACTCACCACCTACTTACTTTTATTGAGATATGATTTAGTTGTAACTTTTGCTGCAGATTCTACAGTATGCTAGTTTGGAGACCAAAGCATGGTGGTCAGCATAATCAAAAGCCTTTCTCAGATCACAGAAGGTTTTCCTGTGTATGAGCATAATCCTCAAATATGGTAAATGCAAATGACTACAGAAATTTGTGGCATGTATCCTAACATTCTCAGAAACAAAATTCCTCTTGCAGCTACAGTTGAAGCAACACAATGAAGAGTATTTGTGCATACCAAAGAATGACAGTTCCAGTTTCAAACAATTGAAAGCTAAAATTTTTCGAGGTCTTCACAAAAAAAAAGAAAAAGAAAATTTAGGGCTCAGGTGTTCATTGCTCTTCAATGGACATGTGCAGTATTGTGTATAACTCCTGAGCTGTTGCAACACTGTTTCTACCATTAGTTTTCTGCACTGCTTACTACTATCATATAATCCTTTGTATCTGTCAAAAACTTCTCTTCGGCTATTGAACTATCCAGAGAAAAGATAGAGTAGCTATAGCCCATTATGACTGTATTGTATAAAAGTAGCATACACCTCCTGCTAAATGGTGACAAAATATGATAGTGACAGATGAGTTTTTTGGGAATCGACAAGAATAAGATAATTATTTGAGGAAAGCTCTGTGTATGAAATCTGGGACTACGGATAAAATTCAAAAATGGTATAGTTGTGTAGTAAAGTTTTAACTGAATTAGTGATGTGCTGTGTAAGTTGAACATTAATAAGAAAAAATTTTGAGTATTTTGTGGCTGTACAGAAGTAATGATTGAAGATAGGAAGGACGTAAAGGAGTATAATAGGAATGGGGAGGAGAGTAACCGAGATGTGAGACTGTTTTGCTGATGTGTGTATTTGAGAGTGAGTACTTTATCCAATAATCAGCAATGAGTTTTGATGAACAATGGTAAGAAAAAGTATTAGATAATTAGTGAAATGGAGAAGGAATAGGTGAGAAAAATAGTTAACAATGAAATGCATATAGCAAGGTGTGAAATGGTGAAAACAGGATTCTTAGATAAACTGAAAGAGAGAACAGGAAGATAACATGGGGAGAAAAGTAGAGAATATCCTAGGCAGAAAGTGTTACTGATCTCGCCATTATGTAGTCAAGAGGAATGAATGGGATTAGTAAAGCAATAAGCAGCCATGAAGGAAAGCTATGATTACTGTGATGCTGTGTATCATAAAAATTGAAGGTGGGTAGTTAAAATGAAACTTGGAAGAGATGTGCAGCAATAATAAATTTGTAATATTTTATATTTTTGTTTATTTGTATGTACCTGCACTCTTGCAAACGACTGTCTAATTTTTATTTATTTTTTTTCTTAGGAGTTGTCCATTGCAATAATTTTTACTCTTGTACTTTCAACCACATGAATTGCAATGCATTGTAGAGAATATGGAATTTTGTTGATAGTGCTTTGTTATGTACTGAAATGATTCTGTATGTTTAAGGGATATGTATTTCCAAGGAAAGTTAAAGTGAAAGATGTATTTTGAGGAATGCTGCAAAGGGACAGCATTCAGATGACAGAAGAAACTGATAAAATGATTTTGAAATTTGCATCAGGGAAGAATAACAAAGAAGATATGGAAGCTTATTACGTTCTTTTCTCATAATGTTGGCAATACTTGAGATTTTCAACCCTTTCAGATTATGTCTTTTGCCATGGCATTGTTTAACTCTTAAAATTGTAAGACATCATTATGTAGAGATAATTGCTTGTGACAACATTCTTTCAGTATTTGAGGAACAATAATATTTAATGAAAATGAAATTATATATATATTGAACTTTTATAGTGTGTGCAAACATGATGTTCTAAGTCTGGAGAAAAACCAGATGAGAGTAAAAAAATTTCATTTTGATGAGTGTCATAGACAAATTTAATATTTGACAGAGGGTACTTAAAAGATCTTTGGTGTGTTTTGATGTTAATGTCTGTGGAGTAGTAAGAGGAAATGTGTAGAAACAGATCCCATTTACATAGGTTTTATAGCTGTGTGTAATGTTGGGTCGTTTTGTAAAAGCAAAATGAATGGTATAGAGGTAAATGAATAATGTGGTATAGTGGGATATTGACAGGAGAAATATTCTAATCAAGTAAGGATAATGTTTGAAGAAATAGGTTGAAGTTTTCATCCTGCAGTAGTCAAATATGTATGTAGCTCAAGACATATGAAGCTATGATAATAACATAAATTAGGAGAAAGGTGATAAGAAGTGAAGAAGGTAATGTGGATTTTTGTAAGTTCAGTGCACAAAAATAAAATGTTGGTTACTTTACTGCTACCTTCAGCTGAGATACTTTTCAATCATTCATTCTGATTCCACCCACATATAAATGGGCTGTTTTGTTACCTCTTTTTCAGCATTTAAACACTATTTACTCAGTAAGTTAAGTTTACTTTGGAGTAACATATTTACCATTTATCCTTTTCTTTATTAGTATAGGATGATATTTCAAGAATTTTATTGTTACTGACTGATGACTAACGACTTTCTAACTGCCTTCCTGTGTCTGCCCTCTAATTCACATATGTGTACTTCTTTTTATTAATTTCATTCTTTATTGTGATATTTGGATCATCTTGATGTATACTGGTGTGACATGTGTCCACGATTCTGTGATGCACTTTAACCTTCCTCCCAAAGCAGGACAGACTCCTTTATTACCTTTGTTAAATAAGTGTCATATTTCTCTATGTCTCTTTCTTTCTTAGATATTTAATGGCTACATCATGCCTTGTGTTCTTATAATGCATGTAACAGGAGTCTAATGTCATTACTACTGTGTTATGTACCGGAAATGTAATAATCATTTCTTACCTGTCAAAATCATTTTACTTGTACTTTTATTCAGAATTTCACTTTAAAATTTAATTTTATCACTTATCTATGAAGTTCTCTGGTATAATTTGTTTTATGCTGTTTTCTGTTTGCTAGCAACATCCTGCCAAATTATAATCAGGCAAGTGCGGAGGTTATGTAAGGTTTCTAGATAATCTTTGTGTTCAGGAAGGTGATGTATGTTCAACATTTTCATTTGATTTCATAGTTCGTATTTACACTCTGAATATTTTTCAAACAGAAGTTTTCAATAGTCAGTATGCTATGTGACAGAAGTTCTAAGTACAAGCACAGTGATCTTCAGTTGTCTGTAGCACTGTCATTGCTACAGCATTCTAAGAGCAGCTAGGGAGTTAGTCAAGTGTTGGGCACTCTAGCGAGCTGTCTGGAAATAGCTTGCAGAGTACAGAGATGAAGGCACAGAGGATGTTGAATTTTGGGAATTTGCTTTGATAGAGTTTAATTGGAGAAGTGAAATTTTTCAGACACTGTTGTTGCTACACCACTTGCTTGCACATAATTTATGATGTGTGTGGAAAATGGAACATTTTATTAGGACTTTCGGTTATTAGTTAAGGTTCATTAGTTTCATTGTTTTGTCATGATTAAGCAAAGGCATCAGTTCATATGGCTTGCTCTCAACGGTTATATATTTACCACTCCGTTACCATTTCAATAATTAATCTCGTGGCAGTGTAATAATCATTACAAAAAGTAAGATTTGCAAAGATCATTACAATTGTCAAGGAATGAGTTTCAGTATCCACCATATTGTTTTTAAAAAGTTAGTTTTCTTTCAATAATTTAATTAGTTTTAATTGTACACTGCCTCCTAAACAAAGTTTATTTTCTGGTTATGTGTGTCGCAGCATTCCACTGAGCGGAACACAATGGCTAAAAGTAAACCATGATCTGCTTAGAAGAGCTGCAAGTCCTTGCACTGCCCTATACTAGGTCTTCTTTGCTTCAGCTAGTTTTCTGCTGCAAGACCTTGGAGAAGCACCGAGTTTCTGCTGCCACAAATAAGCCATGAAAATATGGTAGGTTAAGTTACATCACAGCCAAGACATTAAGAGCATTCACAGTTAAGCTTTATATTCTAAAACTACTACTAGGTTCAGTTTAAGTGAAGCTCAGTTCAGATTGCATTTCATCTGCAGAAGTGCTATTCTCGCAGTGCAGAGTTACATTTGTGTATCAGTAAGTGTTTAGAATTTTGTTGCTTTTGAGTCTATAAATTTGCAGGGCATTTTCAAGGAAACATTATGGTTATTTATTCTTTTAATATTAGTTTTGTAGTTTTACATACCATTTGTATTCTGTTAGTTTAGCGTGTTGGAACTGCATGTCATCATCATCACACATTACAGCACTGTCCACTGCACAGTAAAGAATTTCACAGAACAGTTTCTTTAGTTTACAGTTTTGGTTTTCTAATTAATTTAATGAAATCTAATTGCAATATGTATATATAGTTACACAATTTCAGATAGTTTTGGTGACACATTTAGTCAAATAGCGTTTCTGTTATTACACCACTTGCATTGTTCACCATTACAACAGAGATACATGTAGTTAAAAGGTAGGAAACAAGTCCAGTTCATGTTTAGTTCACAGCGAATAACCGTTTTCGTTCATAGAAGTTACAACACAGAGACATCAGGAAAAATGGGTATGAGTGTGACAGCAGTAGTTTACGCTACATCTGGTAGCTGTGTATATGGTATGTTCATTATACTAAAACAAAGTTTTAAAAATGCTGCACAGAATTGCAGCACCACATTAGTCATATGACCACATTTAAACACGTGGGTGCATAGCCTCTTGAGCTGCATTTCTTCATTTTTTTCCCTTCACCCACAGAAAAAAAATTTCAATAATTTAATGGCACCCCTCCTTACATGTGAATTTGTCCCTAAATACAAAGAAGTAAACACATAAGTAACATCCAATACATTGAACATGTGGTACATTTTTTGTTATGAAATAACTATGACATAAAAATTTTACAATGATGAGCGATGCCATGCCAGCTGGGCTACTCTAAGAAACTATGTGGCAATAAATTTGCTATTTTCTAGATATTTTGTCTGTGGAGGATTACAAGGCATCAGAAATATCGTCAACCACCTGACAAGTATTTGCAACACACCAATGTATCATGACAAGGTGTTGAGCAAAGCTGCTCTAGCTACCTTGATGTGTGTCATTACTTTCATTGTTGATGAAGCCCAGGATAATTCTATACTTGACAGAGTGCGCCAAATTTCTACAGTAAATTCAAAGAAACAACACTTTATTTGTTGATTACCTCTAATAATGTCAATATATTAATTATATATGTTTTTTCGATGCTTCTACATTGAAACAGTCTCTGATACTGATTAACTTACTCCTAATTAGATACTCTACCTACTTGTCTAATTTTCACTATCCTCCCATAAAATCATATTTCTAGGGCTTCTATTGCCCATGTTTAATTTCTATATAATTGTAAAAGCCAAACAAATGTTTTCAGACGCTGCTTCCCAGTACATAAATCGATATCCTGTATTTAAGAAATATCTCCTTTTTAGTGAAGATAATTACTTTAATAACACCTTTATGGCGATTAATGGCACCCTACACTTATATTTCTTATTTATATTGTTCATTGTCCATATCTACATAGTGTGGACACAGCAGAATAAGAGATGGTTTAATTCAGTTGCTGGTGTTGACTGTATTTTAATTTTGTTGAGTCATAAGCTCATTTCAAGATAAAATTCTTTCTGTCCAAATGACCTTCCAAGTCCCATGCGGTCTGTAGCACAACGGTAGTGTCATAAGCAAGTTTTGAATTTTTCTTTCTTCTCTCTGAGTTAGGATTCGTTTCCCAAATCTTGCCTTGGTTCTATTTCCTGTGTAGTCTATATACAAATGGAATAATATGGGGAGAAGCTGCAAATCTCTCACTGTCTTCTGTTCTATACCTTTCATTTCATGTCCTACTGTTTTAACTGTAGTTTGGCATTCCTATATTTTACTCACGAATTAATAACTCTATAATTTTGAAGGGTGTACTACAATAAACATCAGAAGGCTACAATTGGGATATTTGGGTGACTTAAGAGCTGTGTCGTCAGTTGTGGTCTGTACATGAGCTTCACAAGACGTTATTTGTTACAGCATATATTCGTTGACTTCGAAGCAGGAAACTGTTGTCTCATTTGATATACTAATTCTGAACTGGAAGACAGTGAGCTTCAGAAAAGGCTGTAACGAAAATAGGAAAGAAAATTTTAACAAAAAATCAGTTCTGTAAGAATAAAATGTTCTCGGGTTTCCAACCGCGTCAATTGGTTAAAATTACGCGAGCTTTCGGCCAAGCACTCCTTGACCATTGTCAAGTGTTATGACTGCCAGTGGGCTGTTGGTGCGCCCTTATATACGCTAGCTGCCACCTGTGACGTCACTGGTGCCCGTGACATTGCCATACATGGACATGTTTTGAGTCGCCGTTCGATGAGCCCTCTTCAAGCACGCGATCGCTGGATCCCACGCAGCGCTGAGTTGTAAGCAACCGTCTCTATTCAGGGTGTTTGTGGTAATTTTTATTTCAATAGCTTCCTTTATTAAATTGTCCCAGAAGACGTTAGTGCGAGCCACGACAGAGGTATCGCCAAATTTTATGTGGTGACCGTTTTCTAAAACATGCTCAGCTAACGCAGATTTCTCTGGATAGCGTAGGCGATAACACCTCTCATGTTCTTTCCTGCGCTGTTCCACAGTGCGCTCTGTTTGTCCGATTTACTTCTGGCCACACTCACAAGGTATTTCGAAGACTCCAGGTGTTCTGAGACCTACAGTGCCTTTAACTGGTCTCAGTAATTGACGGATTTTCGTTGGAGGCCTGAAGACTGATTTTATCTTGTGTATTTTCAACAGGCGGCTTATCATGCCCGACACAGAGCCACATAATGGCAGCAAAGCAAGTTTATTTTCCTGCTTTTCGTCGTTGGTCTTATTCTGATCTTTCCCAGAAATCACTTCTTTCACTTGATGGGTTCTGTAGCCGTTATTCCTGAAAACCTTGCGTAGGTGGCTCAATTCATGGTGAAGGTTGTCGTCGTCTGATACTACTCTTGCACGATGCACCAATGTTTGCAATACTGTGCGCTTGTGTGCTGGATGATGATGGCTGGTAGCGTGCAGGTACAGGTCTGTGTGGGTGGGTTTTCTGTAGACGCTGTGGCCAAGGCACCCATTTCGTTTACGGTGAACAAGGACGTCGAGGAAGTTCAATGCATTATCTTTTTCCAGCTCCATGGTGAACTGGATATAACTGTTGATGCCAATGAGGTGTTCCAAAAACTCGTCTAATTTCTCGCGTCCGTGTGGCCAAATGTTGTTGTTGCGAAAGGCGGCCGAACTTTCCTTTCTGCTTCTCTGTAGTTCGTTTCTATGCTGACGTCTGTTGAGAAACCGTAGCAGCGTCGACCCATTCCCAGTCCAAAGCTGTGAGTGTTCTTGATAACTGCAGGTGCAAGGCCATGAGAGCACGTCCATTTGCATCCAGCTGTTGCCCTGTGTTGTGAATCCTTTCTTGTAATAATGCAAAGCTGGCACGACGAAATATCCTCCTGGTGGCAGCGGCGTTGATATGATGGGATACCATAGCCAAATTGCCATATATGGCAATGTCACGGGCACCAGTGACGTCACAGCCGGCAGTTAGCGTATATAAGGTCACACCAACAGCCCACTGGCAGTCATAACACTTGACAATGGTCAAGGAGTGCTTGGCCGAAAGCCCGTGTAGTTTTAACCAATTGACGCGGTTGGAAACCCGAGAGCATTTTATTCAATGTTATCGCCGCGAGACTCTGCATTCATACAGTTCTGTAAGAAGTTGAATTGGTATTATATACGTCTTTTATTTCTTCTGTTAGAACATCTCAAGAGGAAATATGTTACATCAAGACAAGCAACATTAAAGATAATCTAGTAAGTAATTCAAAACCTAAAAATTAGTATTAAACTCATCCTGACAGTAAATAGTAACAGTAATTTCAGAAATAAGAACAATTAAATGAATGTAGATAATATTAGTGCAAACAGAGTTTTGGTGATTTACATTTAGACTATGAAGACAGCATAAATAGAGCAATAACCTTGTAATAGATCTATATAGATCTGAATTGAGGTCAAAAGTTACTTTGAGTGTGGACCTGATGCACAATTATCAATGGGCTCTATGGAAGTGGCGTGCTTAGAGTTACTCAAGAGTTTGTTGGTGCAACCGTATGGCACTGTACATGTCACAGTTCTATCAGAACACGGATAATTCTCCACAGCACAAGTAGCAGCAGCGAACTCAGTATGGTAACTGTTGTGTAGTGCAGAACTGTCAACCTGAAATAGTTAAACATAACCACATTTTGTTAAATGTAATACAGCCATACAATATAACCTATATGGTCAGTACTGTCTTCAAACATCCAGGTAACTGATAGAATATCACAGTCAAACATAGAAGAATACGAATTTGTTTCGAAACACAAATCATGTTCATAAAATTACACTTTCCCGGCTTCAGTCACGATTATTTTCCAGTATTTATGAACGGGGCTCATTTTGACTGCAAGCTGCCATCAATAAGGGTGGTATCCAACGGCTATCTGGGACGACTCCAGACACGTCTGCGGCCTGGAATCTCATTGACTGGAACAGAATTGCCTTCAGTGATAAGTTCTGCTTCGGACTGAGCCCTGATGACCAGCAAAGATATATCTGCATATGCTCCAGACAGCGATGTGATACAAACCTGACTATCCCAACCATACGGCCCGACAACCAAGAGTAACAGTCTGAGGAGCCATTTCATTTCATAGCAGGACCTCTTTGGTTGTCATCCATGGCACACTTAAACCACAGATATATGTTAACGATATACGATGCCATATTCCCTTCCCTTCCATGCAAGATATCCCAGGCTTACGTTTTAGGAAGATAATTCCCTGTACACACAGGGAGAGATTCTATCGCTTGTCTTCGTGGTTCTCAAACCTTGCCTTGACCAGAAATGTCACTGGATCTCTCCCCAGTTGAGAATGTTAGGACGGGACCCTCTAACGAACATGAGATTTTGACTACCTAACATGCCAATTGGAAAGAGTTTGGCACAATATCCCCCAGAACAACATCCAACAAGTTTATCATTCAGTGCCAAGCCGAATAATTGCTTGCCTAGGGACCAGAAGTGGACCAACGTGTTACTGACATGCTTAGTCTGTGAAGCTCTTTCTCCTGAATAAATCATCCAATTCTTCAGGAACTGTAATTATTTGTTTGTTTGTACACATACATGATATCTACCGATTTCCGTTCTATTCAGTTAATTCCTTCGTGGTATGTCGTCTTTTTGTGTTAGAGTGTATACGCTTATATGGCAGAAGGAACACAACAACAAACGCAGCACCAGCAATTCACACTTTCTCGCACAGCTTCTGTAACGGCTAAGGTAATTACATGTTTCAGATCCTGAGATAATAAGCATATTAAGAAAACAGATACTTTTGCAGGAGGATATTTACATGAAGTGATAAGTTATAAACTGTGATTATTCAGCATTTATTGATTTATTATAATTTCTCAGATTGTTTTCCAATAAAAAACTGAAAAATAAGCGTGACGGAAGTTGAGAAAGCTTTAAATGTTCCATAATGTAGTGGAAAACATCAATGAATTCCATGGAACGTAAATATTGTTGCTGCTTAAGGCTGATGGAACATTTAAAGCCCTTCAACTCCATCTTGTTTAACTTAAGCATTTCATTACGAGTATTTGACGAAATGTCCGCCAAATGAGTAGTACGATTTCTGTGCTTGTGAAAACGAAAGTTCTTATGCGTATATCACTCACTGTTTTTACCTGATTCACGAGATTATTACTTTCTTTAGTTTATGTAGTAATTGAAACGCTAAGGATTTATCTGTAAGATGAGGTTGCAATAGGATTAACCTACAGAACTCCTTTCATTATAAAATTATCACATTCTTGTGCCCTAGGTTTGGCTGTAGTCAATACCTAGTATCCTTTTAAGATCATGCAAGTGAAGTTATGAGATTGTACAGTGCATTTTAAGAGTAATCTCTTGTTATTTGAAATTACATTGCACTTGTTTTGGTGGTAGTGTAGAGTGGTTTAATACATTGTTGTTGCCTGTTAGGATTACCGGGAGATGGGGGTTTCACCCCATGAGCCATGGACCCTGTCGGTGATGACTTGGCTTGCGTGCCACAGCAATAGAGAGAGCCATTCCGAATGTGTAACAACAATGGACTGTTATCTGCTTAGAGGTCAAACAATCACGTGGGTCCTGAAGAGAGGCCATATTCTTTTTAGTAGTTGTAGGGGAAACACTCTGTATGAGTGACTGATCTGCCCTTGTAACATCAACCAAAATGACCTGGCTACAATAATGCTGTAAACGGCTGAAAGCAAGGGGAAACTAAAACAGAATCAGTTCCCAAGGGCGTGCAGTTGTATCCCATAGTAAAATGATGATGGAATCCTCTTGGCTAAAATGTTTTGCAGGTAAAATAGTGAAAATTTCCGGGAGGGGACTACTCAGGAAAGTTTTATTATCAGGGGGGGACATAATTTGCGATCTACAGGTCGGAGCATGAAACGTTAGATCCCTTAATTGGGCAGGTAGGTTCGAAAATTTAAAAATGGGAGTGGGTAGGTTGTAGTTAGATCTAGTGGGACTAAGTGAGGTTTGGAGTCAAGAGGAACAGACCTTGGGTCAGGGAATAAAGGGTTGTAAATACAAAATCAAATAGGGGTAATGCAGGAAAAGGTTTTATAATGAATAAAAAAAGGAATGCAGCTAACCTAGTATGAACAGCATAGTCAACACATTATTGCAGTCAAGAAAGACACAAATTCAATACTCACGACATTAGTAGACTTTCATATACCAGCTAGCTCTGCAGATGATGAACAGGCTGAGGAAATGTATGATGAGATAAAACAAATTATTCAGATAGTCAAAGGAAACGAACGTTTAATTCTGATGGGGGACTGAAATTCGACAGTAGAAAAAAGAAAAGAATGGAAAAATGGTATGGACTGCGGGAGAAGAATGAAAGAGAAAGCCACTTGTTAGAATTTTGCACACAGCCTAATTTAATCTTCGCTGGTTTAAGAACCGTGAAATGGTTGTATACACGGAAAAGACCTAGACACACTAGAATGTTTTGCATTGATTATATAACTGTAAAGTAGAGATTTAGGAACTAGATTTTAAACTGCAAGACATCTCCATGCGCAAATGTGGATTCTGACCACAATTCATTAGTTATGAACTGGAGATTAAAACTGTAGAAACTGAAAAATGATAGGAAAATAAGGTGATAGAACCTAAATAAGTTAAAGAATGAGAGGCTGTTGAGCATTTGATAGGGGGCATTAGGCAACGATAGACTAGAACAAAGGTAAGGAATACAGTAGAAAAGACAGTTGCGTACCCTTGAGGGATGAAATAGTGAAGACAGCAGTGGTTTAAATATGTATGAAGACAAGGCCTAGTAGAGATTCTTGTATATCACAGGACATATTGAATATAACTGCTGAGAGGAGAAAACAAAAATGCAGCAAATGAAGCAGGCGAAAGGGATTGCAAACGTCTAAAAATGAGATTGCCAGGAAGTCTAAAATGGCTAAGCAGGAATGGCTAGATGACAAACGTAAGAATTTAGAAACTTATTTCACTAGGATACAGTCGACAGGAAAATTAGAGGCGATTGGAGGAATGTGAAGCAGCTCTACCATTGTCAAGAGCTCAGGTGTGAAACCAATACTAAGCATAGAAGGGAAAGCTGAAAGATAAAAGGAATATATAGAGAGTTTATACAAGGGCGATGAACTTGAAAGCATCACTGTAGAAACAGTACCGAATTACCAGGCTGATAAGTCATGGCTGCATAACACAAACACGAATTCTTTACAGAAGAACGGAAAAACTGTTAGTAGCCGATTTCGTGGAAGATCAGCTCGGGATTTCGCAGGAATGTAGGACCTCGCGAAGCAGTACCGAACCTACGACTTAACTTAGAAGATAGGTAACGGAAATGAGCGTTTGGCGTCATTCGCCGGGAGGCCCCTTACGGGGCAGGTCCGGCCGCCTTGGTGCAGGTCTTATTACATGCGACGTCACATTGGGCGACCTGCGCGCCGTATGGGGATGAAATGATGATGATGACAACACAACACGCAGTCCCTGAGAGGAGAAAATCCCCGATCCAGGAATCGAACCCGGGCCCTTAGGACGGCAATCCGTCACGCTGACCACTCAGCTATCGGGGCGGGCAGAAGATAGGTAAAGGAAAGGCAGACCTACCTCTTTATCAACTGTAGACTTTTGACTGGAATACTCTGTTTGATATTTTGAAGGTAGTAGGGGTAAAATACAGGAAGAGGAAGCCTATTTACGCCTTGTACAGCTACCAAATGACAGTTATAAGATTCGAGGGGCATGAAGGGGAAGTTGTGTTTGAGAAGGGAGTGAGACAGGGTTGTAGCCTATACCTGTTGTTAGTCAATCTGTACACTGAGCATGCAATAAAGGATGGCAAAGAAAAATTTGGAGTAGTAACTAAATTTATGGGAGAAGCAATAAAAATTTTATTTTGATGTTTGCTGATGACATTGTAACTCTCCAGAATGAGATTTTCACTCTGTAGCGGAGTGCGCGCTGATATGAAACTTCCTGGCAGATTAAAACTGTGTGCCCGACCGAGACTCGAACTCGGGACCTTTGCCTTTCGCGGGCAAGTGCTCTACCACCCTTTTTTTTTTTTTTTTAAATCTCATTTTGTTCGTTTTTTCGTTCGTGTCATTTGCTCGGTGCGGACATCGCAAGACACCCGTTTCAGTTCGTTATTGATCCATTAACTAAGTTTTTTTTATTACAGAGGGCAGCTAACCCTTACCATCTGAGCTACCGAAGCACGACTCACGCCCGGTCCTCACAGCTTTGCTTCTGCCAGCACTTGCCCGCGAAAGGCAAAGGTCCCGAGTTCGAGTCTCGGTCGGGCACACAGTTTTAATCTGCCAGGAAGTTACACATTGTAACTCTGTCAGAAACGTCAAAGGATTTGGAAGAGCCGTTGAACAGAATCGGTAACGTCTTGAATGGAGGTTGTACGATGATAATTAACAAAAGTAAAGCAGATATAATGGAATACAGTTGAATGAAATCAGATGATGCTAAGGGAATTAGATTAGGGAAGAGTCACTAAAAGTAGTTGATGAGTTTTACTATTTGGCCAGCAAAAATCTGATAGCCAAAGTAGAGAAGATATAAAACGTCGACTGGCAGTGGAAAACAGTGTTTCTGAAGAACGGAAATTTGTTAGCATTGAATATAGGTTTTAAGTGTTAGTAAATGTGTTCTGTAGGTATTTGTCTGGGATGTAGCCATGTACGTATGGAAGCGAAACATGGGTTAAAACAGTGTAGATAAGAAGGCATACAGGCTCTTGAATTGTGGTGCTACAGAAGTATACTGAAGATTAGATGGGTAAATCGCGTAACTAATGAGAAGGTACTGGCGAGAAATGGTGAGACAAGAAATTTGTGGCACAGCTTGACTAAAAGAAGAGGCCCGTTGATATGACATATTCTGAGACATCAAGGGATCACAAATTTAGTATCTGAGGAAAGTACTGGTGTACAGGAAGACCAAGAGGTAAATACAGGAAATAGAATCAGAAAGATGTAGGTTGCAGTTATCATCTGGAGATGAAGTGGCTTGCGCAGCATAAAATAACACTGCGAGTTGAATCAGACCAACTTGGAACTGAAGGCCACTACAGTATACAATCAACAGAACGATCAACAGTAAACATGGAGTAATAGCGGAGTGTAACATTGCCTACAGTTGCGACACTCACTGCTGTGAAGATTGTTACCATCTGATAGCTGAAAAGCCGGCCGCGGTGGTCTCGCGGTTCTAGGCGCGCAGTCAGGAACCGTGCGACTGCTACGGTTGCAGGTTCGAATCCTGCCTCGGGTGTGGATGTGTGTGATGTCCTTAGGTTAGTTAGGTTTAAGTAGTTCTAAGTTCTAGGGGACTGATGACCGCAGCAGTTGAGTCCCATAGTGCTCAGAGCCATTTTTTTTTTGACAGCTGAAATGGCACTAGCCTTCCTAGAGAGGAGAAAGAATACCATATAATTAAAGTTTGTTTCTATCCTTCTACTTAGTTAAGGAAATAGTAATTATATTTTGTGTTCCAAGCATGAGTAAATTGTCGAAAGACACAATTTATTCACGAAAAAATACTTTCGAATATATTCATAGCTGCACCTTACTCCGCTGAAAGGAAGAGAATATGTGGGGAAAACGAACACGTGAAACTTTTCTTGTGAGCTCTGATTTCTCTCATTTTATTATGATGATTATAGATACAGATGGGCGCCAACAAAACACACTGGTGTCCAAAATTAAAGCAACAAATTGCTATTTCCCTGTCCTTTGTCTAATTCACGTTATAGTCATACAAATTGTCAACAGATGTAGCTGCACGCCAGCAGTGACGTCAGGGCACCTATAAAGTGGGGTAGTGTTTGCAGGGTCGTCCCACACCCACAACCGCTGTGTACACAGTCACAGACGGTGCAGCGTGGCACAGTGAATACGCCTACAGACTCTCTGCTGTGGAGGGCCACAGGAAGAATGGAAGCGGGAGAGTCGTAAACTGTGTGGCCCGATGGCTTAAACTGAATCGTTCTTGTTGTAACGGTGACCGGAACGGTCGCGGGGTTGAAGTGATGGAAAGCGCGGCGGGACCGGCGGTGTGGCCCGTGAACAACAACACAACGGAAGAGAACGGACACGACCAACGAAGGACAGAACGAACAACAACACGATCGAAACAACGGAGTCACAAGAAAGCCTAACAACCACGTCCACTCGCACACAGAACAAGAAAGTAAATAAGCTGTCTAACACGAGGCGATGTGTCCAGAGACGTACGCAGGGTTAGCCTGGCTGGCTGAGCGAGAGGCAGGCGCGTAAGTATTCTACCGGGGGCGTCGCTATTGGCAGCTGGAACCATGTGTTCAACTGTGGCGCCGCCACAGCTTATGGCGCGATGGCGCAGAGACTTCTAGGGGTCTTCGACGTCCATGACGTCTGGCGGGGATTCAAATTCCGCGTCACGCGCTACCAGATCCCTCCCCCCTGAAACTTGCGCGTAGGGACGGAAACACCCCGGACAGTGCCGAGGTGGGCGGCAGTGGGAAGAGGAGCTGGGCTCATCAACAGCTATTGGCGGGGAGGAAGGGACGCCCTAGGTATCCATGACAACCGATCCAGAGTCCAGGGCGGGGGAGGGAGCCGCCGATCCACCCCGAGGCGGAGAGGGCTGGCGGCAGACCCTCGGGGAGACGGCAACCGGGGGCAGGGACGGTGACTCGAGGGCCACGTCTGTATCTGAAGGGAAGAGGCAGCGGCGCGAGACCCGTGTTGGCACGCGGGCGGAGCTGATTGTAATGGCGGCGCTCCAACCCTTTCGACGTGTGCACCGACGTCACTCGCCGCCCATGGACCACGACGACCGTGGCGGGTGTCCAACCCCCCTTGCGCCCGTACTCGCGGGCCCACACGGCCGTGCCAGGGGCATACCGCTGCGAGGGCCGGGAGTGGCGGTGGTAGGAGGATGGCATCAGCAAATGGAGCAGGGTCCGCGGCTGTCGTCCATGAAGGAGCTCTGCCGGACTGCTTCAGTCAATTGGCGTAGTGTGATAGGTGTTCAAAAACAGGGTGAGGGCCGACTTGGTTGGAGATGTGTCGATCACCTTAGTCAACTGGTGTTTAAAAGTGCGGAGAAGCCTCTCCGCTGCACCATTGGACCAAAGGTGGAAAGGGGGCTACAGAAATATTTGATACTGTTGGCCTGACAGAAGTCGTGGAAGGAGGACGCCGTGAATTGGGGACCATTATCGGAGACCAACATGTGTGGCAGGCCCTCAATAGTGAGAACCTGGGCCAGGGCCATGAGTGGTGGCTGCCATGCAGACAACATATGGGTATCCGGAGTAGGCATCAATGATGAGTAACCATATGGACCCCAAAAATGGGCCCGCAAAATCGATATGGATCCGATCGCAGGGACAGCAAGGCACAAGCCAGGGTGCAAACGACTGAGGGGAGCTTGCCCGGTGACGCACACAGACAGTGCACCCACGGACCAGGAGCTCCATATCGCCATCAATGCCAGGCCAATACACATGCTTGCGAGCCAAAACTTTCATTCCGGACATACTCCAGTGCCCGTGGTGTAACAAACCGAGCACCATAAGCTGTAATTCTGGAGGGATGACCATCTGATGGGCATCCGACTCTGTGGCCAACAGAAGGACATCATCGACCACAGAGAGCCTGTGGGACAGGTGGCACCAGGGGTTGAAATAGGACTGCATCTGACGAGTAACATAGGACGGCCACCTGTGGACCACGTGGTTGAGAACCTGCAGCAACACAGGGTTGCGGCGGGTAGCCGCAGCAATGTGAGCAGCCATAAGAGGCAGACCGGCCAGCGCAACACGGCGGCGGAATCAATGTGAAAGCAGAGGACTTGCTGTCGGTCAAAGGCAGGATCGGGGCCTGCTGGGAGATGTGACAAAGCTTCCGCGTTAGCATGGTGGGCGGTGGGTGTAAAAACAATGCCAAGCGCTGGAGACGTTGAGCTGTCCGCTCTGGAAGGTGCGAGTGGTGACCAAAAAGTGTAACCAAGGGTTTATGGTCCGTCAGGAGGGTGAACTTTGCCCCAAAGAGATAGGTGTGAAATTTTTGGACAGCGAACGCGATCGCCAGAGTGTCCTTTCCAATCTGGGAGTAGTTCTGTTGTGCTGGGGTCAACGTCTTGGAGGCATGTGCGATGGGCTGTTTGGAGCCATCGGCATCCTGGCACAAAAGGACGGCCCCAGTGCCATATGCCGATGCATCAGCCGCCACAACCTAGGGGCCATCCGGAGAAAAGGGAGTAAGACAAGGGGCGGACTTGAGCATCGCTTTTAAACGGAGAAAAGCCTGGTCACAGGCAGGCGTCCAATCAAAAGGTACCCCTTTGTTACGCAAGTGATTGAGGGGTTGAGCAATGGAGGCAGCCAGGGGCAAAAACTTTAAGTAATAAGTAACCTTGCCCAAAAACACCTAGAGTTCAGATAAGTCCTTGGGACGAGGAAGGGCCTCAATGACCGCAACACTACGACCTGAAGGGCGAATGCCATCTTTGCTAATCCAGTGGCCTAAGTATTCCACTTCCGGTTGGAAAAAACAACACTTGTCCAGCCGACAGCGTAAACCAGCAGAGTGCAGAGTGTGAAATAAGGCACTGAGGTTTTGAAAGTGTACCTGGCGGGAACGCCCGGTGACCAAGATAATTCACACAGGCAGGGATACGCTGCGTAGGCTGATCCAGGTATCGCTGGAAAATGGCCGGCGCCGAATAGACACCAAAGGAAAGGCGCTTGTACTTATACAATCCGAAAGGCGTGTTGATAACCATGATGTTCTGAGATTCGGCATCCAAGGGCAACTGGTGGTGTGCCTCAGCCAGGTCGATTTCCCCCGGAAAGCTTGGCAAGAGGGTCTTCCTGTCGGGGAGTGGGGTAAGTGTCAATCAGGGACTGAGCATTGACAGTAGCGCCGAAGTCCCTACACAGCCGTAGGGACCCATTGGGTATCCGTGTGACCACCCGTGATATCACCTACGCACTGTAAGTTACCGGCTCCAGCACGCCAGCGGCCTGGAGCCGATCAAGTTCCTGCTTGACCGCTGGTCGTAAGGCCACTGTAAAGGGCTGGACCTGGAAAAAGCGGGGCTGTGCATCCGGCCGTAGGGTGATGTGTGCCTGAAAGCCGGAAGCACATCCGAGATCCGGTCCAAACAACGACGCAAAAGCGGAGAACAGATCGACCACGTCCTAAGAGGGAGCAGCCGTGGAAACGACCTTAACTTCGTCGGAAATTGAAAAGCCCAACAGTTGAAACGCATCCAGGCCAAAAATATTCTAAGCCGACGGATGGTCGACGACAAAGAGGGTAAGGAACTGGGAAACATGCTTGTACGTCGCCTGGACGACGAACTGCCCATGAAGGAGAATGGAACTATCTCTGTAGGCAACCAAATGGTGAGAGGGAGGCGACAATGCAGATGAGCCCAGCCAGGTAAATGTCGTCATATTAATTAGGGAGACGGTGGCCCAAGTGTCGACATGAAAACTGACATCCTGAGTGAAAATGCGGAGATTGAGGAAAAACTTCCTCACTGACGTAGTCCTGTGGGACGACCGACTGCAGAGCATGGACTATATCTTGAGGCCCAGGAGGGGCTGGACTGGAGCGAGTCGAATGACTACTACAAACATCGGATTTGGCCCTCCTTGTTACACAGTGTGCACGTTTTCCAGCGGTGGGGACAATCAGCCCGCGAATGGGCAGTAAAGCACTGTGGGCAAGAGGGAAGTGGGTCGCGCGACCGGCGACGAGGAGTGACCGAAGGCGCCGATGCCATAGAGACGTCGGACAACGAGGAGTTCCGACGGCACTGGCCTCTGTCGGCCGGGCCACGTCGATGTCACGAGGGCGGAGCCCGTCGTAACGCCGTGATCGCCGCCACCTGCGGTCGCGCCATAAGACGCTCGTTAGCGGCTTGAGCAATTTCAAAGGAGTGGGAAATGTGGAGAATCTCTTCCAAGGAGGGATTGTCGAGTTTCAACACCGCAGTGCGGACCTCAAGATCGGGAGCCAGCTGAATCACCACATCTTGGATCAGGGAGTCCGCATACGAAGACTTACACTGCTGACTGGTGCACGTAAAATCGCATCGACGGCTGAGACCCAGCAAGTCCGTGACCAGGAACGATGCGATTGACCAGGCTGTTTATGGTACTGGTGGAACTCCAGCCGAGAGGCGACCACGTGGTAGCGTTGGGAATAATAGTTTGTCAGCAAAAAGGCAGACCTCCTGGAAAGAGAGAACCACAGGATCGGACAACCGTGCCAACTTGGGGAGAAGAAAGAACGTGTCCGGGGAGGCCGAAGACAAAAACAACAACCGCTGAAAGGAGTCGTCCGTGACTTGAAAAGCCGTGAAATGATGATGTTGTTTCAGCCGATGTAAGTAGGTTTCCCAGTCCTCTTTAGAGTCATTAAAGGGTGGAAACGACGGCCGACGTGGGAAAGCATCGGACACCCGAGGACAAGGAAGCTGTTGTGGCAACACGTCCCGGGCATCGACTTTGTCCGTTAGCAACTGCAGCGACTTTTGTAATATGTCTAACTGGAGCTGCTGCTGCTGCATGAGCTGCTGCTGTTGCTCCAGCAGACAGACCAACTTCGCATCCATACCAAGAACGACCACCGTTTACCTCGTCGCCAAAATGTTGTAACGTCTACTGGAACGGTCTACATCTACATCTACATCCATACTCCGCAAGCTACCTGACTGTGTGTGGCGGAGGGTAGAGCAGTATTCAAGCAGTGGGCGAACAAGCGTACTGCAACCTACTTCCTTTGTTTTCGGATTGCATTTCCTTAGTATTCTTCCAATGAATCTCAGTCTGGCATCTGTTTTACCGACGATCAACTTTATATGATCATTCCATTTTAAATCACTCCTAATGCCTACTCCCAGATGATTTATTGAATTAACTGCTTCCAGTTGCTGACCTGCTATTTTGTAGCTAAATGATAAGGGATCTATCTTTCTATGTATTCGCAGCACATAACACTTGTCTACATTGAGATTGAATTGCCATTCCCTGCACCATGCGTCAATTCGCTGCAGATCCTCCTGCATTTCAGTCCAATTTTCCATTGTTACAACCTTTCGATACACCACAGCATCATCTGCAAAAAGCCTCAGTGAACTTCCGATGTCATCCACAAGGTCATTTATGTATATTGTGAATAGCAACGGTCCTACGACACTCCCCAGCGGTACACCTGAAATCACTCTTACTTCGGAAGACTTCTCTCCATTGAGAATGACATGCTGCGTTATGTTATCTGGGAACTCTTCAATCCAATCACACAATTGGTCTGATAGTCCATATGCCCTTACTTTGTTCATTAAACGACTGTGGGGAACTGTATCTAACGCCTTGCGGAAGTCAAGAAACACGGCATGTACCTGTGAACCCGTGTCTATGGCCCTCTGAGTCTCGTGGACGAATAGCGCAAGCTGGGTTTCACACGACCGTCTTTTTCTAAACCCATGCTGATTCCTACAGAGTAGATTTCTAGTCTCCAGAAAAGTCATTTTACTCGAACATAATACGTGTTCCAAAATTCTACAACTGATTGACGTTAGAGATATAGGTCTATAGTTCTGCACATCTGTTCGACGTCCCTTCTTGAAAACGGGGATGACCTGTGCCCTTTTCCAATCCTTTGGAACTCTACGCTCTTCTAGAGACCTACGGTACACCACTGCAAGACGGGGGGGCAAGTTCCTTCGTGTACTCTGTGTAAAATCGAACTGGTATCCTATCAGGTCCAGCGGCCTTTCCTCTTTTGAACGATTTTAATTGTTTCTCTATCCCTCTGTCGTCTATTTCGATATCTACCATTTTGTCATCTGTGCGACAATCTAGAAAAGGATCTACAGTGCAGTCTTCCTCTGTGAAACGGCTTTGGAAAAAGACATTTAGTATTTCGGCCTTTAGTCTGTCATCCTCTGTTTCCGAACCATTTTGGTCACAGAGTGTGGACATTTTGTTTTGATCCACCTACCGCTTTGACATAAGACCAAAATTTCTTAGGATTTTCTGCCAAGTCAGTACATAGAACTTTACTTTCGAATTCATTGAACGCCTCTCGCATAGCCCTCCTCACACTAAATTTCGCTTCGCGTAATTTTTATTCTGTGTAGGAATATAATATGAGAATTAATAAAGCAAACACAAAAGTAATGGCATGCGACAAAGAAGATGAAGTGAAAGTCCAAGTTCATGTAGGCAATGAACTACTTGAACAAGTTGATAAATTTACTTAACTGGGCAGTAATATTACCAGGGATGGAAGGAGCAAGGCAGAAGTGAGAAGTAGAATAGCTCAAGCTATTAACAAGAAGAAAAACATATTAACATCTAAGAGCATCAGCCTTGAAATCAGGAAAAGATTTTTGAAATCATATGTGTGGAGTGTGGCATGTTATGGGTGTGAAACATGGACTCTCGGGACAGAGAAAGACCAGAAGCTATATTCTTTTGAAATGTGGTGCTATAGACGCATGCTCAAAATAAAATGTATCGACAAGGTCACAAACGAAGTGATTCTGGAAAGAGCAGGTGAGAAGAGAAGCTTCTGGAGTTTCATTGTTAAAAGAAGAGTGCAATTTACAGGCCATCTATTAAGAAATAAAGGACTCCTGAACACAATCATACAGGGATATGTCGAGGGAAAAAGACCAAGAGGAAGACCAGGACTGAGGTACATGGATCAAATCGTGAAAGATGTGGGATGTAACACCTATAAAGAAATGAAGAGAAAAGCTGAAAGACGCACAGAATTGAGACAAGCTGCCATTGTAGCTGTTGCAAACCAATCCTTGGATTGACCACTACAGAAGAAGAAGAATTTTTGTTTGTCTGCGAATCTTTGGCTATGTTTATGTTTGCTGTGAAGTTCCCTTTGATTCCGCAGCAGTTTTCTAACTCTGTTGTTGTACCACGGTGGCTCTTTTCCATCTCTTACGATCTTGCTTGGCACATACTCATCTAACGCATATTGTACGATGGTTTTGAACTTTGTCCACTGATCCTCAACGCTATCTGTACTTGAGACAAAACTTTTGTGTTGAGACGTTAGGTACTCTGTAATCTCGTGGGGTTGAAGTGACGGAAAGCGCTGCGGGATCCTTGGAGTGGCCCGTGAACAATCCACGTATACTCGTACATAGAACAAGAAAGTAAATAAGCTGTCTAAGGCGAAGCGATGTGTCCAGAGACGTACCCAAGGTTAGACTGGCTGGCTGAGCGAGAGGCAGGTGCTTAAGTACTCTATCGGGGGCGCCGCTATTGGCAGCTGGAACCACGTATTCCACTATGACGCCCTCACACTAAATGCGGGCCAGGAGGCTCGCGCCGCCACAGCTTACGGCGCGATGGTGCAGAGACCTCTAGGGGTCTTCTACGTCCATGACGTCTGGCGGGGATTCAAATTCCGCAGCGCGCGGTACCAGAATTCTGTTGTTTCTGGGATGTGGTGACATTTATAGAGACTGAAACAATATCCCAAAGAGCAGTGTAGGGCCGACCACGTGTGTCATCAGAAAGAATGGACGGTTATTTGGCTGTAAGGGCACGGCAGTACTGCCTTAGTACTGCATGGCAACTGGCATCTCACGTCGCAGCATGTTAGAGATCTGCTGTCTGTTTACCTCTGGCATGTCTTCACAGAAGGTAACGTAGAGCCATCAACATTCCACTTGGACGGTCGAACGGAGCGCCAATGTTCTTTTCACAGATGAGTTCCGATTTCGCCTGGAGAATGGTTCTCGACGGATTCGCATCTGGAGGGTACATGAAACACGATTTCTGAACCCAAACATTGGGGAAAGAAAAGAAATGGTTCAAATGGCTCTGAGCACTATGGGACTTAACTTCTAAGGTCATCAGTCCCCTAGAACTTAGAACTACTTAAACCTAACTAACCTAAGGACATCACACACATCCATTCGCGAGGCAGGATTCGAATCTGCGACCGTAGCGGTCGCGCGGTTGCATACTGTAGCGCCTAGAACCGCTCGGCCACCAAGGCCGGCTTTGGGGAAAGGTTGGAAAAAACGAAGAACTTTTTTTATTACTTGCTGTATTGTTTCCATTGTTTCAAGTTTACTGTCAGGGTTTTGTACCATTTTCTGGAAAAATAAAAGCAACCTTGCAAAATTTCCGTTCGTTGCCTTAATTTTGGACACCAGTGTAGCCGGGGGAGAAAGTTGGTGTTTGAAGTTTAATGAGTACTTGCTGCCGCAGCGAAAAATACCTTACTTTTAACTACTTCCACCCCATTTTCCTCATCATATCCTGCCACCCTCTCCCGTATTTCGAAATCATATAAAACGAGCTGTCCTTGTTTGAACTTTTCCGATGTCCTCCGTCTGACCTATGTAATACGTATCTCACACAGCATCTCAGTACTCCGGAAGAGGGCGGAAAAGCGCAAGATAGGAAGCCACTTTAGTGACCAGCCACATTTTCTAAGTGTTCTGCCAATAAATCGCAGTCATTGGGTTGCTTTCTTTTCCCACAACATTATCTATGTGCCGGTGTCAATTTTCAGTTGTTCGTAACTGTATTTAGGTGAGCTTACAGCCTTTAGATTTATGTGATTATTGTGTAACCGAAATTTATCGAATTACTTGTAATGCTCATTGGATGACTTCACACTTCTCATTACTGAGGGTCAACTGCCACGGTTTTAACCATAAATACGTCTTGTCTGAAGCATTTCTAAATTCGTTTTGATCACCTATGACATTACATGACGGTAGATGACAGCATCATCGGCAAACAATCTAAGAGGTCTGCTCAGACTGGGTCCTAAATCGCTAATGTAGATCAGAAACAACAGATGGCCCATAACAAACGGTTCAAATGGCTCTAAGCAGTATGCGACTTAACATCTGAGGTCATCAGTCCCCTAGACTTAGAACTACTAAAACCTAACTAACCTAAGGACATCACACACAGCCATGCCCGAGGCAGGATCAGAACCTGCGACCGTAGCAGCAGCGCGGTCGCGGACTGAAGCGCCTAGAACTGCTCGGCCACAGCGGCCGGCTGGGCCCATAACACTTTCTTGGGGAATACCAGATGTTACTTCTGTTTTACACGATGACTTTCTGTTACCTGTTCTGACAGGAAATCACGAATCCAGTCAGACAACTGAGACGATACTCCATAGGCACGCAATCTAAATAGAAGTCGCTGCGAGAAATGGTGTGTAAGGTTCTCTGGAGATGTATTAATATGATTCTTGCCGTTTAGGGCCAGATGTAGCAAGAGTTGTGGAATTGGTTTCTTCTTGGTTGGGAAACAGTTGTTTTGATTTCGACGTTATTGTCACGTCTGTGTGTTTTTTCCCTTCTGTTTTAGATTTGAAGGGTTATATGGTATGTTAAATACTATATGTATGTATCGCATTCCGAGTAAGTTTCCTATTTCTCCGTTCATAGATTTGATTGGAAATGTAGTGAACGAAACTTGATGTTGTTGAGTAGATGTTCGACTCCTTACTGCAAAAGGTCAGGTCTGCTGGTGTTTAGTGGCCACTTACTGCTATTATAAGGAAAAGGTCACCTTCAACAAATACCTGTAATTTACAAGAGAATCGTAAATGATATGCTCTAAAATGTAGCGTTTCATATTTTCGGAAGATCTTTAGGGATCCAAAAAGGACAGACGTGGGGTCTTCTTGTTGTTGCAAGTTATTACTCTACTCTCGCTCCCATTGGTAAAAACCATTGTACTATTGTAAGCAATTACTATTCGCTTTCGCAAGATCGCGTCGAACAATGTAACTTCCAGGCAGTTTTGTGTGTGCTACTGTCGCAGTGGGCAACACGACTCTTATGTCAGACCGTGATGACAGAACAGCCCTCAGATAAACGCGTACGCTTTCATGACAGTGGGCTTAGTCTGCTCTATCGGTGTTCAGAACAGTCCGCAATCAATACATAAATGTTTCCTTACAAGTGTTGTTCCAAATGCGGACCACCACGATCACAACAGTGTCTAGTGCGACAAAACATCCACTGGCGTGCATGCTCAAGAATCCCAGGAGTCCGGTTGCCTATCTGTTGCTGCTGCGACATCCCTAGCAAACAGGTCGAGCTGAGTCTCGTAAAATAGGCTCCTTACGTGTCTCCAGAACAAGAAGTCCATTTTCACTGTCCATGGAAGAGCACCATGGCGACCTATCGCAGCTTGCATTAGGGTGCTTCTTAAATAGAGTGCAAAACGTGTCTAGTTCCTGTCGTGCTCAGATTGCACAGATCGATGAATTCTCAGTTGGACATTTTGTAGTAACTGTGCGGAAGAAACCTTACGTACTTTCCGGTAATCTGAACAGAGTAGAGTACAAAACGTATAATCACATTTATATATCTTTAATTGTGTCATCAGTCCCACAATAAATCCTCTCCATTGCCAACCTCTTCATCTCAGGAGTAGCACTGTCACCTAAAGTCCTCATTTATTTGATCGATATATTTAATTCTCGGACATTATCTCCATATTCTTATTCTCTACAGCTCCCTCACGTACCATCAATTTATTACTTGAAGTGTTGGCACATGTTCTATCACCCTGTCATTGCTCCTCAACGATTTCCATGTGTTACCTACCTCGCATATCCTAATTTTCAAAATCTTTTTGTCGCACCTCATCTAAAACGCTTGTACTCTCTCCTTTCCGATTATCCCACAGTCCACGATTCACGTCCACACAATTTTGTGCTCCACACGAACATAGTAGAAACTTCATCCTCAAATGTATACTGCTAGTGGACTTACTTTGGCAACAAAACTCCCTCTTTGTTTGTTCTATGTGTATGTCCTCCTCTCTTCACCCACCATGTGTTATTTTGGTCCAAAGGTAGCAGCAGGGTGACTATGTTGAGAAATAAATATTTAGACATGAAGAATGAAAATGTAGAATTTTAATGACGTTTGTTTAAGTTAAAAAACTTTGATTCCCATAAAAATTTCCGAGGCAGTACTTTTTAGCACGCTCTCGAACAAGCCCTCTTTGAGAGGACCGCTGGGAGAACAAGGGCGACTTCTTGTATCAGAAGTATTTGACGACGATAGCTGGTGACTGTGATTCAGAAGTCGAGTAGTGACTGGAACTGAAGTCCGGCCTTAAAACGTTTTGATTACTGATCAAAGTCTGGACCCCTAGGCGTAGAAAACAGAAAATCGCCGAAAATACCCGTCACCCGCCGCCCACTAT
The DNA here is from genome assembly GCF_023898315.1 of Schistocerca nitens. NCBI lineage: Eukaryota > Metazoa > Arthropoda > Insecta > Orthoptera > Acrididae > Schistocerca > Schistocerca nitens. The sequence continues at coordinate 1,119,262,869 of NC_064615.1, forward strand.
ATCGATACATTCACAACTTCGTAGGGTTAACACAGCTGCTCACGTTCTTTGTTTTATCAACTTGACAAACCTGTCAAGGACATTTGATTATGCTGTTTTTTTTAATCCTCTGCCTGTCTATGTCTTCTATAGTATTGTCCCTTTTAGTTGCTGCTTTAACCTCGTGCCTCACGGTGCATTCCTAACTTAGTCTGGGCGCTAATGACCATTGTAGATGTACGCCCTAAAACCACAAAAAAAAGTCGTGTGAGGGTTTTTATCATACCATTCATGGGTTTTTCTATTGTTGGAAACGCCCTCTCTTGTGACTTGGCGTCGTCTGTAAACAGCACAAAAATATTAAAACAGTGCTTGCCTGTACACTGTGTAAGAATTATCAAACATTATTCGAGATGAAAGTACACTGCCTTCTATGACTTCACCTTCTGCGGATGACACAGGTGTAATTGTTGTTCATGCAAAATTCTCGAAATAGTTGTTCAACTTTGTTCAGAATTTGTGGAACACGCTAGCTACTCGTGGTTGGATAGTCACCAACCGCGTGTAACTCTCGTACAGATCGGGTGCGGTGGCGTGTCTCTGACGTCTAGGATGCCGCTGTCGTTTTTGTACCGCTCTTCCACTGTGATGAGAGAAACCTTACATGAGGTGCACATTGGAAAACTCTTCATGAGTACATCAATCCACATTATTGTCTGGTACTGCTAAATACATATAACACTTTCCCAAGAACAAACCCAAGACAGAACCGAGGAATACGGAACATAAGATAGCGGGTGAAGAATATAGTGGACATTGCTGTTTGTGAGCAGATAGTAGCGTGAGTCAGTGGAGCTAGTTTATTTACGAACGAGAGGCACAGTGCATACCGTGAACAGCTGTGGTGCGGGTGCTTTAAGTACAATACAAAGATAAATGCGCGTAAGAAATCAAACTAAATGCAATTTTTGTGTGACAAGGCATGGTAGACCACAGTCACTTACACCGAAGCACTCAGAAAATTTAACCAAAAATTATCCATAATTTTTCACTGGAGATGGACTCACTCACTGTACTCCGTTAATAAATGTGAGATGGCATTGTGGGAATCACATGCATAAAATATGTACACATGTTTCAAACAGCAGAAAAGGAGCAAAAGAAAAATAAGTAAAAGAGCTGGTCGCATTCGGTGTATAGAATTATTTAAAATATGGCTATCTCCAGTACTTCAGGTGAGTACATGAATGAATATATTTTGGAAATCATAGAAAAGAATGGTAAGTATGCCATTATACATGAAATTCGTAGACGCACAGTTAGCAGGTCAATACTCAAACCATAATGTTCTATCACCTATTAAAATTCGATAATAAATTGCCAAAGGAGGCAAAGCAGATAATTACATGGAGATGACAAAATTCATGGGATAGCGATATGCATGTATACAGATGGCTCCAGTATCGCATAGACAAGGTATAAAAGCGCACGGCCTTGACGGTGTTGTAATTTGTACTCAGGTGTTTCATGCGAAAAGGATTTCGACGTGATTATGGGCTCACGGCGGAAACCAACAGACTCTGAACGCGGAGTGGTAGATGAAGCTAGACGCACGGGGAATTCATTTCGGAAATTGTTAGTAAATTCAATGACAATGCTTGAAATTTGGTATTCTCGGCACACTCTTGACACTATCTCTCACAACGGACAACGGTGGCCGACGACTCTCAGTTAAGGACCGAGAGCAGTGGCGTTTGCGTAGAGTTGTCACTGCTAACAGACAAGCAACACTGCATGACAACCACGATAATCAATGTGGAGCGCTCGACGGACGTATATGTTAAGACAGTGAGGCCAAATTAGGCGTTAATGGGCTGTGGCAGCAGGCGACCTAAGTTGCTAACAGCGGGACATCGCCTTCAGCGCCTCTCGTGGGCTCGTGTCCATATTAGTTGCAACGTAGACGACTGGAAAACCATGCCCTGCGCGGATGAGTCCCGATTTCGGTGGACAAAAGCTGATTGCAGGGTTCGAGTGCGCCGCAGACCTCGTGAAGCCACAAGCTCAATTCGACAACAAGGCACTGTGCAAGCTGATGGTGGCTCCATAATGGTTTGGGCTTTGTTTACACGGAATGGACTGGGTTCTCTGGTCCAAATGAACCGATCATTGAATGGATACAGCTATGTTCGGCTACTTGGAGACCATTTGCAGCAATTCATGGACTTCATGTTTGCAAACAAAGATTAAATATTTATGTATGGCAGTGCACCATGTCACGGGGCCACAATCGTTCGCGACTGGTTTGAAGAGCACTCTGTTCAATTCGAGCGAATGATTTGGCTACCCGTCGAACATTTATGGGTCATAATCGAGAGGTAAGTTCGCGCATAAAATCCTGCACCGGCAACGGTTTCGCGATTATGGAGGGCTGTACAGGCAGCATGGCCAACATTTCCGCATGGGACATCGAACGACTTGTAGAGTCCATGTCACGTTGAGTTACTGCACTAAGCTTGGCAAAAGGAGATCCGTAACGTTGTTGGGACGTAGCCCATGATATTTCGTGTAAAGCACAATTTTATTTAAGAAGGTAGTCAATACTTTGCTGTTAAATAAAGAATTATACAAAAGTAAAGATTACTTTGAGAAGTCGAAGTATTGGTTAATAAAATAGCGACTAAAACACAACTGTCATATTGCAGTAAACTTTCACAGTGTAATGAATTTGATTGGTTAATTGCACACACTGATTCGTTCGTTCGTAATGCTAATCTTTCAGTGTGCCTGTGAGCTCAGCGTCTTACATGATGAGGAGACGCTATCTTTGAGGTATGTGGACAGCAAGACACAGACGCATTGCAGTATATTTGCAATACTGAAATAATCTGGTGTGTACAGAAAATAGGAACTGAAAGACACTGCGTAGCTATACTGCGCAAATTAAAGGGTCGCTTTTTTTGACACCTAGCCACATTCTTGCATTGCGACACACAAGTTTGAAATTTGGCTCAAAGCTGCCTCCGCAACAGTACAAAAGCTTGACGCCCTGCGAGTCGGCGACGCTTCAGACAGCAAGATGTTGATACATGTGAGAAAAATGGGACAGAGCTCAGTAGTTCATGTTAAGTGTGACGTGTGTTAACGATGTCTCCGCCCGCCGCCACTGTGGACGTGTCACACGATGGGAAGGCCGTAACCCCCTCCCCCCCTCTCCCCCACCTAACGACGTCTCGCCACTTCTCTTGACGCCTCTGCGATGAAGGTCAGAAGCGCGACGCCCAGCTCTGAAATCACACGGTTCTCCTGTGTGTGATCGAGGAATACATTTCAGACACACTGCCGCTCAGAATCGTCACGAAGATTTCTAAAGGTGTGAAAGGCGTTAATGAAGACCAACCCTTTCTTTGATGCGTTCTTACACTCACATCTTGCTGTCGAAAACGATTGTTAGAAGTGCGACGTGCAACAGGATTTCGTTCTTGACAACTTTCGTCGCTGCTGACACCCTGACTATTCAACCGTTCTTTAAGGACAATGCGGTGCTGCCAGCCAATTGAATGTGATCTGATCATTTGGAATGCTGCTCGACCGCAATTTTTGCTTTGGTAGTACCATTAGGGACCGTTCAAAACCATTCAACGAAAATTTAACGTGATCCGAAGCGTCAAAAGGGTATTGATGGTTTCTTAGACTCCCTGTTCTGCACTCTTCTGTAGCAAGACCGTGGGAGATACGACAATGATACGTGGGTGAATATAGCGGCAAAGGGTCTCTGTAGCACCCCCCAGCTCAGCAACATCCTCTCTGCCAGCCGCACACTGTTTTTAAGCAACTTAAAAATGCACTGTGTAAAGAAACACCTCGCCCAAGCCATATAGGCTCCTGCAGTCAGGCAACCCCTTCGATACCCTACAACTGAGTGGCACTAAACTGCTGCTCCAGTATCTGCTGATGAGTGTGCAGAACGTGTACACCAGAGCAAAAATTTTAGTCGCAGTACACTCCAAAGACGTCATATCTCGTACAGTGGGGCTGCAGCCCCACGATGTCCTTAGAGAAGGACAGAGGGTGTATCAGCAGCGTCGAATGTTGTAAAGAACGTCGTCCTGTTCCACACGGCGTTGCAAACATTCGTTCTGACGGCGAGATGTTTGTAAACCATCGCCTCAAGGGAAGGGCTGGTTTCATTGACGCCCATTATACTACCTCCTGAGGCCTTTTCGTGTCGATTCTCAGAGGCGATGTGTTCTTCGGCCACCCATTACTAAACTATGTGATTTCACGGCGTTGCGTTGCGGTCCTGACCTCCACCGCAGAGGCGTCAAGAGAAGAAGTGATGTGTGGTTGCTGTCCGAAACGCCACCGTGTCCGAGGGCGATGTTGCAGGGCACCTCTGAGCAAAATCTTACACTTCTGCGTTGCAATGGTGACCATTTATTCTTTTGCACAATAAAGAAGAATTTCTCCTAGTGTAACAAGTAAATGAGCATTGTACTTTACACATGAAACGAATGAAGCAGTGCAGTTGTTAAGACTCTGGGCTCATATTCGGAAGCATAGAGGTTTATGTTCTCTCTGCTCATTGTGATCGTGGTTTTCTGTTGTTTTCATAAATAATTTCACGCGAACGCTGGAATGATTACTTAAATAGGACAGTGGCCAACGACCTAAATATATCAATATGTGTACTAGAATCGACATATTTGTCGCCGAAGAACAGGAACTGAAAACATTTCTCGTTTATTCTTCACACTCACAAGAAACCACTTGAGTGCTAGGTCGCAAGTTCAATCTGAAGTAAGGCTCATTTTAAAGTGGTAACATTCACGACAGGAAATACATTAGCTGCTAATGACTCATCGTGTACATCAGGAGGGCGATAGAAAATGAGTGTCCGGTAGGAGCAGAAATCAAGCTTCTATGGGATGTATGCATTATTCTTTACAATATGGACATCGCCTACATTCAAGAAATGCTCAAAACAAACCGCTGACTTGCACCATGAACACCGAATGAAAAATGGCGGGCCACCGTGATCACTAAGATTCGCACCATCATGAAATCGAACTCCTTGGGAGCTACAAACTGTGAAGGACGTCCAGCTAGGTATCCACTCTTAAAAAACGAATATGGAATCATACTGGCGTAATGCGGTGATGAGACCTGGTGGAATGTGATGGGATGCAACCGAATACGAAACACTGTGCCGTGGAGCTTATCCTGAAACTGGCCACCCTTAAAGGCGTAGCTGCAGATAGTGCGACAATGTGTTCTACAGGCACGGAGAAAACAAACATCCAGAGTCTGAAATTGTCCTGTGGTTCTAGATGCCATGAATTGCAATGTCACACACTTTACAGGAGGGATAGTTTACTCTAAAGAAGGATGATATTTATCCGCAGACCAGGAATTACGCAAAAGCAAGTTATTTTGACCAGCAAGTTGCTAAAAGCAGTGCTCGTGGCACAGTTGTAATTCTCTTACTCCAATTTTGCCACTCTCTCTTGCTGTGACTTGAATATTCGCTACTGCCTTTGCAAGATCATGCACACAACAAAGAATAGTAGGGGCCAGAGCACCTCCTACATCTCGCGGCACAATAAATAACTTTCCAGCCAATTTACCACGCAGATTAACAATCGGCATAATTGTATAAGAATGCGTTAGACACTGATGTTAGTTGATCTTGATAAGACACTCTTGGTGCGTCCCCTTTTCTTATGCACTACACGGTTACACTGTTGCGGAATTATTCGAAATCTGTACATAATTGTTTTTTTTTTACTATGTTTTGGATTATCTTACACGTGCGCAATGATGTTTAGTACCTGCTCCTTGGACAATGATAGTCGTTTAGTATGTTCCACTAGAGACGGATTTTGTCGCTCTTTGTCCGACGAGGATGATAAACTACATGACCCGACACCTGTTTCATTATCACTTTCACTTGTTAAGCGTGTGCGATCATCACTCCTTATGTACATTGACCGCACCGTCGAGTGTATACATCACACATTCCACTGACTCAACTTTCGGAAACTCTAGTATTTTATCTGCCACCTCCTTCTCACTGCGGTTCCTTGGGTTCCTTTCTGACGAAATGCCAACCTCTGCAACTGTTGTAGATATAATGCAATGCGAAATTTCTTATGTTCCTTTTCGATGAAACAACAATTTCGGCGACTGTTGTAGGTATAGGACAATGTTCGCTTCGTTTATCGTTGCCTTTGCTCTGTTTTGTACGAACACCACTAACACTGTAGCACTGCTGGGAGTTACTCGTCGACTAAGTAGCTCAACTACACTCCGTAGCCTCATTCTGCCCACTGGATACCTCCAGTCCCGCACCCTCTCGCCATTAGTAGCCAATATTGTGGCTGCATGGTAGACAATACGTGGGGTGTCGAATCCCTTAGACATCCTTGGTCATTTACGACCTTGCACTCAAGGGGTTCGTTGTGAGTTTTGAATATATGACACGTTTCGATCTTTCTGGATCAGCTTCAGATCTATGTAGTTGCTCTAGCTGGCATTGTGCATGCTAAACAATAACACATTTTATGACTAACGATAGATTCTTTTTCTCCAATGTTTTACTGTCAGTCGCACAAGCCACTATACCACTATATCCCTTTATTCTAGTTTTATTCTCTTTCAATTTTCCAGCCCCCATTGGCTCGCTGCGTAGAAATACTAGAAGCCATCCGAGTTTCGGGAAAACATAGCACAGTCTCTTCTTCACTCGGCCTTACTCCCCTTCGCGCAGAAAACTCACCGATTGACACCCAGCAGATGTGTGACCCTTCCACGTGGCTGAAGACGCATGGCAGTTTTATCCGCGTCAAAATGCTACTCGAGGCGTAGTGGAAGAACACGAAGTCGGCACACACAGCGCCTTCGTTGTCTCTGCACAAGCCAGTGAGATCCAGACGCTCAGACAGCAGCGTCATTACGCGAGATAGTATCGGTCAACATCAGAAACTTCCGCCAGGCTCCCTCTTTCGCGTACAGCAGACATATGAAGATCACTTGAATCTGCCCAGGGCATGTATTGTTCTATGGGGCGCCTGAGACCACTGGCGAAGCATGCGCTTAGCATCTGTGTGTGTGTGTGTGTGTGTGTGTGTGTGTGTTCAAAAAAATGGCTCTGAGCACTATGGGACTTAACATCTATGGTCATCAGTCCCCTAGAACTTAGAACTACTTAAACCTAACTAACCTAAGGACAGCACACAACACCCAGCCATCACGAGGCAGAGAAAATCCCTGACCCCGCCGGGAATCGAACCCGGGAACCCGGGCGTGGGAAGCGAGAACGCTACCGCACGACCACGAGATGCGGGCTGTGTGTGTGTGTGCGTGTGTGTGCGTGCGTGCGTGCGTGACATTTCCTACACCTGCAAATATTCGTGCACAATTAATGACGTACCGATAAGTCACTGTGTCTGGATACATAGTTGCTGCAAGCGGGACTAATTCGACCATCATCCACAGCCCTGGCTGAAGCCTGGACACGGCACTTTTGACACGCCGGGTTGAAGCCTGTTGCTTCTCAATGCCGACAGTTGTGACATAATACGTGAATTTTAATCCAGTTGCACTGAATTTCTTCCCAATTTTCACGCTGTACTCTCCTAGTCTCTGCCACGCAAGAAATGGATACACTCGAGTGCTAGAACAACATGTGTATGTCATCTTCACTCATTTCATAGCCTGTATCAAAATCGTCTCTTTGGTTAACTCGGTAACCTGATTCCTATTCATTTCGAGGTGAATTCCTGAAATTTCGGCTTTATAGCGAAAAAACTGGTATCCTTTTGGAGTCATCTCCAATCATGAAAGATTACAAAGTTATTAGCATTCTTATTGCTGTGGCCGCCCAGTTCATACATCGTAGCTCCTATTGAATCGACTGATGACCATAGATGTTAAGTCCCATAGTGCTCAGAGCCATTTGAACCTATTGGATCGGCATCCCACTTCACGTCCAACCAACACGGGATGCCTGCATCACAGGGCGTATGTTTACCAGGAGCACCTACGACGTCTGTGTTGTGTTGCCAACACAAATATTTACCGGCGGCCGCAAGACAACATACCAACGGCTGCCAGGGACCGCTACCCATTCGCGGAGCCTGCAGAACAGCTTCACCAGAGGTCGGAGGTAGCGTAGGAACTACTTTTATACGCCAGGCACGTCATCGCAAACACTTCTGACAGATATACCCGCCAAACGGGCCTTATAGGGCGGCGCACTGCCGGGAAAAGGGCAGTTCGAAGCACCGCTAGGAAGTATTTAGAGCTGCCACCCCGGCAGCCACGGCCATACGCCTCTTCTAGCTGGCCTATCTCTTTCAGCTGGACTTGGTATAGTCGACGAACATCTTGACATTGTAGAATTGTTTATTGTAATCTCTCCCCGTGAAGAGTCGGGTCTTTTCTATTATTATTTGTTATTTTATATTTGTGACGATTCGCAGTTGGGATCGAGTCTGTTGTTCTTTTGGAAATTGTATTATGGTTTTGTTTTCGTGAGTCCAGTAAATTGTTTTTGGACTTGTGTTTTCCACATTTCTATTCTGCTAGCGCAGACACTTCACTTATCGCATCGACTTTTTTCTCCCACAGGACACCATCTATACATCTGCTTCTGCTGTATTGTAATTAAAATTCTAATGTAATGTGTTACGTACGTATTCATTGGCAAAATTCATTTATTTGCATGAGATCTTTCAGTGTCTAATTTTACCTTTATCTGTTGGTATCAATTACGAGAAATTTTAATATTTACTGATATGTAATTGTTATTTCAGTTTATGTTTCGAATTTCTGTGACTGAACGTTTGCATGTAAATGAAGTGCGCTTATAAACTATGTGTACGGTATAGACGTGTATATGGAGCCAGTCTTATAGTTTTTATAGGTTTTATAGGTCAATGAAGCAAGTATAATGAGGTGGAGATTTGTTGGGTAGCGCAATGATATTTGTGAGTCGACTGTAGCAGCTGTACTGAATAAAAGAAGTACACATACCAATGAAATTTCTTCCTGGCTGCTTCCAAGTTGTCGAAGCTCTCATTGAAAATGTACAGCCGCAATCCACGCATAGCATTTTTATAATGCCACTCGAAGTCAATGTCTGCGATGTCACAGGGAAACAGCTTGCGGTCGGCTTCTCCCATATGGCCCCACATGCACACCAAGTTGTCGTCTTTGAAAGTCCACTCTTTAGTGGTAAATGTCTCCAGGGCTTGCATGCTTCCATGAATACGCGAGTACACGTCCCACAGTCTGCAACATACACGCGGTGTCAATGCTGCAAACAGATCATCCTTGTCATTATTAACAGTGAAGCTCATAGTTAAAAATAAAACTTTATTACGGTAAACATCGTAACATTTTGGTAAATCCTAAATATGTCTATGACTGTTCCATAAATACAGGATGAAAGTAAATAAAACCGACAAACTGCAGGGACCAATTCCTGGCTGAAAATGGAAGAGAGAAGGTCCTATGAACATGTTTCCGGATATGCATTGCAGCCACGGTAGATGGCGCTGACAAATGAAAGTTCCTCTGACTACATGCTGTATGTTCCTTGCGTGCCGCGCGGGATTAGCCGAGCGGTCTGGGAGCTGAAGTCATGGACTGTGAGGCTGGTTCAAATGGCTCTGAGCGCTTCTGAGATTATCAGTCCCCTAGACTTAGAACTACTTAAACCTAACTAACCTAAGGACGTCACACACATCCATGCCTGAGGCAGGATTCGAACCTGCGACCGTAGCGGTCGCGCAGCGCCAGACTGTAGCGCCTAGAACCGCTCGGCCACTCCGGCCGGCTGAGGCTGGTCCCGGCGGAGGTTCGAGTCCTCTCTCAGACATGGGTGTGTGTGTTTGTCTTTAGGATAGTTTAGCTTAAGTAGTGTGTAAGCTTAGGGACTGATGACCTTAGCAGTTAAGACCCATAAGATTTCACACACATTTGAACATTTTTGATCCTTGCGTCTTGCAGGCTGTGTGATTGACGCAGTGTACTGTAAACAGGCGAATGGTTCCCTATTCATGTTTGCGTACTGCGAAGCAGGTGGTGACGGTCGAGAGGCAGCTCAACTATACCAAAATAAGTACCCCCACAGACACCAACCACGTCACGCAACATTTCCCTTAACCGAGCGCTCCTGCCGTACATCGGCCTAAGCCGTGGTTTCACATTTTTGTCTTTAACATTTATAGTGACCAACGAGCTCACGGCGACGAGCTGTTGCTTCTGGTTGAATTTCTACACGAGGGACCAGTTCGCACATTTGTCTCATCTCATCCGCCAGCCCATTCTGCTGGCTAGTGAGACGTGTTCGCACGTCTTTGACTTCTAACGTTCCTTCCTGTGTCTTTTCAGCCACTGCCTGTCCCTGCCTTTTAAGAGCAGAAATAGCCTTCTTGGGCGCGCTCATTCCGACCTTTGCCAGCGCTGCCTGATCTCGCGCACTCTCGTCCTAGTAATCTGGCTGTCTTAGGCAGGCGTCTGGAATTTACCGCTACTTCTTGCGTCTCATCTGACGTTTTCCTAATGTCTTCAACCTCTGCTTTTACACCCTTAACTTTATCCTGACCTAAGTTACGTTTTCGACAAGCTCATCAGCCTTTCTTTGAATTTTCTTAATTTCTCCTTGTGTTGTTGCTTCTGAATTTTCCTAATCTCTTTAATGAGGTTCTCCTGTCACTAATCTTATGTCTGTCGTCTCCTTTCTTCTCTTTCTTGTCGTCTCTTCTCTGCCTCTTACATAAAGTGAATGATCGTTTATAATTATGCACTTCCAGTAACCTCCCCAGGACTAGAAGCTCGCGACACAATTGCGCTGTGGCGCATTGTCTGCGAAATCGGACTCTTACTTTCCCTGACTATACCTCTTTCCGTGTTTACAGATCCTACGTGACCTGCCACCTCAGCATCATTTTCACTTACATTTCATGGGTGAAATGAGCCCTCATAATCGGAGTATTCTGCATTTGACATTTGTGCCCCGTTTGCTGAGTGATTTAAATGAGCTGGTTCCGCAGTCCTATCTTGTTTTGCATCAATGACTGACTCTTGTTCCATTTTGGACAACAATAGTGCGAGGCTCTTCTCACCACACACACAAACTTAGCTTCTCGTAGGCATTCAAATCACCTGCTACTTCTGCAAGCTTCTGACTCAAATGCATCACGCTCCGTATTTCCATTCGGACATTTTTCAAATAATGCACACACTTCTGCCTAAGCCCATGAAACAAAACTTACACTGAAATGTCGTACACATCCCCATTAGCAATTTGCTCATCTGCTTTTTCTCGGAGAAACACTCTCCTAGCCTTCTTAACTGATTTATTAACTTCCGTAAACATAGTTGCTATAATGACATCATGATATCTACTGCCCGTTTGTATACCGACATTGTCGATAATATTCAGCCGATTTGTAGCTAAAAGATCTAAGATATTTCCAGTGATTGTGGACTACCAAACTAGCTCCTCAAGACAGTGTTCAGAAAGTATGGTTCAAAAGTACTTCGCATGACTGTCTGACTGTACCTCCTGAAATGAATCCATAGACATCCCAGTCTACAATGGTGAGCCAAAATATTATGACCACTTGCTTAATAAATTGTTTGTCCCTCTCAGGAACGAAATACATCACTGATTCTGCGTGTCAGGGAACCGACAGTTTGTTGGTAGGTCTGTGGAGGTATGTGGCATTAGATGTCTACGCACAGGTCATGTACATCGTAAATAACGAGCCGCTGATTTGCGTACGCAGTGAGGAGAGATTATATCACAAGACATTTTTCGAAACAGCTTTTAGTTGTGTTACCAGATAATTGGGATGCGTCACCAGCAGAATGGAAGGGGATGCTCTGTCTTGGGGAATGAGATAAGAAGAATCTTGTTTGTCATACTGTTAGCTTAATAAGAAGTTCATAGCAAATATTGGTCTAACGGTATGCAACGTAAAATAAGATTAATATTTTTGAAGGGACAAATTTCTTGAGAAGTGTGTACGACAGTTACAAAGATAGCTTCCGAAGTTTAAGTGAAAAGAATTAATATCTAGATTACACACTCAGTGAAGAAGACGTCACTGGTGTAGTATTGGTCAAACTGCCAGGAGTGTACGGAAAAAATTAACGGGAATTTATAAAAAGAAAACTGAACATATTTTACAAGCATTAGCCCAGTCAGATGCTTTGTCGGAAGAAGAGACAACCAATAACGATTCGGAGGTCGGAGGTATGAACTGGCGGTCAAGAAAAAGTAGAAACTGGTGGGCTCATAATGGAGATCACATGAGACAAGAGAGAAAGAGAGGCACAGTAACTGCTTTAACAGGCGTGGAAGAGGAGGTTGGAACCGGGATGATACGAACAGTAACAGACGACATACAGAACGTAATGAGAGAAACAATGGTAACAGGGTATATAGAGACCACGAAAGAGATGGCAACGAAAGGGAAAACTAGAAAGGTGTTTTAATGGGGTATGAACACGAACTCATGTGGCGAACGGATCAGTGGCAATGACACGGTTGATAAAAGGAGATTCTGGGGATAATCATAGCGTGTAGGCTTTCACGGCCGGCGTCTTCAGTAATTAAAACTTCCGGGCTAAGAGGCCGTGGTCCAATAGTAGAAATACTTCTCCCTGACGTTTCGTTGCCAGCTGCGGGCAACATCATCTGAGGTGAGTCTACGACTAGAGTCGTAGACTCACCTCAGATGATGTTGCCCGCAGCTGGCAACGAAACGTCAGGGAGAAGTATTTCTACTATTGGACCACGACCTCTTAGCCCGGAAGTTTTAATTACTGATTCTGGGGATGTTTGGGGAATTCTGTTTGAGGGAGACGAAGTTACAACTGAAGACGAATATCAACCTATGGTAGATGTTGAAGTTGATGATATTAATACAGTCTCGGGTATTGATACAGATAATGATTTGTGCTGTAGCAGAACGACTTGATGAACAAATGGTAAATAAAGAAGAGGCGCCAACACTACAGTTGCAAAGAGTTAATGTTGTCCGTGCAGTAGGTGGCAAGAGTTAAATGATACAGAATCAAGTATTTTTGGACGTAAGTAACTGTTATGGAGTTACGAAAGGTAGTGTGACCCTGACGGAAAATAGTACTCAAAGCAAAATTAAATTTCGTATTCAGCTAGTCCTAGCGGGAAGGCACAGAGTAAGTATCATTTGAACATAATGCGCAAGTGTTTTCAACAGGAGTGTGATAAAGAGGTAAGTACACTCCTGGAAATTGAAATAAGAACACCGTGAATTCATTGTCCCAGGAAGGGGAAACTTTATTGACACATTCCTGGGGTCAGATACATCACATGATCACACTGACAGAACCACAGGCACATAGACACAGGCAACAGAGCATGCACAATGTCGGCACTAGTACAGTGTATATCCACCTTTCGCAGCAATGCAGGCTGCTATTCTCCCATGGAGACGATCGTAGAGATGCTGGATGTAGTCCTGTGGAACGGCTTGCCATGCCATTTCCACCTGGCGCCTCAGTTGGACCAGCGTTCGTGCTGGACGTGCAGACCGCGTGAGACGACGCTTCATCCAGTCCCAAACATGCTCAATGGGGGACATGTCCGGAGATCTTGCTGGCCAGGGTAGTTGACTTACACCTTCTAGAGCACGTTGGGTGGCACGGGATACATGCGGACGTGCATTGTCCTGTGGGAACAGCAAGTTCCCTTGCCGGTCTAGGAATGGTAGAACGATGGGTTCGATAACGGTTTGGATGTACCGTGCACTATTCAGTGTCCCCTCGACGATCACCAGTGGTGTACGGCCAGTGTAGGAGATCGCTCCCCACACCATGATGCCGGGTGTTGGCCCTGTGTGCCTCGGTCGTATGCAGTCCTGATTGTGGCGCTCACCTGCACGGCGCCAAACACGCATACGACCATCATTGGCACCAAGGCAGAAGCGACTCTCATCGCTGAAGACGACACGTCTCCATTCGTCCCTCCATTCACGCCTGTCGCGACACCACTGGAGGCGGGCTGCACGATGTTGGGGCGTGAGCGGAAGACGGCCTAACGGTGTGCGGGACCGTAGCCCAGCTTCATGGAGACGGTTGCGAATGGTCCTCGCCGATACCCCAGGAGCAACAGTGTCCCTAATTTGCTGGGAAGTGGCGGTGCGGTCCCCTACGGCACTGCGTAGGATCCTACGGTCTTGGCGTGCATCCGTGCGTCGCTGCGGTCCGGTCCCAGGTCAACGGGCACGTGCACCTTCCGCCGACCACTGGCGACAACATCGATGTACTGTGGAGACCTCACGCCCCACGTGTTGAGCAATTCGGCGGTACGTCCACCCGGCCTCCCGCATGCCCACTATACGCCCTCGCTCAAAGTCCGTCAACTGCACATACGGTTCACGTCCACGCTGTCGCGGCATGCTACCAGTGTTAAAGACTGCGACGGAGCTCCGTATGCCACGGCAAACTGGCTGACACTGACGGCGGCGGTGCACAAATGCTGCGCAGCTAGCGCCATTCGACGGCCAACACCGCGGGTCCTGGTGTGTCCGCTGTGCCGTGCGTGTGATCATTGGTTGTACAGCCCTCTCGCAGTGTCCGGAGCAAGTATGGTGGGTCTGACACACCGGTGTCAATGTGTTCTTTTTTCCATTTCCAGGAGTGTATAAAAATGAGTAGGTTCGCGACGCGCATATTGCTTTTGTAATGCGCAATGTAAATTAAATTTTCGACCTGGTTGAGGAGTAATTAATATTCTGTCGACGATCCGCGAGTAGGCCCGCTTTTCGTACTTTTCTTTTTCGACTGTTTGTATTTCTACACGAAATTCAGAGGCGGAATTGCTATTTTGAAATCCGTCCTCGAACTTTCTTTAAAGACAAGCACATACGAGAAAAACTTTTGACATAAATGAAGCTCCCCTCACTAGTCACTTAATAAGACGAGCACTAAAAAAAAGTGTATTGGGCCAATAAAATGAATAAGCAAGCGTGATAAAGATTACTATGAATGAAATTAATTTGTAAAGGAGATTGGAATGAATTTTGTCAAAGAAAAAGGACTTACAATAGCCTACCTGAGACCGTAGGCATAATTAAATAAAAAAATACTAAGAAACAATTGTTTTGATTCAAAGTGGTCAATTAGATTATTTCTTGATTTAAATGAACTCTTGTAAATATTAGTATGTAAATCAACTTGTAAACACCGTGTGATGTTATGAAGCGAGAATTTCTTTTAATACACCGTTCACGCAGACGCTCACCACAGTGCAAGTGAAGTTTTAAAGTTCGACGATTTTCAGTAGCAGTATTCTACTGCACCATATGTGTAAAAAAAAAAAAAAAAAAAGTCATTGATGTGTGCAGTGTGTAATAATCAGTGTCATTCCACACATGCAGTTGCAGTGGTAGCTACCACTTACCTGTGAATCCGTAACTGGATTGTGGACAGGAAGTGATGTGAGACAGTTTCGGTGGCAGAAGCTCCCTCCAGCAATCTAAAAAAAAGCACAAAGCCTCGATCCGCCGAACAAAAGCGACGCACGGCACCTCAAGCGCAAAATCAACGCTCTGCAAGAAAGCTCCGGTCACGTGCGCGCGCACAGACTGAATTTCAAGATTGCTCGCAACAGTGGAGGCGGACAGCCACCACGTGACGAAATAATGTAAACGTTCAACCGCCAACACAGTTGCTGTGCGCTACATTCTGTAGAAAAAACATTCACACCCAGTACTGAAAACATTTTGTATGTATCATAAACCTTCCGAGAGACTCTAAGATACAGAAGTTAACGTAATTATTATAATGACTGATTGTACACAGAGACAAGTCACAAGGTCACCTCTGAATAGTTGAAATGTAAACTTTAACGAGACGTCACGATACGAATGAAAACAAGCACACGAAAATACGCCAAAGGATCCGATCCTTCCTAAATCCCATCCCACAAGTATATAAAATTAGTTTTGTAAGCTATTCTAATATAAAATATTTTATCTGTTTCATATGTGAAATAATTCGGAGAGCCACACTCGAGCCCTGAAAGTGAAAGATATGGACTTCCTTGTCGAAGCCATCACCAGTGGCCGCTCTGCAATCCAAGTCTATCACAAATAGTGTATGTGCGACGAAAATAAATGTATAATTAAGTGCGACAACGGACAAGGCAGTCAATCGACAAGACGATGACAATATAATGAATACAGTCAAAACAGAAAGTTGTGTACCAGTTGTGTACCAGTTGTGATAGTCAAATTACTTTTGCAACGTTGAAAAATGAAGTGTGACTATTTCCTTATAAAGTTTGTAAATATGTGTACTTATAGCCTTAATTTTAAGAATAATCAAGAAAGACTGAATCCATGCAAACACTGATAGACACACAGAACAAATTCACAATGATCCACCGTCAGTAATTACAAATTGAAGCGTTAATTCTTTTATTATGGAATGAATGTGAAATGAAATTTTTAATAACCTGTATGTTACACCCGAAAATTACAAATATTCCAATGGGCATGAGGATGAAAGTAATACCTTCGGTATTCCTTCCCTCCTCATGGGAGGCAGTGTAATATTAGTAATTTTTGCCTCACAAACATTAATATATGCTCAATAGTAAACGCCTGATGGCCTAAAGTTATCGAACAATTGTAAAGTAAAAGAAATGAACCATCGCATAGCAGCGACAGAATCTATTATTCTTTATCTTTGCCGTTCTTGCGCGGTGCCAGTAAATCTCTATGTACATGTATCGATTAATGGTGTAAAAAAGAATTCTGTTGTTTCAAGACAAATGAGGCTTTTGGCGCCTCACCTTTTACTGCTTGTATTCCATGAGAGGCGGACGCGGACTTGCTGCGTTCCGCAACTGTATATTATATAAATTATGTGAAAATATTGAGTGAATATGCTAATTGTTATTTTTTCCAATCAGAAAACATGTAGTTTCTTGTAACTGATATCGAACAGACAGCGTCAAGAGGACATTTTGACTGTTATGTATAAAGTATTTAACCACAATGGTCATCTATTGTAATTTAATATGAAAACGTACGTAGCATTAAAAAAACGAGTGTTAAAGATAAGTGTGCTTATTTTCGTAAATTAACCTTGATGATTCCATCTCCTTTCTGAATGATAATTATTGTTTGTGTTACTTCATCACCAGAAATTACGATCACGCTGATGGGCCGAACGCAGCATGAGGCAGAAGAAACATTATCGTTTTCCTATTATTTCTGAACCAACTTTTTTTTAATTGTGTAGTGTTGCATTTCTTTTAAAGTCTATAAATCTTCTGGTCCCTTAGTGTTGATCCGGGTATGACTACATCGCGACTATAAAAATGCACAGAAATGATAATGTTTCTTCCGAACGATCTCATATATATATATATATATATATATATATATATATATATATAGCAATATGCTGCTCTTATTCAGGTATTTAATGGTCAACGCATGTTGTTATAATAGCGTAATAAATCCCTGATACTGTTGCCAAGTGGCCCACCAAAAATATTCACTTTTTCGACATAAAAAGAATTGTTACTTTTTTTTTTATTTTCGTCCCCCAAGAGCAACGCTACAAAGTCCAAAAAATTTGGCAAGATCCTATCATGAGAAAGCCATCTTACTTCCATATGAATAAGAAGTTGCACATGCTCACTGCCGATCTCTTTACACAACAAAGAAAATAATCTGGATTTCAGGTGTCGAGTTTTAATGTAGTTGATGATTTGAACTACTCCATTAAGTATCTTTTGCAAAGGTTCAGACAATCTTTTGGCTACTAAGGCTTCACGCAACAGAGAGTCCATTTCACTTCAGGGGCTGCCGCTTTGATACGAGCTAGAAGACCTGTTTGTTTGCCAGCCATTGACTTTGCTCAATCCGTCAACAAGCCTACACCTTTTATCTAGGTGACGTCGTGTTCATTGAGATAATTATTTAATGCAGTTAAAATATCGTCTGCTGTTGTACGCAGTAGTTCGCATGAAGAAAGAAGATCTTTGAACACTTGGTCCTCCCATAAGAATCGTTCGAAAACCAACATTATAGCCTTTTTTGATATGTCTGTGCTTTCATCCAATTGTAGTGCGTGCATGTCACTCATGCAAAGTCTAACCAGCAATGTTTCTTCGGTGTTCACTGCCATATCAGTAATTCGTCTTTGAACAGTATTATTTGAGAGCGGGACAGTTCCTGTTACCTTAGCAGCTACGTCACCTAAGATTCTCTTCCAAAGTATTATTGCTGATGGCAGTATAAGTTCCTCAGAAATTGTGTGGTTTTTCCCACATTTAACAACAAGCTGAGCCACCCCGCAAGACGCAAGGGTTGCACTTTCATTTACATTTGCACCACAGTGTTTGGCAATTGTTTTACGATTTGTTTTCAACTCTCCTAATTTATTTTTGAAAAAATCTAATGACGTACTTCTGTACTCTGGGTACTTTGTATCAAGATGGTGCTGGAATTTTGCTGATTTCACACATTCATTCTAAAGGCTTTCATAGCAAATGACACATTGAAGTTTAGGCTGTTGCTCAGGTACAGTGAACTTAAAACCGATTTCCAAGTAATCAGAGGTATATTTTCTAGTTTTTTCAGTAAGCTTAACACTGATCTTGGAAGGATTAGGTTCAAGGGACACCGACGATTTAGGAACAATGGACACTGACAACTTCGGTTCGAGAGTCACTGACCTACTTACTTGAACTTCAAATGCATTATCTTCCTCTTCACCTGTAGGCCTTTCTCGTTTTAACGAACCACTTTTTAACCAGCGGTCCATTTTTAACAACGCGAACTGAATCTTGCGTGAAAAGCAACGCTTTACAAAAACTACTGTTTTAATACAGAATATTGAATATGTAAACAGTACGGTCTGTGAAAGCACTGGCAATACATTAACAATGGCCGATTGTCGTTTGAAATGTGAGTTTCTGTGTAAAGTGACTGTCTGTTGTCAGCTGCAAAGAGGCAGAGCGCGCAGTCTAAATGCAAACATCAGAACTATTTGCCTATATCTAATTTTAGTTTTGCGCTAGAATGTGCTAGTGTCAGTTGGTTCTAGGAAGACGCTACACGCAGAAGTTAGCGTCTGGTAAAGATCTGCTCATGCTGGAAGCGGCTAAAACAAAAAAAATCTGTTGTCATAAGAAGTATATTTAATATATTTTTTATTCTAACAGCATCTTGCGGACCCCTGTGGCGTAGTTCGGGGAGCCCTGTGGGTCCGCGGACCACCTGCTGGGAACCACTGATGTAGGCAATCGTTTATCCCTCTGTTTCCGAGTGGAACAGGAAAGCAAATGATAGTGGTACAGGATACCCTCCGCCACGCACAGTAGTGTGGCTTGGGAAATATATATGTAGATGTGGATGTAGAAAATGTGGTTGGAGCAAAAACAGTAAGTGAGATAAAGGATAAAGTAATGAATTCTGATGTCAGAGATCTATATGTTAAATAACAGTGATAAGAGAGAGAAATTTTCCTTGCACATAGTAGATAATGTGCCATTGTACTGTGTCATAATGGGACCTATCTGTCTATTTTCTGCCTCTGTAGTGTCAATTATCGAAAAATGCTCCGATGGATTTTCTTGGAACGGCCAGCGAACAGCTAAAAAATGTAATGTTGTAATATCAATGTTTCCTTGGTGTCTTCGCAAATTTTAGATACGTTAATAATATTTAGAAACGCATTTATTATCTTGTGTATTACATTTGACGTGTTAAGTTTCTTATTCTATGTATGCCCAGAGGTTCTCAAATTGAAAGAGTAATTATCCCTAATTGTTCGCGAGTGTGTGTGGTAAATTTGAAGTTTCTGTTTAATACAATTCATTTGAATCCTAAGGAAATCTATTCGAAAACTGCATGTTTAACGTTGTGTGCTGAGCAACTAAATTTATATGATGGAAGAAAGTAACAAGTGAAATAACTGCACACGAAAAAATAAAATGACCAACATTGTCCAGACTTCTCCTAGGGTCTGTAGGACAGCAATCCTAATGTTTCCAAAATTGGGATGTTATTTACAAAAACTTCCAATTTTGAAAGGAAGCTACAGTGGGGCATGTGTAAGGTTCCCCTTATTTTCGAACCACATTGCATTTCTCTTATTTCCCAAATATTCATTTTATGTCGCGTCTGCAGGTATCAGTTGCATTCAGTAAGCTCAATCAGTAGTGCAGAACGCATTAGCAGGCCACAAGATATCAGTTCTCACGCTAGCTGGAGCAACCAATGGATCATCTGATGCTGCCAGTATGAGGGTGAGACACAGTGGCTAGCCGTAAGACAGGTACATCAGCGGAATTTATGTAGGGAAACCGCAGTTATTATGGCGCTAAACAAGTGATTTTATTCAAAAAGTATTACATAAAAAAGCCACTTTCCCCACTAAAAGTATTACAAGAAACCTACCATTCGTAAGCACTTTCATATCCCAAGATTAGCACGTTTCTATAAACAAATGGATAATGTTTAAGCTAAGGAAGTTGCACGAACAGTTACGATGTTTTACGATTGTAAAAATAAGATGTCGACTGTGTGGGACACTCGCAATTCGCCAATAGGGTGCCTCCGAGTGAAGTCTAGCACGTTCCTGAAATTGGTAGTTTTGAGTTATTAAGTGATAATTGGTTTCATTGTCATCATATTACGGAGTTTTCGCATATAAACGCAACATGGCGGCATCTACAGACGTGTTGTTGTTGTAGTGGTCTTCAGTCCTGAGACTCGTTTGATGCAGCTTCCCATGCTACTCTAACCTGTGCAAGCTTCATCTCCCAGTACGTACTGCAGCCTACATCCCTCTGAATCTGCTTAGTGTATTCATCTCTTGGTCTCCCTCTGCGATTTTTACCCTCCACGCTGCCCTCCAATACTAAATTTGTGATCCCTTAATGCCTCAGAACATGTCCTACCAACCGATCCCTTCTTCTAGTCAAGTTGTGCTACAAACTCCTCCTCTCCCCAATCCTATTCAGTACCTCCTCATTAGTTATGTGATCTACCCATCTAATCTTCAGCATTCTTCTGTAGCACCACATTTCGAAAGCTTCTATTCTCTTCTTGTCCAAACTAGTTATCGTCTATGTTGCACTTCCATACATGGCTACACTCCATACAATAAATTTCAGAAACGACTTCCTGACACTTAAATCTATACTCGATGTTAACAAATTTCTCTTCTTCAGAAACACTTTCCTTGCTATTGACAGTCTACATTTTATATCCTCTCTACTTCGACTATCATCAGTTATTTTGCTCCCCAAATAGCAAAAATCATCTAATACTTTAAGTGTCTCATTTCCTAATCTAATTCCCTCAGCGTCACCCGACTTACTTCGACTACATTCCATTACCCTCGTTTCGCTTTATTCATGTCCATCTTATATCCTCCTTTCAAGACACTGTCCATTCCGTTGAACTACACGTCCAAGTCCTTTGCTGTCTCTGACAGAATTACTATGTCATCGGCGAACCTAAAAGTTTTTATTTCTTCTCCGTGGATTTTAATACCTACTCCGAATTTTTCTTTTGTTTCCTTTATTGCTTGCTCAATATACAGATTGAATAACATCGGGGAGAGGCTACAACCCTGTCTTACTCCCTTCCCAACTGCTGCTTCCCTTTCATGTCCCTCAACTCTTATAACTGCCATCTGGTTTCTGTACAAATTGTAAATAGCCTTTCGCTCCCTGTATTTTACCCCTGCCACCTTTAGAATTTGAAAGAGAGTATTCCAGTCAACATTGTCAAAAGCTTTCTCTAAGTCTACAAATGCTAGAAATGTAGGTTTGCCTTTCCTTAATCTTTCTTCTAAGACAAGTCGTAGGGTCAGTATTGCCTCACGTGTTCCAACATTTCTACGGAATCCAAACTGATCATCCCCGAGGTCGGCTTCTACCAGTTTTTCCATTCGTCTGTAAAGAATTCGCGTTAGTATTTTGCAGCTGTGACTTATTAAACTGATAGTTCGGTAATTTTCACATCTGCCACCAGCTGCTTTCTTTGGGATTGGAATTATTATATTCTTCTTGAAGTCTGAGGGTATTTCGCCGGTCTCATACATCTTGCTCACCAGATGGTAGAGTTTTGTCAGGACTGGCTCTCCCAATGCCGTCAGTAGTTGTCTACTCCCGGGGCCTTGTTTCGACTCAGGTCTTTCAGTGCTCTCTCAAACCTTTCGCGCACTGTCGTATCTCCCATTTCATCTTCATCTACATCCTCTTGCATTTCCATAATATTGTCCTCAAGTTCGTCGCCCTTGTATAGACCCTCTATATACTCCTTCCATCTTTCTGCTTTCCCTTCTTTGCTTAGAACTGGGTTTCCATCTGAGCTCTTGATATTCATACAAGTGGCTCTCTTTCCTCCAAAGTTCTCTTTAATTTTCCTGTAGGCAGTATCTATTTTGCCCCTAGTGAGCTAAGCCTCTACATCTTTACATTTGTCCTCTAGGCATCACTGCTTACTCTTTTTGCACTTCCTGTCGATCTCACTTTTCAGATGTATGTATTCCTTTTTGCCTGCTTCATTTGATGAATTTTTATATTTTCTCCTTTCATCAATTAAATTCAATATTTCTTCTGTTACCCAAGGGTTTCTACTAGCCCCCGTCTTTTTACCTACTTGATCCTCTGCTGCCTTCACTACTTCATCCCTCAGAGCTACCCATTCTCCTTCTACTGTATTTCTTTCCCCAATTCCTGTCAATTGTTCCCTTATGCTCTCCCTGAAACTTTGTACAACCTCTGGTTTAGTCAGTTTATCCAGGTCCCATCTCTTTAGTTTCTTTAGTTTTAATCTACAGTTCATAACCAATAGATTGTGGTCAGAGTCCACATCTGCCTCTGGAAATGTCTTACAGTTTAAAACCTGGTTTCTAAATCTCTGCCTTACCATTATATAATCTATCTCAAACCTTCTAGTATCTCCAGAATTTTTCCATGTATACAACCTTCTTTTATGATTCTTGAACCAAGTCTTAATTACGATTAAGTTATGCTCTGTGCAAAATTGAACCAGACGGCTTCCTCTTTCATTTCTTACCCCCAATCCATATTCACCTACTCTGTTCCCTTCTCTCCCTTTTCCTACTCCTGAATTCCAGTCACCCATGACTCCTAAATTTTCGTCTCCCTTCACTACCTGAATAATTTTTTTTATCTCACCATACATTTCATCAATTTCTTCATCATCTGCAGAGCTAGTTGGCATATAAACTTGTACTACTGTAGTAGGCGTGTGCTTCGTGTCTATCTTGGCCACAATAATGGGTTCACTATGCTGTTTGTAGTAACTAACGCGCACTCCTATTTTTTTATTCATTATTACACCTACTCCTGCATTACCCCCATTTGACTTTGTATTTATAACCCTGTATTCACCTGAGCAAAAGTCTCATTCCTCCTGCCACCGAACTTCACTAATTCCCACTATATCTAACTTTAACCTATCCATTTCCGTTTTTAAATTTTCTAACCTACCTGCCTGATTAAGGGATCTGACATTCCACACTCCGATCCGTAGAATGCCAGTTTTCTTTCTCCTGATAACGACGTCTTCTTGAGTAGACATATTTCAAGTAATACAGCTATCAGCATCGTCATTTACAAGGGAAAGCCACGACGTTGGGATCACGCATTTACCTCCAACTCTGTACACCATTAGTAGGCTTTTAAACAACATGATGTGCAAGTAGTAAGGTACACTACTGCGACAATTCTTAGAAAATTGCAAGAGAATTTTAACTCGTCTGTTACATAACTGATGTATCCATGCCACATGTACGAAGTCAAGGTGGTAGAGCGGATCAGCTCAGTGTGTTCGGTCAGCGGTTAGCTGACCTTTGTAATAAAAAAAAAAAAAACTGAGTTAATGGATCAATGATGAACTTGAACAAACCTCATCTGACGTCCTCCCCGATCACACAGAACGAACAATAACGAACAAGATGAGATTAAAAAAAGTGGTTAGATTCAAGGCTGTGCATGGGGGACAGGGACGGGGCGACGGTTCGAACCCTGCAAGCAATTATACTTTTTTCATCACTATTCACTTTATTTAAATTGTATGGATTTTGAGAGGTAATATAATGATAAAATCAAGTGCATTTTCGTGAAGTTGCAGTGATTTCATATGCTACCATTTGTAATTCTATATCTACGCACAGATACAGAAGGCGCATAATGCATGCGAAAGGCTTCTCTTGCGATTTTCTCGGAATTGACAGAATAGTGCACCTTACTACTTGCATGTTACGTTGTTTTAATGCTTTGCTAAAGGTGTACAAAGTCTGAAGTAAATCTGTGATCCCAACATTGTGGCCTCCCCTTGTTAGAATTACATGGTGTAGAGCTGCACTTTCCAGAGAATTCGGGGGCATTGTTACGGCATCTGCGAGGGACATCAATCACGAGATTGTCAGTATTGGGACAACCTATGTATGGGAACAATGTACCGTTATCCAAGATGGCGGCGATGATGTCATCCAAGATGTCAGCGATGACGTCATTCGAGATGGCGGATTTTGAGGGAAGATAGAATTTTTGGTGGGAAAAAAGGTCAATTGGGCTACCTCCACTAACCTAATCCCCACCCCAAGAAAAATAGCGCAAAGGTCAAATTCCAACATGATAATGCGTGACACCCCTACTTATGTCTACGAAGAAAAGAAAATCACGGGAATATAGGACACTTGGTCTACCTCCACAAGCCTAAAACCCACCCCAAGAAAAATGGTGTGAAGTTCATAATCCAGTAGGATAATGGAGGGTAAAAGGGATTTGTCTTTATTATTTAACCAATTTCAAGCAGATGTGTTCGCCACTGCGTCTGGACTCCAACTGGCTTAGTTGATATCGGTGCCACCAGAGAGCGCTCTCCTGACGTCAAGTGATGACGCAAGTACTGTCATTCAAGATGGCTGCACCCGATGTATCCACCACCAGCTCCAGAGTCCAACTGGCTTAGTTCATACTGTAGCGACCAGAGGACGCTACTGTGAGGTCAGTTGATGACACGAGATCGTCCGCTCTCTCGCGCTGCGCCACCGGCCCACGGGCATCTGACCACTTGCGCGAAACACTCTCGGACGCCACATCCCTACACACGCGGTACGCAGCCTTCTGTAAATATGCTAACTAAACTAATACCCACATCGCGCATCTAACCTACCAATTAACTAAGTACTTAATTCCATTTCAATTTTAATCATATTCAATAAGTCAATTTAAAATTTTAATGTTTAATTATCAAATGAGAAGTTCGACATTTTCCCGCTTCATTCATGACAGTTTCCCCCCACCACCCACCCCAGAATGTTGCAAGTCTATTGGCTGCTACATTAGTCACGTGATTCGACTTCATTAAACCTAGGAATTGGAATCAATTTTCACCAGTGCCACACACACCTGGACTCGGAATCAAGCAGTTAAAGTCTTCACCACGTTCCTCAACCCAGCATCACGCCCCTTTACTGACCCATGTCGCTGGTCTAGAGTGCAATAACTTGCACAGCGCGTGATGTCATCCAAGATAGAGGTGCAAAATAGCGGGGGAACAGATCTTAACACAAGTCTTTTATTTTGCAGGCGCTGTCTCAACCACGAGATTTAGTGTCCAACTGACATAGTACACATTACCGCCTTCAGATCGTACTGTCATCCCTCCTATGACCCAATCCCAGATGGTGGTCTATAGGAGCGAGCACTATGCAAAAATTACTCAGACTGCGCTAGGATGCTGTGGAGGGTAAGGAATAAGACCACTCTATTTATTTTCGAACATTTCATTTAGAGATCGAATATATTTATCACACTGACCCGAAACACTCGCCATGTTATGCTTGAGGTAACAATACACAGTCTGCAGACACGCAAACAACTCCTAATTTAAGCAAATAATTTGAGTACAGACATTCGTACTTCTCCTAAATGATTCAGCACAGTTGGGTCTAGACACGCTTATTAATCGTAAACTGTTCAAATAACTCATAGCACAAAATACAGATGTGCTCGCAAAATAAATCAATCAATCCACGGAAGCAGCCTCCGCCAACCCCTCTGCAGCAGATCGTACAGACAGTCCTTACGACGTGGTGCAGCCGTCAGCTGTCAAACCGCGCACAGCCCCCGTCTGGCTCCCACAAGCATGAGGCGGCGAGATCTCACTCATACTGCAAGTCTGAGAAATTCCTAT
The DNA here is from genome assembly GCF_023898315.1 of Schistocerca nitens. NCBI lineage: Eukaryota > Metazoa > Arthropoda > Insecta > Orthoptera > Acrididae > Schistocerca > Schistocerca nitens. The sequence continues at coordinate 1,119,289,109 of NC_064615.1, forward strand.
GCAAATACTTGTTCACCTAGACACACATGCTGACGTAATTGGGCTGGAGCGCAACCGCGAGCTGCAGCCGAACGCAGGCGAAATTTGTTTAAGTGCCACTGATGACCAGGGGGGATTATTTACAGAGCGTACCACCAAGCATAGCCACGCGCGTGGAGCATTCCATGCTACCCTAACTCTAACAGGGGTCCAGCGAAGACGCTGAAGAATTCCATTCCACAATAGCACAACCTGCTTTCCCCTTAGCGATTCTAACGGACCACACGTCACGTATGACTGATGCTACACCGCGCGTAGGTATATACCATCGCAAACGCATCAAGCAACGTTATCAAGCTTACACTTAAGTCACATTTCTATCTAAAATAATAACTATAATAAATTCCAAAGCCGTCCATAAATACTTAACGGGCGCTTTTGTACTAGTTTTCGTTTTCTCTCGCATTTTAGGCACGGAAATTCATGCCCTAACAGAACCTCGTTACGAAAGTAACGCACAATAACGTCAAATGCAGTCTTCCTCGCGGACCTAACCCCATCACGTTATACCAACCCTGCTCTCAACATACGCAAATGTCCGCACGGCTATGTAGAGGCTACCATATCGCAGTAAAAAGCATGTTACTGAATCCGACATTATCATTTGCTCTAACCCAATTTACTCGCCGAATTACTGATGCCGCTGTTATTGAAGAACCATCCACCTCTACTTTCTCGAACTTACAGCGGTTATTTTACACAGATCACTAAATTCAATTGACAGTTAAAACCACAAAGTTATCTCCACATTATCAAATACATACCAGACTCACAAGAATATTGGATGCCAGGAACATATTTACAATAGTAACTACAATTAAATATTACGATTGTTGCTACACTCTGACACCAATCAATGTGCTGGTAACCTCTCCTCTTGACGACAGTGCTTCAGTATCTATAGCGAATATAATTTTCCACTTAAAAATTCTCACTCATACCCTCATCGTTATCAGTGTGCTCAAACTTTATGTCCCTCATCATGGGACACAGTCATCCACTCTAGTCATGCCATACCATAAACCATGCTATCTCTAAAATACAATATATACACAGTTCACGCAGTGAAAGCCACAGTTACTTTGCATAACAGTGTATACACATTTTAGACAAACAGTGATCTTTACATCTGTACAGCACCCGAAACTGGACCGTGCAACCGATCTAATTCCAGCAATATATCACCGAGTACCTTGTCGATCTAGTAAACATACAGTTCACATCCCCCATCAAACAAAATCACCCCTTTTACATCATCGAACCGAAGTCACTCACAGAATTGTTCTATACATTCGCCATCATTTTCCCCTCGACACAAAGGCGTTACTGTCTCTGCTTCCTTGTCTGCTCGCTTTTCTATGCACATCTCCAGACTCGGGGATTACAAGAACACACGTAATTTCGCCATAGTATTATAGAATTTTCGCTATACTTCTCGATATCAACTACACAGCAGTAGCCTCCCCATAGCTAAGGCAACTTAATTCCCGACATATGGACTCGAAATCATTTCTCTACAAATACGAAACTTTAGCTACGTGGAGCGTCCTCTAGGCCACTGAGTAACTAGAAACAAACACATGAAAAGTCATATTTCCACCCGGGAATACCGATCTCGCTGATCTAACATACTCCAAATCATCCATATAATTTACAAACCAACTAAGGGCCTTCCCATGTCTAGAGAACAGGCGAGCGTATCTTCCACACACCTCATTCGATCTTCTTTCAACTAAATAAAGACGCGAAATGTGCACAAACAGTCAACCGAACAATTTACATCAGCGGGAATAACACTCCATCCCAATCATACCATCTTCTCAAAGTTCCACTTGATCACATAAGCCGTCTCACACATACTAAGAAGGGAACCTCCCCATCGCACCCCCCTCAGATTTAGTTATAAGTTGGCACAGTGGATAGGCTTTGAAAAACTGAACACACATCAATCAAGAATATAGGAAGAAGTTGTGTGGAACAGTGAAAAAAATAAGTTAAATATACAAACTAAGTAGTGCATGCGCAAGATAGGCTATATCAAGGAGATCGTGAGATCGTGAGCTCAGGAGCGCCGTGGTCCCGTGGTTAGCGTGAGTAGCTGCAGAACGAGAGGTCCTTGGTTGAAGTCTTCCCTCGACTGAAAATTTTACTTTCTTTATTTTCCCAAAGTTATGATCTGTCCGTTCGTTCACTGACGTCTCTGTTCACTGCAATAAGTTTAGTGTCTGTGTTTTGCGACCGCACCGCGAAACCGTGCGATTAGTAGACGAAAGGACGTGCCTCTCCAATGGGAACCGAAAACATTTGATCGCAAGGTCATAGGTCAACCGATTCCTCCACGGGAAAACACGTTTGATATATTCTGTACGACACTGGTGACGGCATGTGCGTCACATGACAGGAATATGTTGTCGACCCACCTAACTTGTACACTTGGCGAATGGGTAAAAAGATTCTTCTACCTTGCCCGATTTAGGTTTTCTTGTGGATGTGATAATCACTCCCAAAAAAGTGATGAAAACATAAGAGTTTGTCATATGAACTGAAAATAAAAAAATTAAACTCTTCACTCGAGGGAAGACTTGAACCTAGGACCTCTCGTTCCGTAGGTAGTCTCGTTAACCACGGGACCACGGCGCTCCTTGACTCCCAGTGTCCTTGATGTTGCCTATCTTAGCATGGACTACTCAATTTGTATGTTTTACTAATTTTTTTCATAGTTCCACACAACTTCTTCCTGTTTTCTAGATTGACCTGTGTTCAGTTTTTCAAGGCCTATCCACTGTGCCAACTTATAACTAAATCTGAGGGGGCTGCGATGGGGAGGATACGAGTATTAGTTCGCTATCTGGTCGTCTAGACAAAGGCAAAGTTAACTCATATACGTTCCTACAATCCAACAGACCTCTACATTTGCACGGATGCTGCTATTTACAGGAAACGTGGCTCACTACTACCACGGACTATCCATACACGGAATCATTCCGGAAAACCGCTCGCACATATGTTTATCATTATACTTACAATTAAATGTTACGATCGCGCTCTCAACTGAACAGCATACGAGAATGGCGAATTATCGGAAATACAGCCAGTTGTCGGCAGTGGCTCCGGAAATGGCTGTACCTTCCTTACAACTGGACATACCCCCCCCCCCCCCCCCATTGCTATCACAGTACTCCAAGTCCTTACCTTTCCTACAACAGGGCATTGTCATTTCCTTTCCACAAACACACATACTTTATAACACTGATGCTCAAATGCGAACATATCACGCTCCCACTAAGTATATTACTTGGCCAATAACTGTTTGCCTACCACAGCAAATAATAGTGATCGAAAATCAGCGATTGGCATGCATCTCTCTTAAGTGCTTCTTTCGAGTCCTACCACTGTGTCCTAGAAAGAGACACATAATCGGCGAGATGTTAAAGAAAAACGGATCCCAGCAACTAGCGCATGTTACTGTCACAATCAGTCTTGTTTCTACAGGTGCACACACGTATCCATGTTAAAATCTATACCCTATTTTCGAATCGAGGTATAACATTACCTCTGAATGAGTTGTTTCTTTCCGGACAAGTACCGTGACAGTGATCGTAGGAATACGTATTTTCAGCCAACTATGCAGCCTAGGGATAAAATGACTGAGCTTTGAAAGTGATTCGACTAAGGAACGTGATATGTACGCTGTATCTGCGACTCCCTCACAACCCCTCAACCAGATAATTCTTTAGTATTTGTAACGCACTCTGTCTCGACATCATATCAGAGGTTCCTCGATATATCCACCGAGTTATAGGCGATGACTGATTGAGAAGGAACACAAACAGTAGTAGTAGATGATGTGCTGACTGAGGTTGTAAGAAGAAAAATGTACACTAGCTTCTCAGATCTCTAGTGTCATGCTATATGTTCGAAATGATGTCAATCATTTGGAATCACCTCTCTCCAATCGGATTACAACTACTACTCAATCATATTTGTCGCACCCTCATATCTCGAAACGAGTCACCTTTCCCGAACGTAGTTTCTACAGTACGATTCCAGCGTGGTTGTAGTCGCCCCCTACACGTCGTGCAACTGATCAGATTTCTACAGCTTCGCCCATGTGATAGGTCCAATTTAAGTCTGAACTGAGCAGATGTCGGAGAAAGACATATCCACCACCTTCAGCCACCTCTGAAGAAACAGAACGACCTGAATTACTGCAACAGGACCGTGTTTTCACCATTTGGTGGAAATGCACGCAATTTCGAACGTCCCCAAGCTAGGTACAGGTAGTACAGATCCACGTCCATTCAAATCAGTCAGCCCAACAGATAAAAATTAAGAACTATAAAAGCTCATACGAATTAGAAGTCACCAGGGCACCGATGCGGGCACAATGACACATAGCTGCGGTCGGCCTCCAGCGCAGGGAAAAAGATTCCACAATACGACTTCCCACATTAGCGTAGCGTGCAGCCATCCAAGCATTCCTAGCGGTATAGCCGCTTCCTCACCAGCTCTCACCTCAAACTGCTACTGCTACTGCTACTCCTGCTGTGTCTATGACACGATTCTATTAAATATACAGACACCACAGAGCCCACTTTAAAGTTTGATCACCTATACTATAGGCCAGTGGTTTCCAACAGGTGGTCCGCGGTCCCCCAGGGGTTCGCGAGCTATGCGAGAGGGGTCCGCAAGATGCTATTAGAATAAAAAAAATATATTAAATATATTTCGTATGAGAACAGATTTTTTGTTTTGGCCGCCTCCTGCATGAACAGAGCTTTAGCGAACGCTAACTTTTGCGTCTAGCGTCTTCCTGGGGCCAACTGACACTAGGAGACTCTAGCACAAAACTATAATTAGATAGAGGCAAATAGTTCTGCTGCATGCGGTTAGACTGCTCGCGCTGCCTCTTTGCAGCTGACAACTGACAGTCACTTTACATAGAAACTCGCATTTCAGACGACAATCGGCCATTGTTTTCTGCCAGTGCTTTCACAGAAGGAGTTGTTTACATATTCAATATGCTGTATTAAAACAGTAGTGTTTGTAAAGCGTTGTTTTTCACGGAAGCTACAGTTCGCGTTGTTAAAAATGGACCGCTGGTTAAAAAGTGGTTCGTTGAAACGAGAAATTCCTGCAGATGAAGAGTGTTGTGTCTAGGCAAGACAGCCTAGACACAATGAGAGGAAGCCGAAAGGCACGCGCTTAAACTCACGCAGGCTGGCGTGAGGTCTGAAACAGGATACGTAATTAATGCTGTAGAGAAAAGTACGTAGCTTCTGGAATACTTAACTTTAATCCACATTTGTAGAACATCGCTCTTGATGATACATTAATAGAATGTCAATATCAATTGAATACGGCGCCTTGCTAGGTCGTAGCAATTGACTTAGCTGAAGGCTATGCTAACTATCGTCTCGGCAAATGAGAGCGTATTTGTCAGTGTGGCGTCGCTAGCAAAGTCGGCTGTACAACTGGGGCGAGTGCTAGTACGTCTCTCTAGACCTGCCGTGTGGTGGCGCTCGGTCTGCTATCACTGACAGTGGCGACATGCGGGTCCGGCGTATACTAATGGACCGCGGCCGATTTAAAGGCTACAACCCAGCAAGTGTGGTGTCTGGTGGTGACACCACAAAGACGAAGATGATGCATTTGATGTTCAAGCAAGTAGGTCAGTGACTCTCGAACCGAAGTTGTCAGTGCCCATTGAACCTAAATCGTCGGCGTCCCTTGAACCTAACCCTTCCAAGATCAGTGTTAAGCTTACTGGAAAAACTAGAAAATATACCTCTGATTACTTGGAAATCGGTTTTAAGTTCACTGTACCTGAGCAACAGCCTAAACTTCAATGTGTCATTTGCTATGAAAGCCTTTAGAATGAATGTGTGAAATCAGCAAAATTCCAAACCATCTTGATACAAAGTACCCAGAGTACAGAAGTACGTCATCAGATTTTTTCAAAAATAAATTAGGAGAGTCGAAAACAAATCGTAAAACAATTGCCAAACACTGTGGTGCAAATGTAAATGAAAATGCAACCCTTGCGTCTTGCGGGGTGGCTCAGCTTGTTGTTAAATGTGGGAAAAACCACACAATTTCTGAGGAACTTATACTGCCATCAGCAATAATACTTTGGAAGAGAATCTTAGGTGACGTAGCTGCTAAGGTAACATGAACTGTCCCGCTCTCAAATAATACTGTTCAAAGACGAATTACTGATATGGCAGTGAACACCAAAGAAACATTGCTGGTTAGACTTTGCATGAGTGACATGTACGCACTACAATTATTTGAAAGCACAGACATATCAAAAAAGGCTATAATGTTGGTTTTCGAACGATTCTTATGGGAGGACCAAGTGTTCAAAGATCTTCTTTCTTCATGCGAACTACTGCATACAACAGCAGACGATATTTTAACTGCATTAAATAATTATCTCAATGAACACGACGTCACCTAGATAAAAGGTGTAGGCTTGTTGACGTATTGAGCAAAGTCAATGGCTGGCAAACAAACAGGTCTTCTAGCTCGTATCAAATCGGTAGCCCCTGAGGTGAAATGGACTCACTGTTGCGTGAAGCCTTAGTAGCCAAAAGATTGTCTGAACCTTTGCAAAAGATACTTAATGGAGTAGTTCAAATCATCAACTACATTAAAACTCGACACCTGCAATCCAGATTATTTTCTTTGTTGTGTAAAGAGATCGGCAGTGAGCATGAGCAACTTCTTATTCATATGGAAGTTAGATGGCTTTCTCGTGGTAGGATCTTGCCAAATTATTTGAACTTACAGATGAGTTCGTGTCTTCCTTCTTGACACAGTGTGATATGACAAGGTAACAATCATGCTCAATGAGGGGGTCCTCGAGAAAATTTTGTTGGGAATCCCTGCGCTAGGCGAATTATCGTATGATACGCTCCCTTTGGTCCTGTTTAGTTGTGACAACACGCTTTTGTACAACGCCAAACATCTCGTTTCTCTGCCACGAGTTTCATGCCTGTCTCATGTTCTAAACTTACATTAAGGCGCCCTGATACATGGCCAGTCACAGAAAGCTAGACATCACGCACTGTAAATCATTTTATTACTGCAACTACCATAACACGCTACACAACAACTTATATTAAATAAAAACCCACTTACAACATAACGAAAGTAGAAGACTTTCACGGCGTTGGCGTAGGTCTCCAAATGGATATCCGAAAGCGAATGACGACCTATACATTTATTCTCGTCTCTCACACTGACGGAAATACCTGACGACTATGCACCCCCTTTCGACTCATTCCTCATATTGCACTAATGTACGCGATCACTGTTTCGCTGCTAGCAACCCTCGGATGTTCCCGTGCATCCACGGAAACATTTTCCCCAACTCAAACAAGCCATAGCAGTCACTCATTATCTGCTAACCAATGCAGGGGTGGGATGGGAAAGACCCCATCCATATACTCTAGTACTAAACATGAAACTTGACAGCGCGAACAATTTTACACAAACTTCGACACCGGCCAATCATGTGACAGCATGCTTCCTCAATCTCTGTATCATAGCTAAACCATCCATTCTCTATTTTGCAAGTATCATTGCGAACATGGAAAGATGACTACACAGTACACCCATTCACAGCTAATTCTCGAACACATTACTCATCAAAGTATACCAGACAGTACTCTACATATTTCTAAGACTCGATCATAGTACCTAAATTATGATTCATCTCTCTACGTATGGGAGCCACAGAGCATTCTCCCCATCTTAGGGTAAAAGTATGTGTGTTTGTGGAAAGGTGTAGACTATGCCCTGTTGTAGGGAAGGTAAGGATTTGACTTGGAGTACTGTGATAGCAATGGGGGGAGTATGTCCAGTTGTAAGGAAGGTACAGCTATTTCCAGAGCCACTGACGACAACTGGGAGTATTTCCGATAATTCGCTCATTCTCGAATGCTGTTCAGTTGGTAGCGATATTGTAACATTTAATTGTAACTATAATAATTAACATATATATGAGCTGTTTCCGGAATCATTCCTTGTATGAAAAGTCCGTGGTGGTAATGATCCACGTTTCCTGTTAATAGCAGCATCCATGCGAAAGTAGAGGTCTGTTGGATTGTAGGAACGTATATGAGTTAACTTTGCCCTTGTCTAGAAGACCAGATAGCGAACTAATACTAGTATGTGTTGGGTGGCTTTCGTGATCAAGTGGAACTTTGAGAAGATGGTATGATTGGGATGGAGTGTTATTCCCGCCGATGTAAATTATTCGGTTGACTGTTTGCGCACATTTCGCGTCTTTATTTAGTTGAGAGAAGATGGAGTGTGGTGTGTAGAAGATACGTTTGCCTGTTCTCTAGACATGGAAAGGACCTTAGTTGGCTTGTAAATTATGTGAGTTCGGTATTCGTGGGTGGAAATATGATTTTTCATGTGTTTGGTTCTAGTTACTCAGTGATCTAGAGGACGCCCGACGAAGCTAAGGTTTCGTATTTGTAGAGAAATGATTCCGAGTCTATATATCAGGAATTAAGTTGCCTTAGCTATGGGGAGGCTACTGCTGTGTAGTTGATATCGAGAAGTATAGCGAAAATTCTATAATACTATGGCGAAATTACGTGTGTTCTTGTAATCCCCGAGTCTGGAGATGTGCATAGAAAAGCGAGCAGACAAGGAAGCAGAGACAGTAACGCCTTTGTGTCGAGGGGAAAATGATGGTGAATTTGTAGAATTATTCTGAGAGTGACTTCGGTTCGCTGATGTAAAAGGGGTGATTTTGTTTGATGGGAGATGTGAACTGTATGTTTACTAGATCGACCAGGTACTCGGTGATATATTGCTGGAATTAGATCGGTTTCACGGTCCAGTTTCAGGTGCTGTACAGATGTAAAGATCACTGTTTGTCTAAAATGTGTATACACTGTTATGCAAAGTAACTGTGGCTTTCACTGCGTGAACTGTGTATATATTGTATTTTAAAGATAGCATGGTTTATGTTATGGCATCACTAGAGTGGATGACTGTGTGTCCCATGATGGGGGGACATATAGTCTGAGCACACTGATAACGATGAGGGTATGAGTGAGAATTTTTAAGTGGAAAACTATATTCGCTATAGATACTGAAGCACTGTCGTCAAGAGGAGAGGTTACCTGCACATTGATTGGTGTCAGAGTGTAGCAACAATCGTAATATTTAATTGTAGTTACTATTGTAAATATGTTCCTGGCTTCCAATATTCTTGTGAGTCTGGTATGTATTTGATAATGTGGAGATAACTTTGTGGTTTTAACTGTCAATTGAATTTAGTGATCTGTGTAAAATAACCGCTGTAAGTTCGAGAAAGTAGAGGTGAATGGTTCTTCAATAACAGCGGCATCAGTAATTCGGCGAGTAAATTGGGTTAGAGCAAATGATAATGTCGGATTCAGTAACATGCTTTTCACTGCGATATGGTAGCCTCTACATAGCCGTGCGGACATTTGCGTATGTTGAGACCAGGGTTGGTATAACGTGATGGGGTTAGGTCCGCGAGGAAGACTGCATTTGACGTTATTGTGCGTTACTTTCGTAACGAGGTTCTGTTAGGGCATGAATTGCCGTGCCTAAAATGCGAGAGAAAACGAAAACTAGTACAAAAGCGCCCGTTAAGTATTTATGGACGGCTTTGGAATTTATTATAGTTATTATTTTAGATAGAAATGTGACTTAAGTGTAAGCTTGATAACGTTGCTTGATGCGTTTGCGATGGTATATACCTACGCGCGGTGTAGCATCAGTCATACGTGACGTGTGGTCCGTTAGAATCGCTAAGGGGAAAGCAGGTTGTGCTATTGTGGAATGGAATTCTTCAGCGTCTTCGCTGGACCCCTGTTAGAGTTAGGGTAGCATGGAATGCTCCACGCGCGTGGCTATGCTTGGTGGTACGCTCTGTAAATAATCCCCCCTGGTCATCAATGGCACTTAAACAAATTTCGCCTGCGTTCGGCTGCAGCTCGCGGTTGCGCTCCAGCCCAATTACGTCAGCATGTGTGTCTAGGTGAACAAGTATTTGCATAGGAATTTCTCAGACATGCAGTATGAGTGAGATCTCGCCGCCTCATGCTTGTGGGAGCCGGGCGGGGGCTGTGCGCGGTTTGACAGCTGACGGCTGCACCACGTCGTAAGGACTGTCTGTACGATCTGCTGCAGAGGGGTTGGCGCAGGCTGCTTCCGTGGATTGATTGATTTATTTTGCGAGCACATCTGTATTTTGTGCTATGAGTTATTTGAACAGTTTACGATTAATAAGCGTGTCTAGACCCAACTGTGCTGAATCACTTAGGAGAAGTATGAATGTCTGTACTCAAATTATTTGCTTAAATTAGGAGTTGTTTGCGTGTCTGCAGACTGTGTATTGTTACCTCAAGCATAACATGGCGAGTGTTTCGGGTCAGTGTGATAAATATATTCGATCTCTAAATGAAATGTTCGAAAATAAATAGTGGTCTTATTCCTTACCCTCCCCAGCATCCTAGCGCAGTCTGAGTAATTTTTGCATAGTGCTCGTTCCTATAGACCACCATCTGGGATTGGGTCATAGGAGGGATGACAGTACGATCTGAAGGCGGTAATGTGTACTATGTCAGTTGGACAGTAAATCTCGTGGTTGAGACAGCGCCTGCAAAATAAAAGACTTGTGTTAAGATCTGTTCCCCCGCTATTTTGCACCTCTATCTTGGATGACATCATGCGCTGTGCAAGTTATTGCACTCTAGACCAGCGACATGGGTCAGTAAAGGGGCGTGATGCTGGGTTGAGGAACGTGGTGAAGACTTTAACCGCTTGATTCCGAGTCCAGGTGGGTGTGGCATTGGTGAAAATTGATTCCAAGTCCTAGGTTCAATGAAGTCGAATCACGTGACTAATGTAGCAGCCAATAGGAGCGCAGCATTCTGAGGGTGGGGGAGGGTGCTATGTCATGAATGAACTCTGCACTGATAGTGGGAAAATGTCGAACTTCTCATTTGATAATTCCATTTCAATTTTAATCGTATTCAATAAGTCAATTTAAAATTTCAGTATTCAATTAAGTACTTACGTAATTGGTAGGTTAGATACGTGATGTTGGTGTTAGTTTAGTTAGAATATTTACAGAAGACTATGTACAGCTTGTGTATGGAGGTGACGGCCGAGGGTGTTTGTTGTAAGTGGTCGGGCGTCCGCGGGCCTGTGGTGTGGTGCGAGAGAGCGGACGATCTTGTTTAATCAACCGACCTCACGGTAGCGTCCTCTGGTGGTCACAATATGAACTAAACCAGTTGGGCTCTGGAGCTCGTGGTGCTTACATCTATTGTCTTGTGGAGCCAACACCGTGTTACTAGAGGACGCCGAAATGCACGCGTTTTAGCTCCCGCAGGCTGGCGTGAGGAGGGAAGAACTATACTGACGTGAAATCTGGAACATGACAAGGAATTAGAATTCAGAAAGCGGACATAATTAGTTTGACACTTAACTTTAATCCATTAATGATGAACGTCGCTCTTGACGGCACATGAGTCACAATGTTATCTGTTCAGAAGACATAGTAACTGAATATGGCGCCTCGCTAGGTCGTTGCAAATGACGTAGCTCAAGGCTATGCTAAACTGTCGTCTCTGCAAATGAGAGCGTATGTAGTCAGTGAACCATCGCTAGCTAAGTCGTCTGTACAACTGGGGCGAGTGCTAGGGAGTCTCTCCAGACTAGACCTGCCATATGGCGGCGCTCGGTCTGCAATCACTGATAGTGGCGACACGCGGGTCCGACGTATACTAAAGGACCGCGGCCGATTTAAAGGCTACCACCTAGCAAGTGTGGTGTCTGGCGGTGACACCACAACATCGGTTGCAGCCATCTTGAACGACGGTACTTACGTCATCACCTGATGTCCGGAGAGCGCCCTCTGGTGGCACCGACATGAACTAAGCCAGTTGGAGTCCAGACCCAGTGGCGATCGCATATGCTTGTAATTGGTTAAATAGCAAGGACAAGTCCCTTTTTCCCTCCATTACTGTACCTGAATTTGAACTTCGCACCATTTTTCTTGTGGTGGGGGTTAGGTTAGGGGAGGTGGGCCAAGTGTCCTATCTTCCCGTGATTTTCCTTGTGGTGATAAGTACGGGTGCTATGCATTATCATGTTGGAATTTGAACTCCGCGCCATTCTTCTTATGGTGGGGGTTAGGTTAGGGGAGGTAGCCCAGTTGACCTTTTTTCTCGCCAAAATTCAAACTTCCCGCCAAATCCGACATCTTGAATGACGTCATCGCCGCCATCTTGGATGACATCATCGCCGCCATCTTGGATAATGGTACTTTGTCCCTTTACATTCGTTGTCCCAATTCTTTAATCACCGCAAAACAGGTAGGAAGAAGTCCTTCGCGACGACTCAGTAATTCAAGGACGGATTTCTTAATCTCAGAAAATCTCAGGTAAATAGTCAGCCAGACCTACTGTACGCCTCTTATACCACCTTCTACGGACTTGGCAGCTAGACTGAAACACTTCAGGATATCGAATAAGTGAAAGGATCTTGCAAGCTGGAATACGAGTAATGGTTAGACTATATCTGAAATGAAATTTATTAGCAGCCCGTCGAAACTCTTCAAATTAACTAATGCATGGAAAAATTCGGCGAATAATGTTCATCGACACAGTGTTACTGTTCGCATAAGTGATTCGTTTTGAGATTATACACCATATGCGGACGAGATTTGTGTTGTTCAAACGTCTTCTGCAGTACAGATAAGTGTAATATTTAGTATTTATTTTGTGGCTGCGGGGCTAATATTGTGCTCCATTAGTGCTCAGTGAATTCAAACTAAAAATGAAGCAAAATAAATAATAATATTTCTGTTGTATAATAAAGTTACCAATTGTGTTCTCAAATACTTTTGCTACATCGTTACTGTTAAGCACACAGAATTATGGTTAGAGAAGTTACCTCGTTCTAAGAAGACACATTTACGTCTCTGTTTTACCAGAAATATTTATCATTTAAACTGGACACCTTTATTAGCCACATATGTCTTCAGAAAATTTAAACAGTAAATTCAGCAATGTAGCTATGAAACGTCTCTGTGAAGTCGTTTCATAAGACGCTTGTCGAATTAGGTACAACTTATTCGCTTTACTACCTGATTTTAGCTCAATTCATAAACTCTTCCAGAAAGACTGAGCACTCAAATAAGGCGTATTCAACAATATATGTGTCTTTTAATGTGGAGTTTCGGTTTTGTTTTGTGGGAAACACTGAGTTGGTCATCGTCTGCTGGGAGCAGACGATGTTGCTTCTCGTTCGAAGGAGAGCACAGGATGACCAACTTAAGTTTCCAATACCTGAACAGAGAGGTTTACACATCTTAGTCAAAGACTGTTTTTGTGTGTGAGGTTGGTAACGGAGGGCTACCTCTCTGGTAGCTTCCGCTGCACGGGGAACTAGGTAATCTCGAAAGAGAAAGGGGCGACTCTTCGGTGAACGCTTGGTGAATACGGATCGTAGCTCTTAAAGGGGGTTTCAAGTGATAGGAAGCAGGTTGAGTTAGGACTTCGTTATGTTTAAGAGTTGAAATACTTAAGAACTTCAGCTTAACTGAAGCGTGTGATACGAGTATGATTTTTAACCTTTCATTAGTGGAAGTTGCGTTTGTCTTTGTGTGTCGATTTTGTGCCACGTGTTTGGTAATAAATGACCATTCTGGTCCACCACGGCACTACAATAGACCTTATTTAACAGTCTGCTTGTTTAACGAGCCATAATTTCTACAAGAATATCTGTTCTTTCGTGCACTTTCTACAAAGCGGCACAACAGTTTGAGTCAGAATGCACCACGTGCTGTAGTTCGGCAGTTTGCAGGCAGCAGGCGCAGTTAGTATGTTGAATAATTATCGCACAACCTCGTGCATTGGTTAAATCTCTGTCCAGAATAGTACATGCGTAGAATCGTAATGCGAATCTCACTGGTATGAATGCAAAAGGAGATGATAGTATCATTGTCTCCCACCCCCATTTTCTGCGTTTCTTCTTGCTGTAGTTAAATTGTGCTCTGTTTCATTCTCACGTAATTCTTACTAAAATATTTCTAGTCAGCCACCAGTTAGGTGTAGCTGGGATGTGCAACCAAATACTTAGTTACAATAAACAATCGACGTGAAAGATAAATTCTGTGGTGTTGATCTTACCCACTTACTTCGATTTCCAATCCTGAATTAATCAAGTTACTTCATGCACGATATGGAGTGCTATTTATCTGGCTACTTAAAGAAATTTGAATACTGGTAATTAAATTATTAAAGTAATTAAACTAATAATTTTCCAGCTCCGTTTTCTTCTAAATGGTTAGGAAGCGGTTGGGCTGGTGGCGACCCTGAATTTCGGAAATTTTATCATTATTTGTGTGAGAGAAGCAGCGAGAAATGCAAGATAACGTATATGGCTCCATGACAAACGTCGTAAATATAGTAATACGTTACAGCCTTGTGTCATGCGGAATAAAAAGTGTGAGTACATAACGGGATGAAGTACTTACATTGGTTTCGTCCCCTTGAGACACAGAAAAGTGTCTGCAATAATGGCTGGAATTAAGTGGAAGAACACGGCTGCAATAAGGTACAGCGACTTCTGCTTGAACATAAATCCGTAGGCGTACCAGATGCTTTTTATGCTGGGAAAATGTTTGGCGTAAAATAAGTAGCCGCGTATGGTACCCCAGGACACTGGATGGCGAGCAGTTGATACACAATTGTAGACGAGCGGCTGAGCTGCTGGCAGTTGTGTAAGATTTTGCATTCTGTGTCTGGACCTGCAATAAATGAGACAACATCCACAAAAGATGAAAGTGGACCGTTCGCTATTTTTGATTACTAGTAATGTGTGGGTAACATTTTACGCAGAATTGCCACATTTATTCTCTTCATCTCCTAACGAATGTGCCACTGATGGTGCACACGGTTATGAACTCAGTCACTATAACAATCTATGTACATGGGTACATTAAAGATAAATTACATTAAAATTCCACTGTTAAAAGAATTACACAAAAACAATTCGTAATATTTGGGAAGCAAATCACCAAAAAGAAAAGATAACGTCTTATGCGAAGAAATTATCTAACGGGTAAATAAGTGCGAAGAAAAGTCGGCAAATTTACTCGGAAGAGAATATAGAATGCGCCCTGAAAAATATGGCTTACTATGATTGTTATTGCTTCTCACTTACTCTGAAAGGAAGCTACTGTCGGAATCCAGAACGGATTGATCTGATACGATCGCGGAGAGTTCTCACCAAAAACGGCGAACTGCTACTCCACAGACATCGTAACGTAAGTCTTCCAGGGCGCCACGTCGCTCATTCGGGAAGATCCATGAGGCTGGGGGAATAGCAAAGATGGTACTACCCCGCCAAGGCTGAACTCTCACATTCCTGTTTGGTGGCTCAAAGGTATCCGTACCATAGCCAGCAAGCAGCTGACTCTCGCCATTTGTCCATGGAGATATGAAATGAAGCATGGTGAAAGAGGAGAAACTTTTCTCTCTTAATGATGCAAGTTGGTTCCAGCGGGTCCAGGTAACTTGGGATGGCAGAGGTATTTGTTGTATCCTCTGACGAAGCGTGATGAAACACACTTTTACGACAGAACTGTTACAATAACTAAATAAAGCAAGCTTCTAAAAGGAGCCCCTTGAGTAAGAGGTAGCAAGTTCAATATTTAGTAAGGCTAATTTGAAATTTTTGTGTTAACAATTGTAACAGGAATGATATTAGCTGCTAATAACTCACTACGTGCATCAGGAGGGCGACGGGAAATGAATGTCCGGGATGCTATGGGATGTTTGTATAATGCTTCACAAAATGGACATTGTAGACATTCAATAAATGTTCGAAACAAACCAGCAACTTGCACCGTAAACAGCTAACGAAAAATGGCGCGCTACGATGATCACGAAGATTAGCATCATCATGACAGAAGGCGAACTCCTTGGGAGCTGCAAACATTCAGCTAGGTATCAGCCCTCAAAGAATGCATATGAAATGATACCTGTGTAACGGGTGATGAAAACTGAGGGAATGTGGTGGCATGCAACCGAAAGTGACAGAGTCTGGCGTGGAACTTATCGTGGAACTGGCTATCCTTTAAGGCGTAGCTGCAGAATGTGCGACAATATGTTTTATAGGCACGAAAAACACAAAGTTTCAGAGGTTGAATTTGTCCAGTGGTTCCAGGTGTTATGCACTGCACTGTTACACCGTTCAGTAGGGGTAGTTTGCTCTAAAGGAGTATGCAGACCAAGAATGAAGCAAAAGCAAGTTTCTTTGACCAGCTATTGTCCAAAACAGTGCTCATACACTTATTGTAGTTCGTCTACGCCCATTTTCAACTCTTGCTTGGTGTTAGTTAAATATTCCCCACTTCCCTTGCAAGATAACGCACACGAGAAACAATCATTGGGGAGAGACTCTCCAACTTCTCGCAACACAATAAATGACTTTCAAGACAATCTACCATCCAGATTAAAGTCGGCATAATTGTATATGAATGCGTTGAGACATTGACGTTAGCAGATCTTGATAGAAATCTCTTGGTACCTCTAATTTCCATGGTACCTCTCACAGACACGTCCTCTTCAAATCTCCAATGGTCGGAGTTGAAAACTAATTCCTTAGTGAACGATGGGATACTGTTGTTTATCTCATCTACAACTTTTCGGGCCGATTCCGCAGTTTGCTATGCATCGCCAAGGTGACGCTTCGTTTGAAATTTCGTTTTCTTACGTCATCCAATTCTGCAGCACTTTTTGAAGTTAAGCAACCGTCCATTGCTTCACTTTAAATCACTGTAATCTATGACGTGCGTAACATAATGGCTCGATAGCACGCACATCTAACGTCGATCAGTTGTAGAATTTTAGAACACGTGTTATGTTCGAGTAAAATGACTTTTCTGGAGACTAGAAATCTACTCTGTAGAAATCAGCATGGGTTTCGAAAAAGAAGATCGTGTGAAACCCAGCTCGTGCTATTCGTCCACGAGACTCAGAGGGCCATAGACACGGGTTCACAGATAGATGCCGTGTTTCTTGACTTCCGCAATGCGTCCGAAACAGTTCCCCACAGTCGTTTAATGAACAAAGTAATAGCATATGGAATATCAGACCAATTGTGTGATTGAAGAGTTCCTAGATGACAGAACGCAGCGTGTCATTCTCAATGGAGAGAAGTCTTCCGAAGTAAGAGTGATTTCAGGTGTGCCGCAGGGGAGTGTCGTAGGACCGTTGCTATTCACAATATACATAACTGACCTTGTGGACAACATCGGAAGTTCACTGAGGCTCTTTGCAGGTGATGATGTGGTATATCGAGAGGATGTAACAATGGAAAATTGTAAAATTGTGCTGAAATGCTGGAGGATATGCAACGAATTGACGCATGGTGCAGGGAATGGCAATTGAATCTCAATGTAGACAAGTGTAATGTGCTGCGAATACACAGAAAGAAAGATCCTTTATCATTTAGCTACAATATAACAGGTCAACAACTGGGAGCAGTTAATTCCATAAATTATCTGGGAGTAGGCATTAGGAGTGATATAAAATGGAATGATCATATAAAGTTGATCGTCGGTAAAGCAGGTGCCAGACTGAGATTCACTGGAAAAATCCTAAGGAAATGCAGTCCGAAAACAAAGGAAGTAGGTTACAGTACACTTGTTCGCCCACTGCTTGAATATTGCTCAGCAGTGTGGGATCCGTAGGAGATCGGGTTGTTAGAAGAGACAGAGAAGATCCAATGGAGAGCAGCGCGCTTCGTTACAGAATCATTTAGTAATCGCGAAAGCGTTACAGAGATTATAGATAAACTCCAGTGGAAGACTTTGAAGGAGAGACGCTCAGTAGCTCGGTAAGGGCTTTTGTTGAAGTTTCGAAAACGTACCTTCACCGAGGAGTCAAGCAGTATATTGCTCCCTCCTACGTATCTCTCGCGAAGAGACCATGAGGATAAAATCAGTGAGATTAGAGCCCACATGGAGGCATACGGACAATCTTTCTTTCCACGAACAATACGAGACTGGAATAGAAGGGAGAACCGATAGAGGTACTCAAGGTACCCTCCGCCACACACCGCCGGGTGGCTTGCGGAGTATGGATGTAGATGTAGATTATATCGTGCGGCCTTGAAAGACGGCAACACAGTTTTTGGAACAAGTGCGCCTTGTCCTCCCTTGATTACTCGTAGTTTTTCTTATGTACTACAGTAAAGGTTCATATTGCTTTTTTTTTTTTTTTTTTTTTTTTTTTTTGCTGTGCTGCGGATGATCTTCTATATATGTAATTATGTTTAGTGCTCCTTGAACAACGATTGTCATGCAATGATTTCACTGGAAACGGCATTTGTGGCTCCATGTCCGAGAAGAATGATGAACGTAACGGTTCGATTCTTATTTCAATATTACTTTCACTTATTAAGCACGTATCGCTATCATTTTACTCCTCATGTACATTGCCCGCACAGTCGAGCGCATACGACACCACACATCCCTCTGGTTAATCTAGCAGAAACGTTAATATTTCATCTGCGACTTCTTTCTCACTCGGTGAAATTCCTTGTGCTCATTTCTAATGAAATGTCAACATCGGCAATCGATGTTGTAGATTTCACTTTGTTTATCGTTGCCATTGCTCTGCCTCATATCGACAACAGTAGCCCCGTGGCTCTGTTGCGAGTTACTCATCGAGTAAACAATTCAAGGACACTCGGCAGCCTCATGCTGTTCTCATTGTGTGATAAATACGTGGAGCGTCGAATGCCGTAAACATGACAGTCCTTTTGGGACCTTGTATTCAATGGGTTATCTTCACATCTTGGTAACTGCAAACCGTTTGTCCTGGAAAATACACTACTAGCCATTAAAAATGCTACACCATGAAGATGACGTGCTACAGATGCGAAATTTAACTGACAGGAAGTAGATGCTGCGATTTGCAAATGATTAGCTTTTCAGAGCATTCACACAAGGTTGGCGCCGGTGGCGACACCTACAACGTGCTGACAGGAAAGTTTCCAACCGATTTCTCATACACAAACAGCAGTTGACCGGCGTTGCCCGGTGAATCGTTGTTGCGATGCCTCGTGTAAGGAGGGGAAATGCGTACCATAACGTTTCCGACTTTGATAGAGGTCGGATAGTGGCCTATCGCGACATCGCTGCTCGCGTTGGTCGCGATCCAATGACTGTTAGCAGAATAATGGAATCAGTGGGTTCAGGAGGGTAATACGGAACGCTGTGCTGGATCCCAACGGCCTCGTATCACTAGGAGTCGAGATGACAGGCATCTTATCCACATGACTGTAACGGATCGTGCAGCCACGTCTCGATCCCTGAGTCAACAGATGGGGACGTTTGCAAAACAACAACCATGTGCACGAACAGTTGGACGACGTTTGCAGCAGCATGGGATATCAGCTCGGAGACCATGGCTGCGGTTACCCTTGACGCTGCATCAGAGACAGGAGCGCCTGTGATGGTGTACACTATGACGAACCTGGATGCACGAATGGCAAAACATTTTTTCGGATGAATCCAGATTCTGTTTAATCACGATGGTTGCATCCGTGTTTGGCGATATCGCGGTGAACGCACATTGGAAGCGTGTATTCGTCATCTCCATACTGGCGTTCACCCGGTGTGATGTTATGGGGTGCCATTGGTTACCCATCTCGGTCACCGCATTGACGACACTTTCAGCAGTGGACCTTACATTTCAGATATGTTATGACCCGTGGCTCTACCCTTCATTCGATCCCTGCGAAACCCTCTATCTCAGCAGGATAATGCACGACCGCATGTTGCAGGTCCTGTACGGGCCTTTCTGGATACAGAAAATGTTCGAGTGCTGCCCTGGCCAGCAGATTCTCGAGATCTCTCACGAATTGAAAACGTGTGGTCAATGGTGGCCGAGCAACTGCCTCGTCACAATACGCCAATCACTACTCTTGATGAACTGTGGTATGGTGTTGAAGGTGCATGGGCAGCTGTACCTGTACACGCCATCCAAACGCAGTTTCTCAATGCCCAGGCGTATCAAGGCCGTTATTTCGGCCAGAGGTGGTTGCTCTGGGTATTGATTTGTCAGGATCTATGCACCGAAATTGCGTGAAAATGGAATCACATGTCAGTTCTAGTATAATATATTTGTCAAATGAATACCCGTTTATCATCTGCATTTCTTCTTGGTTTAGCAATTTTGATGGCCACTAGTGTATGTCGAGGAGCAGGGAGGAGGAACTGGCATTGTGCTACGAGGTGAGGAGCTCTCATGCAGCCGAATAAACTCGGCGAGCTGTTTGTTGTGAAGGGCTGTTGGTGGCGCAGCCGCGGGTGTTGCTTATGGCGAAGACGGCAGGACAACTCTGCGGGCAGCAGGAGCGGCGGCGGTCACGCCAGGCGTTTCCCGTCGTGGACAGTTGATGCGGTTCTTGATCCTTCGGAGTCCGGGACGTGTCTGGTCTTATCTACCTCTGTCGCTAGAACTTCACAGAGTGTCTTGGCCCTCCGAAGAAGGTGGAGTTCGCAGCACGATGTTCTGCCTCCCGTGCACGCGATGATGCGGTCTTCTCGTTTTTCCAGCTCCTCGGTTTCCGTCTATAGAGGCTGCCTATGCAGCGAGGGGCTATGCACATCTTGTTGAATCGGATCGGTCATGCAGGTGTGGGACTTCCACGATATGGTGGAGTGGTCCGGATAGGAAGCCTCTTGGTAGATGCGGAGCCAGGCTGAGAGCACGATTCTGCAGATAATGGAGCTTCTTCGTGTGTTCTTCAGCTCCGTTCCCTGACGACGACTGCGGTGTACTCAGTTATAGAGGGGAACAGCGTCTCGTGACACCGAGACGCAGAGGAGGTGTGGGAGTCGGGTTCAGCAGAGGACAGAGCTTGCGAAAACGGTTTGTGACCCTGGATTTCACTTGATGACTGGGGATGTAAAATTGATTCCATATTTTTAGGTTTCAAAAATTGTTCAAATGGCTCTGAGCACTATGGGACTTAATTCAAAGGTCATCAGTCTCCTACAACTTAGAACTTACAGACCGTAGCGGTCGCGCGGTTCCAGACTGTAGCGCCTAGAACGGCTCGGCCACTTCGGCCGGCTTTTAGATTTCCAGAAGGCTTTTTACATCGTAACTCACAAGCGACTTCTGATCAGATTGCGTGCTTATGGACTATTGCCTCAGTTGTGTGACTAGATTCTTCATTTCCTAACGGAAAGGTGACAGTTTGTAGTAATTGACGGGAAGTCATCGAGTAAATGAGGAGTAATATATGACTTTCCCCAAGGAAGTGGTATACGCCGTCAATTGTTCCTCGTCTACATAAACGATTTAGGAGACAATCTGAGAAGGACTCTTAGATAGTTCTTAAACCCTCAATTGTTCCTTATCTACATAAACGATTTAGGAGACAATCTGAGAAGCACTCTTAGATAGTTCGCAGATGATCCTTGTGGTGTCACCGCCAGACACCACACTTGCTAGGTGGTAGCCTTTAAATCGGCCGCGGTCCGTTAGTATACGTCAGACCCGCGTGTCGCCACTATCAGTGATTGCAGACCGAGCGCCGCCACACGGCAGGTCTAGAGAGACTTCCTAGCACTCGCCCCAGTTGTACAACCGACTTTGCTAGCGATGGTTCACTGACAAAATACGCTCTCATTTGCCGAGACGATAGTTTAGCATAGCTTTCAGCTACGTCATTTGCTACGACCTAGCAAGGCGCCATTATCAGTTACTATTGATATTGAATCATGTACGGTCAAGACTGACGTTCACCATTAATGGATTAAAGTTAAGTATTCCACCAGCTACGTCCGTTTTTCTAAATTCTAATTTCCTTGTCCTGTTCCAGACCTCACGCCAGCCTGCGTGAGCTAAAACGCGTGCCTTTCCGCCTCCTTCTAGTAACACGGTGTTGGCTCTCCTGCCAACCAAAACAATCCTGTCATTTAAGGACTTATAAACTGATCAGATGATCAAAACAAATTCCTAAACTATTTAGACAAGATATCCCTACGGTACGACAAGTGGCAATGGACTCTAAATACTAAAACGTGTTACGTCTTCCACATATCAAAATGTATGTGCTGAATTTCTGTTGCACGACAAATCACACAAATCTAAAGGCTGTAAACTCAACTAAAAACTTATGGATTACAATTTCGAATAACTTAAGCTGCAACGACCACATAGTTAATTTTGTGGGTAAAGTAAACCAAAGATTGTTACTTATTGGCGGAACACTTACAAAGTGCAAAAGGTCTACTGAAGAGACTGGCTATACTATGCTTGCACGTCTTCCTCTGGAGTACTGCTGCGTGGTGTGGGATCCGGAATGGATAGGATCGACGGAGGATGTCGAAAATGTTCAAAGAAGGGTAGCTCGTTTTGTGCAACCGCGATATAGGGGAGTAAGCACCACGGATATGATACGTGAATTCGGGTAGCACTCATTAAAACAAAGACGATTTTCGTTGCGGCAGGATTTTCTCATGAAATACCATTATCTATATTTCTCCTCAGGGTGGGAAAATATTTTCTTGGCGCTCACTTACATAGGGAGGAATGATCGTCATAACAAAATAACAGATACGAGAGCTCGCACAGGAAGTTTTAAATGTTGTTTTTCCCACGCTGTGTTTGAGACTGGAACGGTAGAGAAATAGCTTGAAGATTGTTCGACGATCTTTCTACTAGGCACTTAATTGTCAACAGCAGAGCAATCATCCAGATGTAGACGTACGTAGATGTACGACGATACCCCATCCCTGACTGGACGAGCGTTCGGCGAGTCATTCATGCGCTCTTCCTGTCCACTTTCGCTCGATCGACGTGGTATGTGGTCACTAACGAGAAATTTCCGATCCGACGGAGGCTCTATGCCATTCCACTCACCTCACAAACGCTCCCATGTTCCTCCGTTGCGCGACAGTAGACACGGACGAATACTGACCGAACTGTGGACTTGCAAGCGAGTGCTAAAAACTGGTCAGCCAGACACTGCGTTCTGCGTCCCCTCCTCCCTTGCCTCGATTGTGCCCATGGACCTCTTTCATCCTGACGCCGTCTATTTCTCGATGACCTGGATGAATGTGGTCTACTGGGTAAAGAGAATGGCGATACATTACATGTATCACGACGGCGGAAAGAAAGACCTCGATTTGCGGCAATGCGTGATGAACGAGTTCATTGTATTAACGAACAGAACGCAACACCGGTACCTTTTTGCTAACTATTTGGAGTCTTCATTCTGTTGGCCTGGTGTGAGAAGAAGCTGAATGTTTCCATGATCCCCATACGGTAACGTTCTCTGACTGTGTGCAGCGTCCCCGGACACCGACGGTTGACGACTGGTGGTGACTGTTGAAATGACGACCGCCTCTTCCTGGTCTCCCGCTTCGATAAGGTGATCACAGCAGGCAAAATGGCTCCTTTTAGTTCGCTTGATGTCTTCATTTTTGCCGTATGGGTTCATTTTATTGTTGATTTTTAATTAAAATGCAAAAAAAGAATTGTGACGGTGCACCTCAGCGGTGGGAGGGGGCAGACATCTCTCGGAATCCGAGCCCTGCTCGCCTCGCCTCCACCATCATGGCGCTGACTGTGCCCTTTTTTTTTTTAGCCTGCGGCGCGCGTGCAGATTGGCGCCTCACGTGGCGAGTGTTTCTTTTTGTTGGTTTCTTCCTTCTGTGCTGTTGTTGTAGTCTTCAGGCCACTACTCTATCCTGTGCATCCCTCATCATCTCCGAACATCTAATGCAATCGACGTTCCTCTAAATCTGCTTACTGTATTCATCTCTTGGTCTCCGAGATATTTATGCCCGCCGCCCCCACGCTTCTATCCAATATTAAATTAATTGTTGAGCCCTTGATGCTTCAGAATGTGTCCTACCAATCGGTCCCTTCTTTTAATCAGGTGTTACCGTAAAGTTCTTTCCCCCCCATTCTGTTCAGTAAGTCCTCGTTAGTTACGTGATCTACCCATTTGATCTTCAGCATTCTTTTGTAGCATCACATTTCAAAAGGTTCTATTCTCTTTTTCTCTAAACTGTTTATCGTCATGTTTCACTTGCATACATGGCCACACTCCAAATACTTCCCGAAAGGACTTCTTGACACTTAAATCTAGATGTTAACAAATTTCTCTTCTTCAGAAACCCTTTTCTTGCCGTTGCCAGTCTAGATTTTATATCCTCCCTACTTGGACCATCATCAGTTATTTTGCTTCCCAAATAGTAAAACACATGAAATACTTCAAGCGTCTTATTTCCTAATCTAATTCCCTCGTCATCACCTGATTCAATTCGACTACACTCCATTATCCTTGTTTTGCTTTTGTTAAAGTTCATTTTATATCCTCCTTTCAAGATACTGTCTGTTCTGTTCAACTGCTCTGCGAAGTCTTTTACTATGTCTGACAGAATTACAGTGTCATCAGCAAACCTCCAAGTTTTATTTCTTCTCCATGGACCAATTTATACTCCAAATTTTTCTTTTGTTTCCTTTACTACCTGCTCGATATACAGATTGAATAATGTTGGGGATAGGCTAAAATCGAGTCTTACTCCCTTCTCAATCACTGCTTCCCTTTCATGCCCCTCGACTCTTATATCTGCTATCTGGTTTCTGTACAAATTGTAAATAGCCTTTCGCTGCCTGTATGTTACCTCTGCCTCCTTCAGAATTTGAATAAAAGTTTTCCATTGCCAATAGCTTTCTATAAGTGTACAAATGCTATGCACATATGTTTGCCTTTCCTTAAACTATCTTCTATGAGAATCTGTAGGGTCAGTAGAGCCTCGCGTGTTCCTACATTTCTCTGGAATCCGAACTGATCTTCTCCAGGGTCCACTTCTACCAGTTTTTCATTCTTCTGTAAAGGATTCGTGTTACTATTTTGCAGCCATGATTTATTAAACTGATAGTTTGGTAATTGTAACACCTGTCAGCGCCTGCTTTCTTTGGAATTTGAATTATTGTATTCTTCTTGAAGTCTGTGGGTGTTTTGCCTATCTCATACACGTTGCTCACCAGATGGAAGAGTTTTGTCATGGCTAGCTCTCCCAAGGCTACCAGCGGCTGTGACAGAATGTTGTCAATTCCCGGTTCTTGTTTCATCTTTCTTCACGCAGTATCATATTTCCTTCCCATCTTCCTCGACGTACTGTTTCATTTCCATAATATTGCACTCAAGTGTACCTCTGTTCCACCTTCCTCCTTTCCCTTCTTTGCTTAGGACTGGCTTTCTATCTTAGCCCTTGATATTCATGCAGGTGATTCCCTTTTCTCCAAAGGTCTCTTTAATCTTCCTGTAGACAGCATCTATTTTACCCTTAGTTATACATTCTTCTATATCCATACATTTATCCTCTAGCCTCTCCTGCTTAGCCTTTTTGTACTTTCTGTCGATCTCATTTTTCAGACGTTTATATTCCTTTTCACCTGCTTTATTTATTGAATTTTTATATTTTCTCCTTTCTTCGATTAAATTCAATATCTCTTGTCCTCCCCAAGAATGTATACTAGTCCCCGTCTTTTTAGTACCTGATCCGCTGCTGCCTTCACTATTTCATCTATCAAAGCTACCCATTCTTCTTTTACCGTATTCCCTTCCTCTTTTCTTGTCAATAGTTCCCTAATATTCCCTCTGAAATCCTCTACAACCTCCGGCTCTTTCAGTTTGCCCACGTCCCATCTCCTTAAGTTCCTGCCTTTTTTGCATTTTCTTCAATTTTAATGTGCAGTTCATAATCTTCTGTACTAAAATAAAACAAGAAAGTTTTGATTTAACTTGTCTCCTGCTCGATGAACACACCAAGTACTTGTGGTAAGCTTTGTTTCGTGTTGATGTGTTCTTTTGTTAGTTTAGATTAAGCAACAGTTAAAATTTGGGTTATAGATATAGCCCATAGATTTCTGATTCAAATCGCGCTTCGGTTATACCTTTTCTTCGTTCAAGTTGGAACACCAACATTTTTGAAACATAAAATTCGTCAAATATGTGCTAATTAACACGTATCTAATCACTAGTTCTTATGAAATATACACAGATTCACGTTGGTAATTACGTGTTGCCCTCAAAATTCTAGTTTTCATTGCAAATGTAAATTATTTATGTCCAAGATTGGTTAAATTTAAAAAAGTACATAAGAAATTGAAGTTTTAGGACAAAAATGAAAAATCAGATAATCTTGATTTGCATCTTCTCCATTATTTTAAGCCACTGGCGTGGTCGCACACGAACCGGAGTGGTAAGTATCGTAGAAACATGGAAAACAATAATTTTCACGGCATTTAGCACACCGTACAAATGCTACATTTCAATAACAACCCAACAGATTTGATCTGGAACCATGATGAGGGATTTTTCGCGAGAAGTAACAAGGGATTTAAGCTACCAGATGTTCTGGAACTAATGTTGGAAGCTTTGTGACACGTCACTGCCGAAGGCTGGCGGGATACAGAACGGCATGGCATAAAAGAAAGGAAAATGTAGCTTTTAGACAGCTTCCTGTATTCTACTGCTGATAGACTCGTTATCAACGTAGCAGATTACAGTTCTAGTATGGAAATATATTTCTCGGATTCGGATATTAAATGGTTCAGAATTACGAAACGACTGACTGTACGTAATACCGCCAGTTGCTTCAGCATTCAACTGGCTGTAAGTAGTATGTCATTGGCTACAGTATTGAACTTTTTAACTCTTACATGTTATTGGGTACGATTTAGTTTACTTATTATTCTTCCTGCAATACGCATTAGTACTTTTCTTGAAAGGGTACAGTACCACCTGACATTGAAAATAGGTACAACATACTTCATTATTCTTGTCAGAACAACACATTTTTTGTAAAAATACCTCAATTTCAATTAATACAGCGAAGCTGGATACCAGTGTAGGAAAGAATGACAATTTATTTATTTAATTGATCACATGTGCACTCCCACAAAATAAATCCCTACATCCAGTTTGGTGAGACCTGTCAAATGAATGAATTTATGGTCGTCTGCTAACCACAGATAGTGAATGTGAATATATGATCATCTTTGAGATGACCCTTTGGTCACCTTTGGTAGAACCAAAGAGAGAAAATTTACCGGAGCTTTGAGCGCCTGAAATGTGGCTGACCAATACGGTAGCAAGGTGCTCCCCCACTTCGGCAGAGGTGCGAGAGGACCTGAAGAACGGCCATGTTTCGGCACTCTGCTGCTGGATCTAGTGTTGGTAAGAACTGTCGTAGGTGTGCACTGTAAAGACAGTGGAGACGTGGTATGCATGTGAAATACGTAAGAGTAGTTTAGAATAATAATTTCTCTATTTCAGGAACTTTTGTGGGGAGAATTAAATGTCAGGCAGGTAATATTAAGGGGATCGTAGTAATCTTCGGAAGTGACCGACGGTCACAACGAAACCACGTGTAGCAATATGTTGAAATACTTCTGAATGCTTAAGTTAAGCTGAATTACTAGCGTGTGTACTATAAGTTGGAAATATTTAAGAAATGGCGTGTGCAGGACTTGAAATTAGAGACGAGTATTTCCACGTGGTGAGTACTGTGTGAGTCTCAATATGTGCATGAGACAAAGGATAAAGTGAAGTACTCGTCCATGGTATCAGTTGAGGACTCGCGTGTGTGATGAATTGTTGTTGTTGTGGTCTTCAGTCCTGAGACTGGTTTGATGCAGCTCTCCATGCTACTCTATCCTGTGCAAGCTTCTTCATCTCCCAGTACCTACTGCAACCTACATCCTTCTGAATCTGCTTAGTGTATTCATCTCTTGGTCTCCCTCTACGATTTTTACCCTCCACGCTGCCCTCCAATGCTAAATTTGTGATCCCTTGATGCCTCAAAACATGTCCAACCAACCGATCCCTTCTTCTAGTCAAGTTGTGCCACAAACTTCTCTTCTCCCCAATCCTATTCAATACCTCCTCATTAGTTACATGATCTACCCACCTTATCTTCAGCATTCTTCTGTAGCACCACATTTCGAAAGCTTCTATTCTCTTCTTGTCCAAACTGGTTATCGTCCATGTTTCACTTCCATACATGGCTACACTCCATACAAATACTTTCAGAAACGACTTCCTGATACCTAAATCTATACTCGATGTTAACAAATTTCTCTTCTTCAGAAACGATTTCCTTGCCATTGCCAGTCTACATTTTATATCCTCTCTACTTCGACCATCATGTTATTTTACTCCCTAAATAGCAAAACTCCTTTACTACTTTAAGTGTCTCATTTCCTAATCTAATCCCCCCAGCATCACCCGATTTAATTTGACTACAATCCATTATCCTCGTTTTGCTTTTGTTGATGTTCATCTTATATCCTCCTTTCAAGACACTATCCGTTCCGTTCAACTGCTCTTCCAAGGCCTTTGCTGTCTCTGACAGAATTACAATGTCATCGGCGAACCTCAAAGTTTTTACTTCTTCTCCATGAATTTTAATACCTACTCCGAATTTTTCTTTTGTTTCCTTTACTGCTTGCTCAATATACAGATTGAATAACATTGGGGAGAGGCTACAACCCTGTCTCACTCCTTTCCCAACCACTGCTTCCCTTTCATGCCCATCAACTCTTATAACTGCCATCTGGTTTCTGTACAAATTGTAAATACCCTTTCCCTCCTTGTATTTCACCCCTGCCACCTTCAGAATTTGAAAGAGAGTATTCCAGTTAACGTTGTCAAAAGGTTTCTCTAAGTCTACAAATGCTAGAAATGTAGGTTTGCCTTTTCTTAATCTTTCTTCTAAGATAAGTCGTAAGGTTAGTATTGCCTCACGTGTTCCAACATTTCTACGGAATCCAAACTGATCTTCCCCGAGGTCCGCTTCTACCAGTTTTTCCATTCGTCTGTAAAGAATTCGCGTTAGTATTTTGCAGCTGTGACTTATTAAACTGATAGTTCGGTAATTTTCACATCTGTCAACACCTGCTTTCTTTGGGATTGGAATTATTATATTCTTCTTGAAGTCTGTGGGTATTTCGCCTGTCTCATACATCTTGCTCACCAGATGGTAGAGTTTTGTCATGACTGGCTCTCCCAAGGCCATCAGTAGTTCTAATGGAATGTTGTCTACTCCTGGGGCCTTGTTTCGACTCAGGTCTTTCAGTGCTCTGTCAAACTCTTCACGCAGTATCTTATCTCCCATTTCATCTTCATCTACATCCTCTTCCATTTCCACAATATTGTCCTCAAGTACATCGCCCTTGTATAAACCCTCTATATACTCCTTCCACCTTTCTGCCTTCCCTTCTTTGCTTAGAACTGGGTTGCCATCTGAGCTCTTTATATTCATACAAGTGGTTTTCTTCTCTCCAAAGGTCTCTTTAATTTTCCTGTAGGCAGTATCTATCTTACCCCTCGTGAGACAAGCCTCTACATCCTTACATTTGTCCTCTAGCCATCCCTGCTTTGCCATTTTGCACTTTCTGTCGATCTCATTTTTGAGACTTTTGTATTCCCTTTTGCCTGCTTCATTTACTGCATTTTTATATTTTCTCCTTTCATCAATTAAATTCAATATTTCTTCTGTTACCCAAGGATTTCTATTAGCCCTCGTCTTTTTACCTACTTGATCCTCTGCTGCCTTCACTACTTCATCCCTCAGAGCTACCCATTCTTCTTCTACTGTATTTCTTTCCCCCATTCCTGTCAATTGTTCCCTTATGCTCTCCCTGAAACTCTCTACAACCTCTGGTTGTTTCAGTTTATCCAGGTCCCATCTCCTTAAATTCCCACCTTTTTGCAGTTTCTTCAGTTTCAATCTGCAGTTCATAACCAATAGATTGTGGTCAGAATCCACATCTGCCCCTGGAAATGTCTTACAATTTAAAACCTGGTTCCTAAATCTCTGTCTTACCATTATATAATCTATCTGATACCTATTAGTATCTCCAGGATTCTTCCAGGTATACAACCTTCTTTTATGATTCTTGAACCAAGTGTTAGCTATGATTAAGTTTTGCTCTGTGCAAAATTCTACAAGGCGGCTTCCTCTTTCATTTCTTCCCCCCAATCCATATTCACCTACTATGTTTCCTTCTCTCCCTTTTCCTACTGACGAATTCCAGTCACCCATGACTATTAAATTTTCGTCTCCTTTCACTACCTGAATAATTTCTTTTATCTCGTCATACATTTCACCTATTTCTTCATCATCTGCAGAGCTAGTTGGCATATAAATTTGTACTACTGTAGTAGGCATGGGCTTTGTGTCTATCTTGGCCACAATAATGCGTTCACTATGCTGTTTGTAGTAGCTAACCCGCACTCCTATTTTTTTATTCATTATTAAACCTACTCCTACATTACCCCTATTTGATTTTGTATTTATAACCCTGTAATCACCTGACCAAAAGTCTTGTTCCTCCTGCCACCGAACTTCACTAACTCCCACTATATCTAACTTTAACCTATCCATTTCCCTTTTTAAATTTTCTAACCTACCTGCCCGATTAAGGGATCTGACATTCCATGCTCCGATCCGTAGAATGCCAGTTTTCTTTCTCCTGATAACGACGTCCTCTTGAGTAGTCCCCGCCCGGAGATCCGAATGGGGGACTATTTTACCTCCGGAATGTTTTACCCAAGAGGACGCCATCATCATTTAATCATACAGTAAAGCTGCATGTCCTCGGGAAAAATTACGGCCGTAGTTTCCCCTTGCTTTCAGCCGTTCGCAGTACCAGCACAGCAAGGCCGTTTTGGTTAATGTTACAAGGCCAGATCAGTCAATCATCCAGTCTGTTGCCCCTGCAACTACTGAAAAGGCTGCTGCCCCTCTTCAGGAACCACATGTTTGTCTGGCCTCTCAACAGATACCCCTCCGTTGTGGTTGCACCTACGGTACGGCCATCTGTATCGCTGAGGCACGCAAGCCTCCCCACAAACGGCAAGGTCCATGGTTCATGGGGGAAGGTGTGATGAATATGTTCTTAATATTACTTTGCGCATTATGTTTCCGTGTGACGCTTGATTTAAACTATAACACTCTGAGAGAGAAGAAAGGTGAGTCAGCCGTCTATCCAGCGACCCCACTTGGCTTGCATTGCACAGGAAGACGTGCATATATCCTCCAGAGTTCATAGTAAGAAAGAAAAATTACGAAGTGTGGCAGTGTCGTGTGAAACTGGGATAAATGCTAATTGAAGTGGGAAAGCTGAAAGTGATGTGATTATAATGTTGTGACTATTCCTTGTGTTGTAGTCCATGTTGCAGTGTGGTGTATGTCATGTAATTTAAGTATGTGTGGTTTGCATGAAAGAGTAGCAAGGTAGTTTCAGAGGTAGTGGGTATGCATGTTCCCTTTGTACCGCTCGGTCTGGAGGAAAGTTTCGTGATGATGGTTGTGAGAGTCGAAGTCTGAGATATAGCAAAATATCCACCATATGAAGAACTCACCAGGTGTCCCAGGCGCAGGCGACGGTTGCGTTGGCGACCATGTCAGCGGGCACGCCGTCCGCCATCGCGCTCGTGTCCGCGAGGCAGGTGTGCAGAACCCCCAGTGCTGCGCCGGCAGCCATCGCGCTGGGTCCGTACATGTTCCCCACCCACAGCGCCACCGGCTCCTGGTACGTACCCACCACTGTGGGCACACACAAGTTTCAGCCTCGCTCACAAATGCGTATCACTAAGCGGCGAGTGCTCTGTAGCTGATCGAACTGGAAATAGTGTGGTCGCCGAGGGAAGGATGGGGTAACGGAGGGGGCGAAATGATATGGAACTGGGATTCGATACATTATTCACACTAGTTTTTAGGTTACCAGGATTTTCTATTTTAGTTTCACAAATGTACTGGCTGCATATAATACGAGGGTGAGTCAAATGAAAACCCTAAATTTGTAATAACAAATCGAAATTTCGCGCCGTTAAACCGTAAGTTGGTAAGCGTGCTACAAACAGCGTGCAGAAAGCCCCGTAGCGGCAGCATAGTGCAGATGCGCACATACCGTCGAAGTGTCAGTATAAAGATGGCCGCCCCACTTGCGACTTGCCTCAGGGAAGAAAGCGTTCTGTTATTCGGTTTTTGCGTGGTGAAGGTGTGAAACTTATTGAAATTCATCGACGAATGAAGGTTCAGTACGGTGATGCATGTGTGTTACAGCAGCAAGTCTACGAATGGAGTACGAAGTTCGCAAATGGTGTGACATCAGTGGAAGATGCTCCTCGTCCAGGTAAGGCAAAACGAGTTGTGACTCCACAGAACATTGCAGCAGACGAAGCCATTGTGTTGGAAAACCGCCAAGTGACACTGAATGGCATTGTCAGATTAGTCATGGGTCAGCACACCACATTGTGCATGATGTGCCCCACTTTCACAAAGTGTGTGCAAGATGGGTGCCACGTCAGCTGAAATGAGAGAATGAAGTGTTGATCCTTGTGAAGAACTTCTTCGGCGCTTTGAACGAGAAGGTGATGGCTTCCTTGCAAGAATCGTTACTGGGGACGAAACCTGGGTTCACTTCCACCAACCGGAAACGAAGAGAGCGAGCAAGGAATGGCGCCATTCCTCATCAATAAAACCAAAGAAGTTTCGAACAGAACCATCAACAGGAAAGGTTATGCTGACTCTTTTTTGGGGCGAAAAAAGGCGACATTTTGGAGCATTACATGCCAAGAGGGACCACTGTCAGCAGTGCATCATACACAGACCTCATAAAAATCATCTGCGGCCTGTAATCAAATCAAAGCCACGTGAATTGCTGTCAGCAGGGTCCTTTTGCACCATGACAATGCAAGGCCCCACACTGCCCGTACAACAGTTGCAACAATCACAGACCTGCATTTTGAGTGTCTTCCTTATCCACCACACTCACCAAACCCTGCCCCAAGTGATTTACATATGTTTGGACCACTCAAAGATGCAATGGGAGGAAATAAGTCCTGTTCTGATGAAGAGGTACTGAAAGGTCTCTGTTGGATTCCTTTCATGTTAATTTCTTAAATCTGTTGTCATTTACGGCATAAATTCCTCTTCTAAATTTACTGTGGTTTTTCTGACTATCTGGCAGGAGACTGAGCAGTGAAACGTGTTACTTTTACACATAAACAAGAACGATCTGTTACACTACTACACAGTTTATATGTAATTCATGTCAGACAGTCTCATACGGAACCTACATCCGCTTTCTTTTATATACTGTATATGATAAGATACTGTCATCCCCCTTCTCTTCTGTGTGAGAGGATGAATGAGCAAATGTATTTCTAGTTGCATGCTTGATGGTAGCAGACAAGCTTGTCTGCTAGAGAACAGTGGGACCAACGTCGGAACAGGTAGCACGCTTTCTAAAAGCAGAGAGGTTTCTATTCTTAGTATAGTCTGTCCGTCACTTGTAATGTTGGTATAGGAAGCTGCCTCTCTGGTCACTTCCGTTTGTATATGTTAAGCACGCTCGGTAGTGGCCCAGGTCAGTCTGTCCGCGGCGAGCATCTGAAGTGGTAAGATCTCCAGCTAAGCGCGTGTCTGCTAAGTCAGTAGGACAATGGATTTATTAAGTTCAGCCTAACTGAAAATTTAATCACCTTTATTTCAGGTTTAGCTCTAAAATATCTAATGTTATCTTAAATTGCAACGCAGTGTATTTCGAGTGTGAAGTTCGGAATATTTTCCAGTGGTTGCTTTGTCACTGCTTTGTGAGTAAAGTGGAACCACGTGTTGATCAGTAACTCTAACTAAGATAATCAATCTTAAATGCGAATGTGCTTGAGATTATAACGTCTAGTCTTGACAATATTTTTCAATATACCTACTTTTCTTTATGTTCAACCCACGTGGGGTGTACTTTGTGAGACCAATACCACGTGCTTATACAATTGTTTGACCCATCTGGTTAATAGTAATACGTTAGTAACCAGTTCGAGGTTTTTCTTTTGTAAACTGCTTTTGGATCTAATTTATTTTAATCATCAAAATTACTGTGGAATTACACTCTTTGTGTAAACCAAGTTGACCACGGGAAGGTTTCACAGAGAGTTAGTATGAATTTAGTATACCAGTGTGTGGTAATTACATGACGGACAGGACTGCGCTATGAACATAACTTCTTTGGGTGAAAACTGAATCGGTAGGTAGTGGTTAATTTCCTCTTGCATATGTTTCAACGTTCTTCGTGTGTTATTTTATGAATGTAGTGTTGTATGCAGTCTCCCAATATTGGCTCCATATTTGATGTGCTCTGTAAGATTACAAACTCACTTTTTCACAATCCTAAATAAGGCACCAGTTTAGTTATGAATCAAGTTTAATATGCTGAAGTTTCAATGATCAATGTTAAAATAAAATTCCAAATATAAACTGATTTATTTATTTTTATTTAAATTCTCTTATATATATAAATCACCGGTTGTCGTATGACGATTAAAAGATTATAATTAATGTCAGTCTGGTTGGGAATTTGGTAAGCTAGACTGGATACCTGGTGAAACAGTTGCTCAGTAATGCAAGGTTAACTTCCCCAGACAGCTCACAGCTTTTAACCCACTTTTATGGTCTTGAATATCAGCACCGCTTACACCTCAAAATAATGCAACAACGTTACACATGGCGACCCTGTTCTGTGATTCCGCTGGTCTCTGGAATCTCTGAAACGTTAGATTGCGAGTGTTGTATAATCTTAATTTTTTTTCCCTGCAGTGCTCAAAGAACTTCTGTGTTGTTTCTGAGCAGACTTTCAAATGAGTCACGGCGTTGTTGAACGGCATTGTTTGCCTTGTTTTTTGTTTTCTATATTTGTGTGTTTTATATGTGTGTGTTTTTTTTTCTCGCTTGTGAATTGCACTGCTTCGATCAAAGATAAAAATTTGTTTCGCGTGTGAAGAAGTGCATACTCGGTTGGGTACCTTTCGTGTAACTGTCGCAATTTTTGGGGGATACATTTATTGTGATTAGTGTGTTACGTACCGGGTATAAATTGACCTAATGCAGAAACGTAACCAAGCTAAAAGTAGGCGGTCCAACAACTTAAGCAACATGGACCAAGGGGATAATTTGATTTCGAATATTAATGCGTCGGACGGTTCCGAAAATGCAATGGGGAATACTTCAGACGAAATGCAAAACAGGACACACGGGCTCACAGCAGAGCCAGAAATTAATTTGCCTCCTACTAACCAAATTGATTTGGCAGAACTCATGAAAGCCTTGTTGCAACAAAATGAAGAAAACGTAGAGAAATCAGAAAAATCGTTCTGAGGACAAAAAGAATCATCTGAAAAATCGATCCGAGAGCTAGGCGAACAAATGACGCAGAAATCTGAAAAATCGATCCGCGAGCTAGGTGAACAAATAGACGAAAAACTATGCCCAACAAACAAATAAAGTCGACAAGTCGATGCAGAGAGTGTCCGATGATATCTCACAAAGAATAAACAATCTGGCAAGTGAATTAAAAAGCGATATTATGAAAGAATTAGGCCGTACATTTGAACAAATCGATGACTGTCTGCAAGCCTTAGAACAGGGCAAGCAGAGTCGCATTGCAGAATCGAAAGAGAGCGAAGAACAGCTACTTAGGAATTTGCAAGCGCTGAGAGAAGAATGCCAAAGGGAACACCAGCAGGTACTCTCGAGGGTCCAGGAGGCAGAAACACATTGTCCCGCGTTTGTTAGCAACACAGTAGCCGACAACAGTCAAGCGATTCACGCACTCGAACAGCAAGTAGATCAATTGAAGCAGACTGGGGCGGAGGACAACAGACAAATACAGGATAAGATTGCGGCATTAGCGGACATCGTAGGCACGATGAAGGTGATGGAGAGCGATAACAATACTACACCGGTAGCAGTCATAGAGACTGAAGAAGTGCGTTCGCTTCTTAGATTTCAGAAGGGACACTTCGAAGTGAACAGGCTGCACAAAGCCGTAACAGGCGAATTACAAGAACGCATGGGGCATCTGGAACGCCGCATTGGGTGTGATTCTGAACTCGCCAATAGCACTAAAAGTAGCCGTACACACAGTGCAGAGAGGGACTCCGGCCACGAGGGAGATTTTGACGACAGGGAAGAATATATTTTGAGGCGCAGACATGAGAAAAATAGAAACATTCAAGGGCCTCGCCGGGAGGAAATGCGGGGATTTGATTTCAAACATTTCCTTACGGTGAGAAAGTTTGAGATATTTCGAAATTCGCAAAAAGGAATACATCCACGAGCATGGCTCGAGCAATTTGAATTCTGCCTTCCCCCCAACTGGGCAGATTCACATAAGATAGAATATATGTGTGGCTATTTGGAAGGCGAACCGGCGATTCGCACGAGGTCGGCAGCGCGTCACTGCAACTCCACTCGGGAGTTTCGACAAGCCTTTCTGTCCGCCTATTGGTCGGAAGCGGCACAAGATAGGGTCAAGCTTGGCATAATTATGCTGCCAAATTTGAACCAGTCTGGTTTCGGCAGCTCAGCACGCCTATTCGACCACATGCTGCAGGCAGATCAATTTTTATACGACCCATACGGGCCTGCAGAACTAATTAGGATATGCATCACCAAATTGCCGATGCAGTTGCGCCACGTCAATCTTGCGGGACGATGCAAAGAGGACGTGGAAACATTTAAGACTCTTCTCCAAGAGTTGTAATACAATACAGGAGAATGCCCGCCTAATCAGGCACGAAGTTATTACGGGGCACAGCAGCACGATCGCAGTCGTGGCCGTAGTACTAATCAACGGCGTGACTGGTCGTTGCGACGTGGACGGAACAATAATCGGGACCGGCCGTATAGAAACTGGGGTAACAGTCGCGAACACAGGTGAAACAACGGAAATGGTCGAGGACGTGGACAATATCGTGATCGCAAAAGTTACGGCAACCAGAATCGATACTACGGTGAACACGGTGGGAATAGGACTGTAGGCGGAGCACCTCATGATGTTGAAACTCGGCCGGCTAACCCTAGACGTAATCCAGCAAATGGAAATGAACAAAATCGGCAATGACAAACGATCAGCGCAGAAGGCGCCCAGTCGGAACAAATGAGCGACATGGGAAATGAGTGCATACGGTATATAGAGAGGGAAGATATTAGAGAGGATTTGTTACAAGAAACTACGAGTGCTAAAATTTCGGGAATAAATCCAGTCGTGACAGTTTCAGTAAACGAAATATGTTTCAAGTGTGTCATTGACACTGGAAGCCTTTTCTCTATAGTGAGCGAGGCAGCATTTCAAAAATGCGAAGGGACTGGGACTTGGCCCGTTTTTCAAGTGCGAGGAATAAAGGTGAAGGGCGCGATCTACGGTAAGAGCGTAGAAATCCGAAGGCAGACTCGGCTTAATTTTACCTTCCAGGGAAGAGAGTTTGAGTACAACTTCTTTTGCTCCCAATTCTGAATGTGGCAATGATTTTGGGAAATGACTTCATGAATGCCCACCATGCAGTAATTGACATGGTTGGAGGAGTAATGACATTTGAAGCTGGGGATCAGCCAATTAATTTAGTATTTGATGAATGCATATTACGTGTCGAGCCAGAAATCAGTTGCCTAAAATTTCAAGCTCAAACCGAGTCGCAACCCAGACTAGACCTACTCGTGAACTATGTAAGTGAGTCGTGCTCTACGTCTGGTGAGCAGGGGAAAGATGATGTTTTTGCTGATGCTCTGAGAAAGAGCATCGCGGGTGTCAGAACCACGGACAGGGAAAAGGTGAAATAGTATTGCCTACTTAGGAATCATGAACGGGTATTTTCTGTGGCTCCGGGGTCGATTAAGGGTTTTACTTACCAATTCAGAGTACGTGACCATCAGAATTTTTCTGTTAGACCATATCCTATTCCCGTGGCGCATAAAGCCCAGGTGGAGAAGGAAATAAGCAAGATGTTAGAACAAGGAATAATTGAGCGGGCAGTAAGCCCGTACAACTCACCCTTGCTTGTCGTACCAAAACGCGACAACTCGGTTCGTTTGGTACTAGACTCGAGACAGATAAACCGAATTGTTATGTCGGAAACGGACAGGCTTGAGAGCCTTGAGGAACTCTTACAACGTTTCCACGGGGTAAAGGTACTATCATCTGTCGACCTCCGTTCGAGTTTTTGGCAAATCGTGGTACACCCATCTTGCAGATTATATACAGCGTTCCTGTGTTATGGAAATTGTTTCCAATTCCGGCGTCTCCCGTTCGGACTAAAAGTCTCATCAGCTGCTTTTATAAGGGGATTAAATAGCATTTTGCCTGATGATTTGAAACAGCGAGTGACAATTTACGTGGATGACATATTAATTGCGGAAAAGTCGTGGGAGGATCATAATGACGTTCAGAACAGACTACTGGATGTTTTTGAGAAGGCAGGTGTAACAGTCAACTTAGATAAGTCACAATTCGGGCGAGAGAAGATAAAATTCTTAGGCCATATTGTCTCAGCAAATGGAATACAACCTGACCCGGAGAAAATTGCGGCGATAGCGGAGTGTGCAATGCCGACAAATAAAAAACAGTAGCGAGCATTCTTAGGCCTGTGTAATTTTTATAAGCGATTTATAAATTTTAGTGTACTTGGTACACCCCGTCTATGTGGACTAACAGGGAAGAACGCTTTGTGGGTCTGGGATCAAGAGGCACAGGATGAATTTTATAAATTGAAAAAGGCATTGGTAGAGGCTCCCATCCTCGTGCATCCCGACCTGACACAAGAATTCTGTTTAATGACGGACAGTTCCTTATCAGGATTAGGTGCGGTACTGTTTCAAACGGAAGGAAATGATGATATTACAACTTGGAAAACAATCTCGTTTGTGAGCAGGGTGCTCTCTCGATGTGAAAAAAATTATTCCGTGACAGAACTCGAAGCACTCGCGATGCTTTGGGCATTCTCAAAATTTAGGTATTTCTTATTTGGAAGGATCACCAGGGTTTACACTGACCATCGTGCACTCCAATTTCTTATGAGCACAAAAATCACGCATGGGAGACTAGGACGCTGGGCACTATACCTACAGGAATATAATTTCACTGTAGAATACATTCCGGGACAGAAAAATGTAATTGCTGACGCTTTATCGCGCATTCCTATAGGTTTGGTTCACACAGAAGAAGGGGTACTCGGTGAAAATAATTTTAGCATCCTATACTTACAGAATGTAGCGTTCGAGAACTT
Source organism: Schistocerca nitens (assembly GCF_023898315.1). Lineage (NCBI taxonomy): Eukaryota > Metazoa > Arthropoda > Insecta > Orthoptera > Acrididae > Schistocerca > Schistocerca nitens. The sequence goes on from NC_064615.1 coordinate 1,119,328,325, forward strand.
TGTTTCCACCTCTTTAGGGAGTATAGCGGACGAACAGGATAAGGACGCAGTATTGAAAGATATAAAGAAGAAGTGGGAGGACAAGGAGAATGTAGGAATACGCCAGTACTACTTAGTGCGCAATAGAATACTATTCAAGAAACGAGCCCCGGATGACTCCAGATGGGTGTTGCTGATTCCGGAGAAACTCGTAAACAAAATTATATGGTACATACGTTTGAGTTATGGTCACTTCGGAGCAGAGAAATGTTGTGAAAAACTGAAGGAGACATGCTATTTTAATAACATGCTACGGCGTATGCGTTGTGTACTTAGTGTGCGGACCTTGTCAGCGAGCAAATGCGGCCACAGTGACGTATGCTGCATCATTGCACCCGATAATACCAAGCAAACTTTGTGACCTCGCGGCCGTGGATCTATTCGGGCCACCAATACGATCCAAAGCAGGTTTTGCATATGTTTTCGTAGCGGTGGAGCTAACCTCCAAGTTTGTGTGTCTGACTCCGTTGAGGCGAGCAACAGGAAGGGCTGTGGCAACTGCATTTGCAAAGCAGTTTCTGCATGAAGTTGGGCGTGTGAAAAGGGTTATCTCTGATAATGGACCACAATTTAGATCGCAATACTGGCAGCGGATGCTTCGAAGGATAAGAATTAAACCTATATATATATATATATATATATATCTCTGTTTCACCCCAGCTCGAACCCCAGTGAGCGTATTATGGGCGAATTAGGAAAATTATGTAGGTTATACTGCAGTCGTGATCACCGATCGTGGGACATACACCTAAAAGGATTTCAAAACTTAATTAATGAGTTGCCTAATACGTCAACACAGCTTCCGCCAATCACTGTGCTAAAAAACAAGGAGCCCCGAGCAAAATCAAAGAGGTGGTGCCTTGGCCACTAGAGCCGAGACTACGCCGGAACGCAATTGTTGACTTAGCTTTACGCAACATCAAGCGTGCAGCAGAAGCCAGAGTCAAGGTGTATAAGAAAAACGGGAGAAAAACAATGTTTCATGTAGTACAAAAAGTTCTTATCAGATCACACAAGCTGTCTAACAAACGGTCAGGCGCCTGCAAGAAATTTTTTAATCTCTTTAACGGCCCATACCGGATAAGGAAGATTCCCCATGAAAACGCCATAGAAGTTGAAACTCTTCGATCGAAGAAATCAAAAGGGCTACACCATGTGTCAAACGTAAAACCATACATTGAGTAGAAAGGACAGCGAGGAGTAGAGAAGACGGTGAAGAGAAACAATTGATTAGTTTACATTTCTGATAAATGCATTTTGAATAATATGTTGGTAAAAATAATTATAAAGATGTTTCTATGTGATTGATTGAAGTGATGTTTTTAGTTTTTTTTTTCTTGTGCAGTTAGGATTTAGGTTGGTCCAAATGTGAAGATAAAACGTTTCTTTGTGAACGAGTGAAATGCTTTTTATGGCTTTTTGTGTAAATCGAAAAGAGTCGCTCCTGAGAGAAGCAAGATCTGTGTTGAATTAATGCAAAACTCAGGGGAATATCCGATCTGTGAGTATTATGGGTCTGGCAAACACAGGTCCCCAGCTGTTAGCAGCCTTGTTTCAGATTTTCTGCTTTCAGTGCTACTATCTATCTATTACTATTCTATATCTGTCAGTGTAAATGAGGATCTCTTACTATAGTATGCGTGCTGTATGAATATTTTAAGATAGGAGAACTCTGAGAAGGCAATGAGTAAGTTTGGAACCTCGAAAACAGGATGCGATAATACGATTGTTTAACCAATGGCTTCCCAATAAACGCTAATATGTTAATATTGATGATATATGTCTTTTTTGTTCATTACAGCTGAGTACGTAAAGTGCTATCTGTGGATTTCGTAAGTGGATTGATTCCCTTCAAGGTGAAAGAAGAATTGTGGTTTGTGTAATTTACGTGGCCCTGATTTATTATTGTGGTAGTGAAATGACGAGCAGTTTTCCAGCCAATGGAGAATGGAACAGAAATATGGATCCTTTTTGTAGTCTTTATTGATGTTGAGCCAGAGCCTGAAAAGTTATTCTGCGTTAATACTTGTCCTAGAAAAGTGACGTTTATGTGTTTTGCTGATGCTGTGAGCATTACAGCTTACTGTTTTTGCTGTTGCGAGATGCACTGCAGCCAATATGAGTTGAACTGAAGAGATTTCTCTGTTGAAGGTAGAGAAAGAGTAAATAATTTTGATTATGGGATCTAAGGAAAGCTTGGTTTAATGTAATAAGGATGAAGCAAAACATTTGTCATTTAAACTACTGGAGGATTCGGATCTTTTGTGTCTGTTGTAAGTTCAATATGTTAAGATGAAACTGCTTTACAGAACAGAGGAGACCACAATTTTGCCATTCATGAGGAATGAATCCGGAATAACCACCACAGGAGAAATAACTGATTTGGAAGCGAAAGGTAACTTAAAGAAGGAACGAAATTGGAGCAAAATGGGTAAGAAAATGTAATATAACTTGTAGGATGAAAATATTTTTACCCTTCTCAGAGTCATCTGTGTGATTAATTCTTGTGCTAACGTAATTTTAGATGAAATTGTCTTACTGTTTTATGTATAAACATATGAGTATGATAAATGTATAATTGTGAGTCTCTTATCAAGTGTGTCAACTGGTATAAATGTTTTGGCGTGCAAATAACCATTGTTCTTTTTACTATGTATGTTTAAGGAAAGTTTCTCCATATTTATCATGTGACAAGACATATGCCACGAGCGTCAAGAAGAGAACAAATTAGAACAATGTTGTAGTGGTTCAAAAAATGGTTCAAATGGCTCTGAGCACTATGGGACTCAACTGCTGAGGTCATTAGTCCCCTAGAACTTAGAACTAGTTAAACCTAACTAACCTAAGGACATCACAAACATCCATGCCCGAGGCAGGATTCGAACCTGCGACCGTAGCGGTCTTGCGGTTCCAGACCGCAGCGCCTTTAACCGCACGGCCACTTCGGCCAGCAATATTGTAGTGGTATAAACACTGTGTTGAAGTAGCATTGAAGTAGCTTGTAGGATTAACTAGTAGTGGACTGAAGAAGAATTTTGAGTAATACATGTTTATGGGTAGTTAGTTTGTAGTATAGACAAAAGGTGTGCATGTGTGTGTGTGTGTGTGTGTGTGTGTGTGTGTGTGTGTGTGTGTGTAAATAACATGTGAACCCTATGCTTCCCTGACCTGTACTTGCACAAGGCATAATCCTATTTATTTTAGTGAATTAATAAGAAGCATTTGATTTCTTAAAACGCAAGAGAACCACATTAGTGATGTGGATTTAGATATTATATTGTCAGCTCATATAATTTTTATTTTTATATTGTAAAGCCATTTCACTTTTACTTTTTATATTGTCAAGACATTTAACTTTTATTTTTATATTGTCTATTCATGTAACTTTTTTTATTTGCAAAAAAAAAATAAAGTCTCACTTTTGTTCTTAAAAATTGTGAAAGACAATACTAAGTGGTATTATGTATGGCATTTTGTAATCACAAAACTATGATGAACAATTTCTGTGAATGCAGTTGAGAACGTGAAAGCAAACCGGCTTAACTCTTACGAGACAGCGGGAGCAGCGAGGAGGAGGACTAGTTGTAAACAGGCGGGATTCCCAGCAGGACACACTGTCAACCGGGCCATTTCGGGAGCGCAGTCGGCAACAAAAGAAGGATACGCGGCAAACACTTTCCCTTGCACCCGGAGCTAATGGCCGGCCGCACCAGTGCGACCCTTCGTGGAGGTGATGACCTGAGATGGCCGAACGGTGCACCGCGCGGAAATCCATCTGCTAGCAACGCACCACACGCACGCGACCGTGACGAGACGGCAGCGGTGAAATGACAGACGACAGGGGATAAAGGGGCGTGGAACCTTTTGACAGGTACTGTCAATGACGCCTATCAACATTTCCTGGCGGAAGTCCATTTGTCAAGCGACAGTAAATCATGGTTCGATGTTCTCTGGTCGCTAAGGGTGGCACAAAGAAGAGCCATTAAGTGTCATCCTTGACCAGGAATATCAAACCGGCGAGCCAATTGAGGATAACTCAAGAATTTGACAACACAAGGGGCGTGGAGCCTTTTGGCACGTACTGTCCAGAGAAGCTGGCAGACTTCAACGACGCCTATCAACATTTCCTGACGGATGCCCACTGTCAAGCGACAGTAAATCATGGTTCGATGTTTTCTGGTAGCTCACAAAGAAGAGCCATTAAGTGTCATCCCTGCCCAGGAATATCAACCTGGCGTGTCAAACGAGGATACCGCACGAATTTGACAACACAAACATGGAACCAAATCGAGATATACGTGACACTGGCCACCAAGAGAAACTTCATGAGAGGGCAGAGACGGCGGGATTGCACGCAACAGATGGACAAAAAATCCCTACTGACAGAGCGGTGACGAACCCCCCCCCCCCCCGTATGTTGTGCCTTGGAACAGTGGAACTACTTAGTGTGCCAGTGAACAGTGATTATATGGTTTTTAGTCCAATGCATATATGTGTGTTCTTTCAGAGAAACTTTGATCGTGTATTTTGCAGGGGTTCGATTTATTGGTGTTTTTTTATTAGACTGACTCTTGTATTTTGCAGGTCTTTTATTTATTGGTGTTCTTTTTTTTTTTTTTTTGACTACCGTACTTTCAGAGCTGTTTAGTTTCTCAGTGTTTGTTTGTGTGTGTTGTATTAGATTTGTGATATTTTGTTTCGAAAATTTATTCCTGTGGCATTGCTTCGTTTATCAGTCAGATAGCTATTCATGCTGATTGGACTGTGATCGATTAGCCTTTGCATGGAGCATATTTATAGTGAGGAACCTCTTAAGGGTAACAATCACATAATTAATTGTAGTTTCAGTATAATGACACAGTGATCATTGTTTGCCAACTAACTGAAATATAGTAGAGTGATTAAATTAGTGCCACAAAGTTATTTTAATTCTACAAATTATTAGTTTCATAAGATATAGAATTTTTTTTGCGATAACCACTTTGTAAAACATGTTTTTCCCTTATCTTTTTTTTGTTTTTGCAGATTGTGCATTGTAATGTTCTGCTTTATAATACTGATGTTATTTTCACATGTTTTTTTTTAAATTACTGTGGCACCTTTGCTATTTTCATAAATTTTACTTGTTAATAAACAGTCATAAATTTTCCTGTGATCAGTTGGCTCTTGCAATGAGCAAATACTGGTGAACTCCATAAGGGTAACAACCAGAAATTGTTTTCATATTAATGACACAGGAACCATTGTTTTTACTTGCTGACCGATTTAGGTCTACACTATCTTTTAAATAGGTGTCTCAGATTGTTTTTTTTTTTTTTTCTCTTTCAAATTAGTAGATTCGAAAGATGTGCTGAAATTATTGTGTTTTAGCAAGTAGCTTGTGACATTTCGCCTTTTCTTTACAGTTTTGGTTTAAGTTCGGTGTGAGAAGCCTGCTTGGGAATGTCCTAGCATGGCCAGAAAATTCCCTGCACAGTCTTTTCCCGGAGCATTGGGGTTATGAAAGGTCTCTGTTGGATTCCTTTCATGTTAATTTCTTAAATCTGTTGTCATTTACGGCATAAATTCCTCTTCTAAATTTACTGTGGTGTTTCTGACTATCTGGGAGTAGACTGAGCAGTGAAACTTGTTACTTTTACACATAAACAAGAACGATCTGTTACACTACTACACAGTTTATATGTAATTCATGTCAGACAGTCTCATACGGAACCTACATCCGCTTTCTTTTATATACTGTATATGACAAGATACTGTCATTCCCCTTCCCTTCTGTGTGAGAGGATGAATGAGCAAATGTATTTCTAGTTGCATGCTTGATGGTAGCAGACAAGCTTGTCTGCTAGAGAACAGTGGGACCAACGTCGGAACAGGTAGCACGCTTTCTAAAAGCAGAGAGGTTTCTATTCTTAGTATAGTCTGTCCGTCCCTTGTAATGTTTGTATAGGAAGCAGCCTCTCTGGTCACTTCCGTTTGTATCTGTTAAGCACGCTCGGTAGTGGACCAGGTCAGTCTGTCTGCGGCGAGCGTCTGAAGTTGTAAGATCTCCAGCTAAGCGCGTGTCTGCTAAGTCCATAGGACAATGGATTTATTAAGTTCAGCCTAACTGAAAATTTAATCACCTTTATTTCAGGTTTAGCTCTAAAATATCTAATGTTATCTTAAATTGCAACGCAGTGTATTTAGAGTGTGAAGTTCAGAATATCTTCCAGTAGTTGCTTTGTCACTACTTTGTGAGTAAAGTGGAACCACGTGTTGATCAGTAACTGTAACTAAGATCATCAGTCTTAAATGCGAATGTGCTTGAGATTATAACGTCTCGTCTTAACAATATTTTTCAATATAGCCACTTTTCCTTATGTTCAACCCACATGGGGTGTACTTTGTGAGACCAGTACCAAGTGCGTATACAATTGTTTGACCCATCAGGTTAATAGTAAGACGTTAGTAACCAGTTCGAGGTTTTTCTTTTGTAAATTGCTTTTCGATCTAATTTATTTTAATCATCAAAATTATTGTGGAGTTACACTCTTTGTGTAAACCAAGTTGACCACGTGAAGCATGTGGTGTAATCATCAAAGTAGCCCTCAGCTATTCTTTTCGGGAAGATTTCACACGCCGGCCGCGGTGGCCGTGCGGTTCTAGGCACTTAAGTCCGGAACCGCGTGACTGCTACGGTCGCAGGTTCGAATCCTGCCTCGGGCATGGATGTGTGTGATGTCCTTAGGTTAGTTAGGTTTAAGTAGTTCTAAGTTTTAGGGGACTGAAGACCTCAAATGTTAAGTCCCATAGTGCTCAGAGCCATTTTTCGAAGATTTCACAGAGAGTTAGTATGAATTTAGTATACCAGTGAGTGGTAATTACATGACGGACAGGATTGCGCTACGAACGTAACTTCTTTGGGTGAAAATTGAATCGGTTGTTAGTGGTTAATTTCCTCTTGCATATGTTTCAACGTTCTTCGTGTGTTATTTTATGAATGCAGTGTTGTATGCAGTCTCCCAATCTTGGCTCCATATTTGATGTGTTCTGTAAGATTACAAACTCACATTTTCACAATCCTAAATAAGGCACCAGTTTAGTTATGAATCAAGTTTAATATGCTGAAACTTCAATGATCAATGTTAAAATATATTTCCAAATATAAACTGATTTATTTCTTTTTATTTAAATTCTCTTTATACAGGGTGTTACAAAAAGATACGGCCAAACTTTCAGGAAACATTCCTCACACACAAATAAAGAAAAGATGTTATGTGGACATGTGTCCGGAAACGCTTAATTTCCATGGTAGAGCTCATTTTAGTTTCGTCCACCTACTCTCAATGGAGCACGTAATCATGATTTCATACGGGATACTATACCTGTGCTGCTAGAACATGTGCCTTTACAAGTACGACACATGTGGTTCATACACGATGGAGCTCCTGCACATTTCAGTTGAAGTGTTCGTACGCTTCTCAACAACAGATTCGGTGACCGATGGATTGGTAGAGGCGGATCAATTCCATGGCCTCCACGCTCTCCTGACCTCAACCCTCTTGACTTTCATTTATGGGGGCATTAGAAAGCTCTTGTCTACGCAACCGCGGTACCAAATGTAGAGACTCTTCGTGCTCGTATTGTGGACGGCTGTGATTCAATACGCCATTCTCCAGGGCTGCATCAGCGCATCAGGGATTCCATGCGACGGAGGGTGGATGCATGTATCCTCGCTAACGGAGGACATTTTGAACATTCCCTGTAACAAAGTGTTTGAAGTCATGGTGGTACGTTCTGTTGCTGTGTGTTTCCATTCCATGATTAATGTGATTTGAAGAGAAGTAATAAAATGAGCTCTGACATGGAAAGTAAGCGTTTCCGGACACATGTCCACATAACATATTTTCTTTCTTTGTGTGTTAGGAATGTTTCCTGAATGTTTGGCCGTACCTTTTTGTAACACCGTGTGTGTATATATATATATATATATATATATATATCACCGGTTGTCGTATGACGATTAAAAGATTATAATTAATGTTAGTCTGGTTGGGAATTTGGTAAGCTAGACTGGATACCTGGTGAAACAGTTGCTCAGTAATGCAAGGTTAACTTCCCCAGACAGCTCACAGCTTTTAACCCACTTTTATGGTCTTGAATATCAGCACCGCTTACACCTCAAATTAATGCAACAACATTACAGTACGCCCATTACAGTACGCCACGCGGTGCATGAGTGGTTGCGCGGACTACCAAAAGAATTTGTTTCTAGAGGAATTTATGCACTTTGTAAGCGCAGGAGCACTTGCATTGAGCGTGCGGGAGATTATATTCAAAAGTGATACAGCTTTGTACCACTTCTGCACACTATATAATATTTAAAAAGATATTTAAGGTTTTCATTTGACCCACCCTCGTATTTCTAATTCAACTGTGTTACTTACGTCGTTAAATTCTATACCAAATACTAGGCCTTTGTTGTATAATAATTCCGAGATGTCTGATGCAGAATATTGCAATCAGTCACTCGTGTTCAGAGCGTATTCCACTTTGCTCTTCCCTGGCTCTTTTGGTTTTGGTAGTAAATGTAGTGCCTTTCAAGATACTGTACTGTGTGACTTGAACCGAAGATATTGCGGAAGCTGTAACTGCTATTGACGTGCGGTTTTCACAGAATGGATTGATAGTCAGGAGCTCGTATTGTTAGCCAATAGACGGATGGTATCAATACTTAGAACGGATATTTTGTATGAACAAGGACTTTTTAAATGGAATACCGGCTACTGACATCACAAAACTAAAAGTAGAGTTAGTTAGAATGTCAGTGGTGTTTGTTGCAGGATTCTTGCCCGAATCGTTTACGAGATATCGTATTCTGAAAAATTTCCTGCTGGCCGGGGTGCCCGGCGGTTCTAGGTGCTACAGCCTGGAACAGCGCGACCGCTACGGTCGCAGGTTGGAGCCCTGCCTCGGGCATGGATGTGTGTGATGTCCTTAGGTTAGTTAGGTTTCAGTAGTTCTAAGTTCTAGGGACTGATGACCTCAGAAGTTAAGTCCCATAGTGCTCAGAGTCATTTGAACCCCCCCCCTTTTTTTTTTTTTTTTTTTTTTTTTTTTTTTTTTTTTGTAAATTTCCACACAGAGACTTGCTTGTGCCATTCAAACTGCGCAGTTGCTAGGCACGATGTTGTTATGTATACTTACATCCTACGTCTACATCTACTTAGATATTCCTGAACCCACCGTACAGAGCATGGCGGAGTGCACCCCATACCACCGCTAGTCATTTACTTTCCTGTTCCACTCGCAATTAGAGCCAAGGGCAAACGGATGTCTATATGCCTTTGTATGAGACCTAGTTTCTCGAATCTTATGTTCTTGGTCCTCATGTGTAGTTTGTACTGGCGGCAGTAGAATCTTTCGGCAGTCAGCTTCAAATGCCGGTTCTCTAAATTTTCTGAATAGTGTTTCACTTCGCCTTCCTTCCAGGGATTCCCATTTGAGTTCCCGAAGCATCTCCGTGACACTTACGTGTTGTTCGAACCTACCGGTAAAAAATCTAGCAGCACCCTTCTGAATTGCTTCGATGTCTCCCTTCCATCCGACAAGGTACGTATCCAAAACACTCGAGAAATACTCGAGAATAGGTCAGACAAGCGTCCTAAGCGCGGTGTCTCCAACACTGGTGAAGCACCCTTTCCTGAAATTCTCCCAATAAACCAAAGTCGACCATTCGCCTTCTCTCCCGCAGTCGTCACATGCTCGTTCCAGCTCATACCACTTAGCAAAAAGTTTCGCCTACATATTAAACGACTTGAATGTGCCAAGCAGGATACTAGTAACAGTGTGAGCGAACATTACAGATTTGTTATTCGTACTCATCGAAGTTAACATACATATTTCCACGCTTAGAACTGGCTGAGATTCATGACACCAACTAGAAATTTTGTCTAAGTCATCTTGGTTCCTGCCAACGGCGCTGCAGCAGTGGTAACACCGATTCCTTTCAGATCACCGAAGTTAAGCGCTTTCGGTCTAGGCTAGCACTGGATCGGTGACCATTCAGTCTGTTGGGCGCTGTTGGCACGCGGGGTGCATTCAGCCCTTGTGTGGTAAACTGAGGAGCTACTTGGTTGAGAGGTAACGGCCTGCTGACCACATGCCTCTCCATATCCTCATCCAGTGATGCCTGTGGAATGAGGATGACACGGCGGCCGGTCGCTACCGTTGGGCCGTCCGAGGCCTATTCGCATGGAGTTTAGTTTATCTTGTTTCCTCCACCAGTCATTCAAATTCGACATTTTGCCGCACACCACGGCATCAACAAGAAGTAGCCGCAGATTGCTGCCCACCCGGTCCGCCGAATCATTTATGTATGCAAAGAATAAAAGAGCTCCTCTCACACTTCCCTGGCGCACTCCTCACTATGTCCGTGTCTCTGATGAACATTCGCCGTCGTGGACAACATTAGACTGTTCCATATACTCGTGCCTTCGTTAACAGCCTGCAGTGGGGCATCGTGCCAAATGCTTTCTGGAAGTCTAGAAATATGGAATCTGCCTGTTGCACTTCAGTCGTAGTTCTCAGTGTATCATGTGAGAAAAGGGCAAGCTGAGATTCGCACGAGTGATGCTTTCTAATACCTTGCTGATTCGTGGACATAAGCTTCTCAGTCTGAAGAAAGTTAATTATGTTCCAACTGAGAGTGTGTTGAAGGATTCTGCTGCAAACCGAAGTTAGGGATACTGGTCTGTAGTTTTTTGGGTGAGTTCTCTTACCCTTATTATATACAGGTGTGACCTGCGCCATTTTCCAGCCGCTTGTGACTTTGTGCCGGGCGAGAGAGTCACGACAAACGGAACCTAGGTAAGGTGCCAAGGCCGTAAAGTAAAACCGAATTGTTATTCCATCTGGACTTGGTGACTTATTTGCTTACTAATCTTTCAGTGGTTTCTCTATGCCAGGGATGCGCATTACTATGTCGTGCATATGGAAGTCCATCCGATGGTCAAATGACTGTATGTTTGTACGACTGTCCTGTGTGAACAATTTCTTGACCGTGAAATTTAAAACTTGGGCTTTCGTTTTGCTGTCTTCGACTGCCACACTAGACTGGTCAACGAGAGACTCCATGGAAGGCTTAGACCAGGATTTTGTCGGGTTCTCTGCAAGATCTTTTGCCAAGGTTAAAAGACTGTCGTTTATAAAGTAAGAGATCCTGGCAGGAGACGCCAAACGAAAAGCTTCTACTTACGTTTCTAATCTAGACTAATAATAAAATGGGAAGGAACTGTCAATCAGAGCTCAGGGAAAAGCTGTGATCTAAATGACACTAGATTTATTCATTCTTATCATTACAAGAGAATAAAAATGACGAAAGAAACATTACAAATCTTTTTTGTTCCACAAACGCTTTCACTAACATGGGGTCTATGGTGTACAAAGTGATCACCTGGGGACAGACACACGACACTAACCAGAACACTAATCGCTTTATGTGACTTCATACACGTGAATCCGGGTTATGGCACAAAGCTACGCCACCACCATGCGTCTATACTCTACAATTCAAGAAAGAAAAATATGATTTGAAAGAACAGGGTGCTGAGAAACATATATTAGAGCCCTACGCGACAGCAGCGGTCTCGCGTTCGGTTAATTCGGAACACAGGTACTTTCCTATCGGCCTCTGAAAGCCCGGTGGATTCCAGTGTGCAGGTGGACATGTTTGCTGGTCTCCCAAACCCATCTGACTCCGTGCCACGACTGTGCGTGGCGGAATATGTCAAATGTTTAGACAGCCGACTCAAGACAAATAAGTACACCCGCACTTCACTCGTTGTGAGCTTGATAAGCAGTACCTCTGATGGTTCAGAAGGAGACAGGCTCTAAGTGGCACACTAGCAAAGGCCACAAGTCTGACCGTTTTGGTAGAGACCCGCAGTTCTTTACTAGCGAGCATTATTACCTGGGAGAGAGGCCTTTGCTCTGCTAACACAGATTTGACCAATCGGAGTCTTTAAAGTTAATAGCGAGAAAAAGGAAAAAAGATTCAGCTTAGCAGCCTCTTTCCCACGTGTTTGCCGTGTCTTTTGCTAACAGAATGCTCAGGATGGAAGCACAGCCCTCCATAAAAAGCTTTGTATTCCCCTGTTGCGTCCATTTCAAAGTTTCCAAAGAATCGCGATAAACACGCTAAAAGTCTAGTGCTTTCACGAATTTGTTTTCAAATCGAATCTGGACGTCAGGGCGCCAGTCGCCCTGTCCCACGGAGATTCGCAGAACCTTCCCAGTTCTTTAGTCAGCTTCCTCCCTAACAAGGACCCTTCTTCTGCTTTACTGCCGGTCTGCAATGCGCTGGCCAGTGCAGCGGCGACTTCTCGGCGCTAGTCTGTACACCTGGAAGCGCCTGCCTCCCGTTCGGCTCCAACTAAATGTGTCTTCACATTCATACTGCGGAACTCGGCCATCCGGAAATGTCTCCACAGGTTCCGCAGAAAAAACGCGCTTTGCTGGGTCCACCATCGCCGCAGCTTTTACTGCAGTCGTTTAAATCGGCACCTTACTCCTTTGAATGCAGGTAAATCTTACCATCATTCCTTCCGTAGAGCATGCAAACAAGACCATTAACTACTGCCCACCATTTCATCAGAATGTATGAAGTCAAATCGCAGTAAAAATCATATTCCGTAAGAACATGAAGTGGCATAACACCGAATCAGAAGTCAAAGTGCCCTGCAATCTCTCAAGGTGTGATTGTGACAGTTGTTGTAAGCTCCACCCATAGATCTTTCCAAAGGCACACAAATCTGCACTAACATTTGCCTGTCATCATTTGTGCGTTCTCTTTTGAACCGATAGTGCAACAGCCTCTGATTCCTCAGCGTCTCTGAGAGTGCAACAGCCTCTGATTCCTCAGCATCTTACGAGTTTCGTTGTTAATTTGTAGTGGTGTTTTTCGATCTTGTATAAGCTTACTAGGATCATAAATCTTGTACAAACCTACAAGGATCATAAATCTCCAGACCACGATTTAGAATCTGTTTGAACATTGCCCATAATTCCTCTAAGTCCATCTTACCGAAACTAAGTGATGTTAACTCACTAAGTGAGATGCCAACAACTGCTTATCTTTCTGTCTAGCAGAAACACTCTCGTAGGCTTTTTGTCTGACTTCCGTAAGCATAGTTGCTTTAGTGATATTATGATCGCTAGTCCCTGTTTCTATACAGTCATTGTCGATAAGGTATTGCCTATTTGTAGCTACAGGTTCCAAGACATTTCCACTGTTTATGGGCTACCGAGGTACCTACTGAAGACAGTTTTCAGAAAACGTGTTCAAAAGTATTTCGCACAGATGTCCCCGTCCATACACGATAGGTTAAATCCCTCCAACTAGTACTGCATGATGCGGGTATTTCCACACTAGTGATTGTAGACTTTCTTCAAATTACTCTAGAACCGTGACAAAGGAATCGGGTGGTGGCAAAAACATCCAGCCATTAAATTAGTTTCACCTGCACCTATCGCACGTGGCCAGATAACTTCTCTGTCACACTCAACTTTGACCTCAATAGAGACAATATTTTCAACTACCGCAATGAACGCTCCCGCTCCTACGGTCTCTAATCTCTCTTTCCGATATAAGTTCCACGACTCGCTAATGTTTCAGAGATTTTCTACTTCGGATTTCAGCCAGCTCTGGGTTCCAAGAATAATCTGAGCGTGAGAACTTTCCTGGAGGGCAGTAAATTCGTCAACGATCTCTTGAGTTATTTATCAGTCTCTTCAACCAGTTACGTGAAAGTTGTAGTGTAACACGTAGACAAAGTAACAGAAGACAGAAGAGGGGGAAATCAATGTTCTCGCTGCTGTTGCAGTTGATCCGCACGTCAGCTCCCGCACAATCGCACGAGGAAATGGCGTGAGTCAGGCAAGTGTCCTATGCATTCTGCATCGACACGGGTTCCATTCCTATCACATCTCTCTCCATCAACAGCTGGAAGGAAATGATCCTGAGAATTCTGTTAACTTCTCTACATGGGTATTAAGGCAGGATACTCCTGATGTATCATGTATCTTGGTTAGTGATGAAACCATATTTACCAATAATGGCCAGGTAAACCACCGAAACATGCATTATTCCCCCGTTGACAATCCCCGCTGGCTTCGCCAGGTAGAACGTCAGCGTCCATGGAGTGTAAACGTGTGGTGTGCAGCAGTGAACCATAAGCCCATAGGCACGTGTTTCGCAGACGGAACACTGAACGCGCACAGATAGCGCAGTCTCCTAACAGAGCATCTTCCAGGTTTCTAGAAGACTTTCCACTGCAGGCTAGGAGGAACCTGTGGTATCAATATGATGGCTGTCCGGCCGTAGTGCACGAAGCATTAGAGCATACCTTTACGAATTATTTCCAAATCGTTGAATTGGTCGCAGAGGACCTGTACCTTCGCCAGCCCATTCCCCGGATCTGCCGCCTGTACACATTTTTCTGTAGGGAAAACTGAAAGACGCTGTCTGCAAGGACATGCCGATTGCAGCCGATGATATACAACGATGTATTACTGCAACCTGCTCAGAACTCTCCTCCGAAATTCTAGAACTTGTGCAGCAGTCATTCCATACCAGACTGGAGGCGTGTATTTCCTCTGCCAGAGGTAATTTTGAGCACAACTTATGACAGCCAGATGTCTCGTTGCTGGTCAGACTCTGCTAATTACTGTATGCACTTGTGTTAGTGTTGTGTGTGCCACCACAAGTACTGCACAAGTGTCGGTATGGGAACTTTTGAAATTACGACACCTCGAAAACGACGCGAACTATAATCATGCATCACCCACCACTGAAACTCTAATTTACTCTACTTTTAGTTTATTAATGTCAACAGGCGTTGTTCCATTTAAATAAAGTGTATGTTTGTAAAGAAATTACACTTTCGAAGTATTATTACAATCTGTTGATTGGCTAACAATACGAGTCCCTGTCTAACTAATCCATTATGTGAAAACCGCACATCAACAGCAGTTTCCATTTCCACAATACTGGGTGATCAAAAAGTCGGTATAAATTTGAAAACTGAATAAATCACGGAATAATGTAGATGGAGAGGTACAAATTGACACACATGCTTGGAATGACATGGGGTTTTATTAAAACCAAAAAATACAAAAGTTCAAAAAATGTCCGACAGACGGCGCTTCATCTGATCAGAATAGCAATAATTAGCATAACAAAGTAAGACAAAGGAAAGATGATGTTCTTTACAGGAAATGCTCAATATGTCCACCATCATTCCTCAACAATAGCTGTAGTCGAGGAATAATATTTTGAACAGCACTGTAAAGCATGTCCGGAGTTATGGTGAGGCATTGGCATCGGATGTGGTCTTTCACCATCCCTAGAGATGTCGGACGATCACGATACACTTGCGACTTCAGGTAACCCCAAAGCCAATAATCGCACGGACTGAGGTTTGGGGACCTGGGAGGCCAAGCATGACGAAAGTGGCAGCTGAGCATACGATCATCAGCAAACGACGCGCGCAAGAGGTCTTTCACGCGTCTAGCAATATGGGGTGGAGCGCCATCCTGCATAAACATCGTACGTTCCAGCAGGTGTTTGTCAGCCAGGCTGGAGATGATGCGATTCTGTAATATTACAGCTCCTTTTATACACGATTGTCACGCGCAGTCACTGACGTTTTGCTGTCCAGCGCCATATGTCGGACATTTTGTGAACTTTTTTTTTCGGTTCTAATAAAACCCCGTGTGATTCCAAGCATGTGTGTCAATTTTTACTTCTCTATCTACATTATTCCGTGGTTTATTGAGCTTTCAAATTTATACTGACTTTTTGATAACCAGGTATTTGCAATGAAGGCTTTAGGTGAGTAACCGTGTATATACTGGATGTAGAGAGAGTGTCAGGCGTTTGCTGGTTAGAAATACGATTAATGATGATAGTTATTTCCTGCAAAAAATAGTTCAAATGGCTCTGAGCACTATGGGACTCAACTGCTGAGGTCATTAGTCCCCTAGAACTTAGAACTAGTTAAACCTAACTAACCTAAGGACATCACAAACATCCATGCCCGAGGCAGGATTCGAACCTGCGACCGTAGCGGTCTTGCGGTTCCAGACTGCAGCGCCTTTAACCGCACGGCCACTTCGGCCATTGCCTGCAATCTACTTTCTACTTCTGTGATAATGGCGCTTAATTTCAAGATCAGTTCTTTTTTTGGTGGGGGAGGAGGGGAGGGGGAGAGGATCTCAACAGTCTTCCGGCGGGTTTGATGATGAACACCACGAATTCCTGTCCTATGCGTATCTGATCATCATACATAGCAACTACACCAAACGTCGTCAGTTACATCAGACATATATTCCCATCTCAGTATTCCCCAATGGTTTTTACCCTCGACTGCTCTCTCAAGAATCATGGCGATAATTCGTCGTTATCTTATCAGCAGTCCTTTTCTCCTATCCCTTCTTTATATCAGTGTTTCCCACATACGGGTTTCTTAGGCAGTTCTGCGTCGAATCTGCTCATTTCTTAGCTTAAAACTACCGTAATTTTCAGTAGCCTCCTATCGGATCCCATCTCACACTTTCTATTCTCTTTTCATCCGGTTTTCCCATTGTATAGGACTTAATGTAATGATATACAGTCCTCCCAACTTACATCCTCAGAAATTTGTTCCTCCAATTGAGGTCGATATTTGATACCAACTGACTTCTTTTGGCCAGGAAAGCTCTTTTTTCTTCTGCTAGTCTTCTTATTATATGCTCCATGTTTCTGCTAGTCTGCCTTTTCTGTCCTCCTTAGTTCGTCCATCTACTGAGATAGCATGATTCCTTCAGTTAGTCTACTTCGCCGTTTTTTATTTTAAGTTTATTGCTAATGTCATTTCTGACAGCCCGAACTACTTTCGTCGGATCGTGGTGTGTGCTTATTACAGAGTTTATTCCATTTGACACGGCCTGTAATTCTCCGTCACTTCCACTGGGGATAGCAATCTCATCAACGAATCTTATGGTTGATTTTCTTTCAGCCTGAATTGTAACCCCACTATTGCACTTCTATTTCTGTCATTTGATACTTCGATATATACATTGAACAGCAGTGGCGAAAGAATACATCCACGTCGTACACATATTTTAATCAGAACAGTACATTCTTTGTGTTTCATTTTCAGTGTTTCCTTTTGGATCTTGTATAAATTGTATGTTACTCGTATTTTCGTATAGCTTACAGCAACTGTCCTCAGAATTTCGAAAATTTTCCGCTATTTTACACTGTGGTACTCTATTTCTAGATAGGCAAATCATGTCGACGTATCTTGTTTTCTCTTAAGTGCTTCCATTATCAAGTGCAAAGTCAGAACTGCCTCTGTGGTGCCCTTACATTTCATAGAGTCAAATTGTTCGTCGTCTAAGAGATCGTCAAACTGCGTTTCCATTCTCCTGCATATTATTCTCGTCAGAATCTTGTATGCGTGAGCTGGTTGCACAACAGTTTTTGCACTTACCTCCCGTTCTGTTTCCGGGACTGTGTGGATGACATTTCTCCTAAAGTCTTAGGCTATATCTCGAGTATCATAGATTCTTGAAGCCCACTGGAATAGTCGTTTCGTTTTCAACTTCTCCTAATAAGTTTCGAAGGAATATTGTCTATGTCATTATTCTTATTTGATCTCAAGTCTCTTCAGTCCGTAACCGTGCTGCTGCTACTGTCGCAGGTTCGAATCTTGCCTCGGGCATGGATGTGTGTGGTGTCCTTAGGTTAGTTAGGTTTAAGTAGTTCTAAGTCTAGGGGACTGATGACCTCAGGTGTTAAGTCCCATACTGCTTAGAGCTATTATTTTGATCTCAAGTCTATCTAAGTTCGATTAAACTCTCCCTTAAAACTGAATCCAAATATCTTCTATATCGACGTACATTTCCACTTTCTTCCTCGTAGAGGTCTTCAGTGTAATCTTCCTACCTATCAGCTCTCTCCACTGCCGTTAACGATCAATCTCCTCTTGTACTTTGAATTTCATTTCGTGGAAAGCTGTTTTGACTTTCTTGTATCTGAATCAGCTCTTCCGGAGATCACCCACCCACCCACCGACACACACACACACACACACAACACCCAGCCACCCTACACACATACCCACATATTGTATATATACAGGGCCGAACGTCTCTCTATGATTGTTATTCAGAGATCGCAGCTGATTGCCACGATCTCCAGTGAGAAGGCGGAGCTAGCTGCTTCATAGGTGGATTTTGTCTCCTAAGAACGCGATGGTCTGTTGCCTCGATAGATGACGTTCTCCGACACGGGCTTCCATCTGCAGGTGATTTATCTCCTGGAATCCTTTAAAGTCTTCGGTGTTTTTCGGTGTACTTCTATTCCCTTTAGCGTCGTTTTTTGACGTTCCAGGACGCGGGTTCCTATCCTCAATTTGTTCCTCACGACACCGTCTACAAGTCCTCGAAAGTTTTCGGTATAGTTTTGTAACACACGTACAGAGTGATCATGAACAGTCTGAAAAGCTTGTAAGAGCATTGCAGGGTAGGTTGCCCTGATAAATAACTGTTAATGACAAAAATTTGATACGTGGCGCCTTTTCTGAGATAATTAGCGCTGAGGCCAGCCAATCAGGGCGTCGCACGCGCGAATTCAAGCAGTGTGCCAGAGACGGTGTCGCCAAACGTGTACTTCGTTTGGTTTCCTGGAATCGAACAAGAGAGCAATACGAAAACTCAACATAGAACGAAAGCAGGGATAGAGCCCAAACTGAAGGTTGAGGTCTCGTGGGCAATCACCTAAGCTACGAGAACAACTGCACTAGTTATATCTGGTGGACGCTTTAATTTGCGCGCGCAACGCCCTGATCGGCAACTTTTGCTAACTAATTCGGAAACGGCGCAACGTACAGAATTTACTTCTTCACAATTTTTATCAGCACAACCTATCCTGCAATGCCCTTACAAGCTTTTCAGACTCTTTCTGACTGCCCCATACGTACAGGGTGTTATAAAACTATAAACCGGCCGAGCGGTTGCACTTAGAATATGGAATCCATAACGATTTCGGAAATGGAATGTCCAACGCCTCTAGCTCCAACTACAATTCCACGTTCAGACATCCACAGTGCCACGTTTCAGGCATTACCTCTCACCACGGACTACACAGTGGCTGATGGCCTTCACTTAACGACCGAAAGCAGCAGCGTCTGCGTAGAGTTGTCAGAACTAACAGACAAGCAACACTGCGTGAAATAACAGCAGAAATCTGTCTGCGATCACGGCGAAGGTATCCGTTAGTACAGTGCAACGAAATTTTGTCTTAATGGAGTACCGCAGCAGATGCGTCATGTGGAGGCACGACTTGGCCTACAGCGCCTCTCCTGGACCCACGACATATCGGTTGGGCCCTAGACGACTGGAAAGACGTGGCCTGGTCAGATCAGCCCCAAGTTTAGTTGGTAACAGCCGATGATAGGGATCGAATGTGTCGCAGACCCAACGGAGCGATGGACCGAAGTTGTCAACACGGCACTGTGCAAGCTGGTGGGGAAAATGGTTCAAATGGCTCTGAGTACTATGGGACTCAACTGCTGAGGTCATTAGTCCCCTAGAACTTAGAACTAGTTAAACCTAACTAACCTAAGGACATCACAAACATCCATGCCCGAGGCAGGATTCGAACCTGCGACCGTAGCGGTCCCGCGGTTCCAGACTGCAGCGCCTTTAACCGCACGGCCACTTCGGCCGGCCAAGCTGGTGGGGATTTCGTAATAGTATGGGCTGTGTTTACATGGAATGGACTGGGTGATCTGGTACAACTGAACCAATCATTAACTAGAAATGATAATGCTCAACAAAATTGAGACACAATTTGCGGCATTTCATGAGTAGGTGGGCCAGGCCAGTGCCACCCCAAAGTACAGTAATCCAAGACGGCGAGAAACCACCACGCCCCCCTGGCAGGAAGTTTGAATGTGGGAGAGAAGATAGGTCAATTGGGCTACCTCTACTAACTAAAGAAAATGGTGGGAAAGAAAGGGCCCTTAGGCTATCTCTACTAACCTAATACAATGGCGGGAAAGAAAGGGCAGTTGGGCTACCTCCACTAACCTGTAATTGGACTGCCAGCTCTTCCTAGGAACTGGTGGGAATAGGACTCAGCTTGTGCTGGACATTTTATTTAAACAATTAGAGACAGTAATGCTGTCAAGTGTGTTCGTCATGGGCTAATGGCACGTCATCCGCTTGTAAAATGGGCGGGAATTTCGAATTTTGCTCTAAGAGCTTACTCCTGGAGCTGAGGGGAGTTAGTATGGTGCTGTCCCCACTAGAGGCTGCTCATGATGCCATTCAGTTCTAATATAAGTTCTTTCAGTTCGTGTAAATTTGTTTAAATAGACAGCAACCTCCAATCTACCAGACCAAAGAACTGACCTAGTTCACGAGTTCACCGCTACAAGGCGCCTCGATAGGTCACATTATCGTGCAGTTTAGTCCATAGGAGCATGATGACGTCACGTGTTTTTCTCAGCTGTAAGTCTTCCCCGGCCTCCTCATCCCCCCGGTGGTCTGGAGGGGAAAACTGAGGGGCAATGGAATGAGCCTGTTCTGGGCTGCTGGAGAGAGGAGGATGAGTGTACTTTATTTATTTCTTAAAAAATTTATTTTGAGACACACGCCACCTAGTTCATTTATTACACTGATACAAAAGACTCACTCTGCCAGCGGCCTGGAGTGGGAAAACTGTCGGGAAAAGAAATCAGCCAGTTCAGGGCTGCTGGAGAGAGGAAGCAGTGTACTTTATTCGTTTTTTGAACAATTTATTTATACACGGATTTCACCTAATTTATTTATTATGCTGATGCAAAACACTCACCCGACTTGCTTGGATTCACAATATACAGTTTACAGACCTGAAAGCTACTCTTAAATAATGCATTTTGCTGATGTGCTGAGACGCAGTCAACTCGTATATTACCGAAATAATCCAGTACACACTATACATACGTGAAAACTACTTACAGATCACCGAAGTAATGTATGCAAACACGCTCACAATGCTTAAACGTCCGAAAATAATTCAGCGCACAAACACTCAGTCCACATAAGAAAGGTTACTTGTTAGCGACTTGAACCTTGATTCTACTGGATGGATAGCCTAAGTACACTTCCTAACAAATGGAAACTGTGCAGAAGCGGGGGTGGAAGGATAGGTTGGTGTACTTTATTAATTTTTCTTGGCAAAGTGACTCAATTATAAATCCTAATTAATTAATGACAAAGATTGGTCTTAATTTCACAACCTCATGCATAGTGCTGCTCAAGAATGGCTTAAAACCGCGAAAATTAACTATACCATTCAACAGGTCTTATCCTGCTTGTAAAAAAAAAAAAAAACAAACAAAAGTTCCCAATACCACTCGAAACTGATGCCAATATCCTTCCTAATTACAGAATTAATCACAAAGGTTGGTCGTCATTATACAACTATATACATAGCGCTGCACAAGAACGGTTTAAAATCACAAAAGCTAACTATACCATACAACTTGTGTTATCCTGCTGGGAAAAAAATTCGCAAATATACATGCTAATTACATAATTTATCACAAAGACCGGCCCAAATTACACAACTATATGCATAGTACTTCACAATAACGGCAATTCTCCGCAAAACCTGAGAACTAGTCTGTGGTGTCACCGCCAGACACTACACTTGCAAGGTGGTAGCCTTTAAATCGGCCGCGGTCCGTTAATATACGTCGGACCCGCGTGTCGCCACTATCAGTGATTGCAGACCGAGCGCCGCCACACGGCACGTCTAGTCTGGAGAGACGCCTCGACTTTGCTAGCGATGGTTCACTGACTACATATGTAAGTAGGCTGTTTATGTTTTCTTATTGGCAACGTTACGTAGCGCTCTGTATGGAAATCACTGGCTGTGCTGTGTGCAGTCTGTGGCTAGTTCGCATTGTTGTCTGCCATTGTAGTGTTGGGCAGTTGGCTGTTAACAGCGCGTAGCGTTGCGCAGTTGGAGGTGAGCCGCCAGCAGTGGTGGATGCGGGGAGAGAAATGTCGGAGTTTTGAAATTTGTAAGACTGGATGTCATGAACTGCTATATATATTATGACTATTAAGGTAAATTAAGGTACATTAAGGTACATTGTTTGTTCTCTATTAAAATCTTTCATTTGCTAACTATGGATATAAGTACACTCCTGGAAATTGAAATAAGAACACCGTGAATTCATTGTCCCAGGAAGGGGAAACTTTATTGACACATTCCTGGGGTCAGATACATCACATGATCACACTGACAGAACCACAGGCACATAGACACAGGCAACAGAGCATGCGCAATGTCGGCACTAGTACAGTGTATATCCACCTTTCGCAGCAATGCAGGCTGCTATTCTCCCATGGAGACGATCGTAGAGATGCTGGATGTAGTCCTGTGGAACGGCTTGCCATGCCATTTCCACCTGGCGCCTCAGTTGGACCAGCGTTCGTGCTGGACGTGCAGACCGCGTGAGACGACGCTTCATCCAGTCCCAAACATGCTCAATGGGGGACAGATCCGGAGATCTTGCTGGCCAGGGTAGTTGACTTACACCTTCTAGAGCACGTTGGGTGGCACGGGATACATGCGGACGTGCATTGTCCTGTTGGAACAGCAAGTTCCCTTGCCGGTCTAGGAATGGTAGAACGATGGGTTCGATGACGGTTGGGATGTACCGTGCACTATTCAGTGTCCCCTCGACGATCACCAGTGGTGTACGGCCAGTGTAGGAGATCGCTCCCCACACCATGATGCCGGGTGTTGGCCCTGTGTGCCTCGGTCGTATGCAGTCCTGATTGTGGCGCTCACCTGCACGGCGCCAAACACGCATACGACCATCATTGGCACCAAGGCAGAAACGACTCTCATCGCTGAAGATGACACGTCTCCATTCGTCCCTCCATTCACGCCTGTCGCGACACCACTGGAGGCGGGCTGCACGATGTTGGGGCGTGAGCGGAAGACGGCCTAACGGTGTGCGGGACCGTAGCCCAGCTTCATGGAGACGGTTGCGAATGGTCCTCGCCGATACCCCAGGAGCAACAGTGTCCCTAATTTGTTGGGAAGTGGCGGTGCGGTCCCCTACGGCGCTGCGTAGGATCCTACGGTCTTGGCGTGCATCCGTGCAAAAGGTTCAAAAGTTAGACACAATGGAACAAAATCTTCGGAAGTTAGACACCACGCTTGAACAAACACGTGAAGATTTAACTGCCGAGTTACATAACATTGAATCGAAATGTCAAAAAGTCTGTAATGACGTAAAAACGCAAATTTGTGAGCATTTCAACCTATTTTTTCGCGGCATGAGAATGCATTACAGAATTACGAAGCAGCCATAAAATAACTGCAAACTATTGTTCATGAAAATCATAAGACCTTGCAAGCTAAAATTGACTCAGTTGCATCTACCGATTCAGTTACGCAACTTGCAAAAACTCAGGAAAACTTAAAGGACGCAGTAGATACTCGGAAAATTGGTTCAGAAAGACACATAGAGGAAATTAGTTCACTATCAGAGAAAGTAGTTGAACTTTCAGATCAGCTAAATAATTTATCTACGAAGGTAGATGATAATCTGAATGTCACAAAACCGGTAGTCTTTAATGACACAGGAGAGTGCGAACAAATTAGGAAATTCAAACAAAATCAGTATCAAATTAATACGCAACATCAAAGAGACATCCGGGAAGTACAAGATCGGCTGACACAGGTAATACAAGAATTACGTATTTCAGAGGACACTCGCGCTCCAACACTGGAAGAGGGACTTAGAAATACGGAAAAGCCGCAAAATAGTAACACAGGGCATTTCGGAAATTATGAAATAAATTGGCAAGGTGCACCGAATTTTGAGATGGAACCGCCTACACGACGTAACAATGACCGATATGCGACTCGCCGACATGATGATTTTGACTACACGTAAATTTAAAACATTTAAGAATTCTGGCAACGACATTCATCCACAAGCGTGGCTCCATCAATTCTCTCATTTTTTTCCTCCCAACTGGTCATTAGAGCACAGATTAGAATTTATGTGTGGCTACTTAGAGAATGAACCAGCTGAAAGAATGCGATCTGTCATTCACGATTGTCACAGTGAAGGAGAATTTTACCATGCCTTCCTCTCAGCATATTGGTCTCAAGCAACACAAGACCGAGTAAATCATAACATCATAATGATGAAACATTTCGAACAATCTAAATTTTCCAGTCTTGTGAAATATTTCGAAGACATGTTGCATAAGAATCAGTAGCTATCAAACCCATACAGCCCCTCAGAACTCATCCGCATTTGCTTAATCAAATTACCTGAGCATTTACGACATATTATTTTGGCAGGACTTTGCCAAGACGACATTGAAGCTTTTCAGGGACTCTTACAAGAATTGACACTGACAATCACGGAACGCGAAAACACGAACACAACAATTACAGGTCACATCCGTCGCAATTCCGCGATGAAAGAAATAATAACTGGACACGACAAGGCTATTCTTACAACGCAAATCGTGAACAAGACAGACACCACCCATATGACAACCACTGGCAGAGTAATAGTTACAGAGAAAGATCGCATTTCCGTAGTAATGAATATAACAGAGACAATCATAGAAACAGACAATATGGCAACCAGAACGATTATTATCACAGGAGACAGAATAACTTCAGAGGCAACGGTCCACCGTGCAGTGATAGTTCAGGGAGAAAATCCCCACCACTTAACCGACAAGAAAGAAACTGCAGGAACTATCAACATGACGACAGACGATATGATCGTAACGACAGACCTGAATTGCATCAGAACTGGCGGAATTCAAACAGGGCAGGGCCCTCTCGACGAGGTGAATTTCTAGAAGCTAGATCTCCAAATCCCAATAACGACGCGCGCCAACAAAGAGACAGACAATGACTCGCACCGCAGCGAAAAATAACATAGACGCTAACCTTGAGAAAAATTTTAGCATTTGTTATCGACGTATACAACGTGATAATTACTTTGAAGTTGAAACTCTGTGTACTCGAAAGGGTAAAGGTTTACACCACATTTCACATGTAAAACCGTTTATTGAAAGATAATCTGCTTTTTAACTTTGTCTTTGCCATAAAACTTTTCACTTCACATTTCTAGTATGCATTGTCAGACTTAGAAACTGTTATCATGCAGCAATGTTTGAAGTTAAATATCCAATCAAGAACCAAGAGAACTTATTTAAACAGAAATTACGAATGCATTGTTATAGTGAACAGACGTCACAGTGTTATTGTGTGTGTACATCCTTGCTTGTTAGTTGCACGATTACGTAACAACTATAAGGCTTACATACTTAGAACATATACTGGTACTGCTAATGAGATTTTAATGCAACATTTTGGTTTACTTGAAAATACATTCTGGATTTAAAGTACTTTCAGTGAGATACCAGATGACACAGTGGTAAGTTTATTTGACAGCTACACGATTATATGACGACGCTACTAATGAGTGACACAATTTATATTATTGCTTTTGTGCTGTATCTGTTTTATATCTGCACAGTTTTTCTGAATTCTTCTGGAAAGTAAAACATGTTTTAGTAGTAACTTTTGTGGTATAACTACAATGAGACAGCCTTTCCTGTAGCACAACAATACGTTACAGCACAATACTTTCTTCATCACGGCAATAAGCGTAATAAGTAAGATATCTGTAGGCAAAGCATTTCACATTTGTTTATTATGAGGTAAGTACATTGTCTTCTGCAGAACTTAGCTTTCGGAGGACGATAACTACGACACTTTCACAGAGATTATCTTACAACAAGACACACAGTTTAGCGCTACAGTACATATATTTGAGTGATTAATTTTGTACATAAACCATTTATTTTTCAAGATTTTTGAATTACAAAGAAAGTTTTCCGTGATACATTTCATTCCATTGCTGTAATCTGTAACACCTGAGGGTATAATTACATTAAACCTCAGGGGGGTACACGCTTACTTTGTGTACCACGTGTTTGGCAAGCACAAGGAGCCCTAGCTAATATGGTATTTGCTTATACAACTTTACACATCGGTACCATATTTCTCTAACACACAAATTGCACAGCTATCTGATAATTTAACTGGGAGAGACAAACATTTATTTTATTACACCAGTGACAGATGTTTACGTAATTACACAGTTGGATAACTTCACACTTATGAAATTGTATTTTGTCTGTACTTTGTGAACTGTTCATATATTTTTGGAACCATTGTGATACTATGAGAGCTTTGAATGATGTATTTGGTAAGGGATCATGATTTTTGAAGTACGTTTGAGGTAGATGACTTTATTGAAAGTTTTGAAATTATTGAAAGAAGCTACGACGTTTTTGAGATTTGACTGAGGTGTTATGATGTTATTTTCACGACGACGACGTGTATTATGCTGTTAAGGTATGTTTATGATCAATAAGCTGAGAATCGTACTTTAAGAGTTATGAAATGTGTGTAAATGCGTGAATGTATCACAATACAGGCGAAAATTTTTGCACACTGTTATATTCAAAGGATTTTGTTTCTACACATTTGTAACACAAATTCTCGACCTGTGAAATTTTATATGAGACTGTCACTGTAGTGCAAACTGGTGTCGTAAATATTTCGGTAAGAAAGTTAAGTGACCTTCACGTAATGCATCATAGGCACCCAGCTGTGCGACAGTCGCCTGGAAAAAGTCATTAGTATGTGCCTTTCAGAGGCTCAGGTGAAAAAAAAAGGAGGCCATTATCCTCGCTATTGACATTCCTTTGTAGAAAGCATCGCAAATACGACACGCTCAAACTTGGAAACATATGGTTATACTGTGGAGCTCTTAATTTATGATATTCACTAAAATGCCTAATGAAATGATGAGAAACATTTTACATCCATTGTCTTTCTAGTTGAGAGAATTTTTTTGCCTTTGGAGACGCCATTTGCCAAGTGAATGACATTTCATATGTTGCTTTATATAGATATTTGCTCATTTGGTTTAATATCAAGTTTCTAGCTGCAGCAGCATTGGTTAAAATAAAATTTAATACATGTACTAATATCACTATTTTCTGTCTACAGACCCAGTAAAGAATAATTTTATGATGTACTTTTGTAGAAAAGAGAGCACAAATAGACATTTCCCTTCACAGGAATTACAAAAATAATTTAACAGTTTGGTAACTTATCTGCTAGAGTAAGTCAAGGTGATGCATCACTCTAGTGTTAAGATGTGACATAGGTATTAGACATGGCCATCTTTACTTTAATAATTTTTCTGCTTGAGCTTTGTCATTTTTTGGTGTAAGTTATTGCATTTGCTGCTGCTGTGTGCCAGGCATAGTGCTACTGAATTTCACTTTGTATTACTCTGTTAAGCCAGTTTTACTACTTGTTTATATTTCTTGTTGCTGCACATTGGCTCATATTAGTTGTAATGTTGCATCTTCTCTGTTAATTTAGATTTACTGCTGCTTGCTTTGCCAATTTGCATTTTTTGTCATTGCTGTTTGTGTTAATTGTCTTGTGCTGCTGCATTGCCTCGTCCCTTAGTTTAGCATCTGAGCTCAGTAGATTTAAATTAGCTTAAGATTGGGTATGCCATATAAGAAAACAAGTTGTGATGAATTGGAAGAAATGCATTGAGAAGCTATAAGAAAATGGTTTGGCCAAAAAAGTATTTTGAAAGAGGATATGAACAAAAAAGTAGGGTTTAGGGACAACAGGTATAGGTAGAGTTTTCTTGGAAATAAATGATGAGGTAAGATAATGGAAAATAAATAATGAGGTAAGAAATGTGTGAACACATAAATACAGAAAGCATGCTTGGATAGAATTTTTTTGGTGGAAACAAATGTTGAAATAAGAGGAAAGATATATGGAATGAAGTTTTGGGGTGGACTGCAGTACCAAATGTCACACTGAAAACAAACCCTGTCCTGTATTTTTGTGTTATTAGACTATGTGAATTTGTGGTTTTCCTGTCTGTGTGTGTTTAGCTAATAAGTTTTATGTTGTATAATTTTTCTGATAATATGTTATTTACCTTGTAAAGGTGCTTAGACAGTATTTATTCTGTTTTGTTTTAATGCTCATGTGTGAAGTTGATGTTTCAAAAGTTTTTCTGATCTTTTATGTATTTACTTATGTCATAATTCCTGTAACACTGATGTATATGCTTATTTCTATTCTTTATAAAGCTTGTATTACTACAAATGTTATCTGTATTATTATGTTTTTAATGATGTTTTCTGTATCTTTGTAATTGTATTCTCATGTTATAAAATTGTAATGGACACCAGTTCAGCAAATTAAGTAACTTGTAAGTTACATTTCACTGCACACGTTTCTGTTGGTCATAGTATATGGACAATATGTGAGAAGTAGGGACTGATAGTGTTTGCACGTGTGTTAATAATTCAGCAAGGGACTGGATAACAGCATTGCTCGTTCTAAGGACAATTAAAAAAAAACTTTGTGAGTGCACAAGTGGTGGTTTATGGACTTGCTATATAGTACGAGACCCTTCGATGGTGATTGTGCACCTGCACAGTCACAACATATGGCTGCTAGCCATCTCTACAAGGACTACAGGTCTACACCTTTGATGACTCACCAACACCATTATTTCTACAAGGACTGCAGAGTGTCTGCACCTCTGGTGGCCCACCAATACCGTAATCTCTAACAAGACTACAGTGGTCTGTTCTGTGATGACCTACCTACCAATATTACTCAAAACTTCGACTGACTCTGCTGTGGGTTTGCTCTGGTGTGGCCCATTACCTGTCTGCATGTCAAGAGTCAGCACTGTCTTTCGGTTGGGAGGACAACACTACTTCTTCAAGACTGCATGGAAATCCACTAGTTCCGTGTGCATTTTCTTTTACTGCTCAGACTTTGAGAAAAAAAAACATTGCAATTTTACTGTGATGAATGATCAGGACTGTCTTTATGGACTGTGAGAAAATTTTAGCTTTTGACCAACATTGTATCAATAGGTGTGTGCATTTGATATCTTTGTTATTGTAATTATGAAAAATTTTATGAAATCATTATTGTATTATCAATTTGTAAAATTTTTTGTAGGGAGCGTGGGGGCTATGTAAGTAGGCTGTTTATGTTTTCTTATTGGCAACGTTACGTAGCGCTCTGTATGAAAATCACTGGCTGTGCTGTGTGCAGTCTGTGGCTAGTTCGCATTGTTGTCTGCCATTGTAGTGTTGGGCAGTTGGCTGTTAACAGCGCGTAGCGTTGCGCAGTTGGAGGTGAGCCGCCAGCAGTGGTGGATATGGGGAGAGAAATGGCGGAGTTTTGAAATTTGTAAGACTGCATGTCATGAACTGCTATATATGTTATGACTATTAAGGTAAATACATTGTTTGTTCTCTATTAAAATCTTTCATTTGCTAACTATGCCTATCAGTAGTTAGTGCCTTCCGTAGTTTGAATCTTTTATTTAGCTGGCAGTAGTGGCGCTCGCTGAATTGCAGTAGTTCGAGTAACGAAGATTTTTGTGAGGTAAGTGATTTGTGAAAGATATAGATTAATGTTAGTCAGGGCCATTCTTTGTAGCGATTACTGAAAGTCAGATTGCGTTGCGCAAAAAATATTGTGTGTCACTTTAGTGAATGTTTGAGGACGTTCAGTTTTGCTCAGCTGTTTGAAAAGCAAATAATGTAAGAGGTTTATCAGCACAGTAATTCATAAATTTTTTTAAGGGGACGTTTCACATACGCTCTCATTTGCAAAGACGACAGTTTTGCATAGCCTTCAGCTACGTCATTTGCTACGACCTAGCAAGTCGCCATATTCAGTTACTACGAATGTATTCTGAACAGATAATATTGTGAATCATGTACCGTCAAGAGCGACGTTCATCTTTAATGGATTAAAGTTAAGTATCAAACTAATTACGTCCGCTTTCTGAATTCTAATTCCTTGTCATGTACCAGACCTCACGTCAGTATATTTCTTCCCTCCTCACGCCAGCCTGCGTGAGCTAAAACGCGTGCATTTCGGCCTCCACTAGTAACACGGTGTTCGCTCTTCTGCCAACACAACATAGTCTTATCCTGCTGGGAAAAAATTTATACCACTCGAAACAAGTGACAGAAACACTCAAACTCTACCCCACACTTACAAACCACGGGGAAAAACGTTCAACTGACTAGATCCCCGTCTTAGACGGAGATGAGTTTAAAGTAAAAGTGTATTACTTGCAAGCATATAGCATCTATCACTGTTTGACGTCGGAATTCACTACATACGCCTACTAAAGTTGCCCTAAGCAAAGCCAATACTCACTATCACAGCGAATAGATAAAGAACAGCATCACAGTACTGGGGGAAATCAACACCCTAAAAGACTGTCGGTGTAATAGCTGCATCCCATAGTTTGTGATTTTATATGGATCAGAACGCAGTCTCGCGGCATCCCAGCCGTAAGCCTCGCCGAAGTGCCTCATGGCCGTACTGGCTGGCGCCAAGGCGAAAGTCCTGGCCGGCTGCCTCCTGCATTGACAGGATCACGCACATCACCATTACAATAGTACGTATATAGATAACAGGTCAGTTTTCCCCCAAATGCGCCGTGTTCATCTAAAACTATAGTGACGCAGCTGTCCCTAGTGGCTATGAGTCGCCGCATTCACAGGCCTCAACAATCGTTCTGAGAAAGAAAACACTTTGTTTGACGTTACGTAGTACCCTCGAGCAGGGACCGGACGAGAGCCACAGTATCGTAGACAACTCATCCTCCATTCTGCGCTCGATTACTTAAATAACATCAACTTCAGTCCTATAATAAAGCAACTATTAAAAAAAATTCCCGACCATAATAAATGTGGTCTTTCCACGAAAGTAGACAAAGTCCAGTTTGATTTAGTTTTATGAGCAAATCTGTATATTTTTCACGTTTGACTGAGAAACTTGTCACGTCTGCGAAGACATTTAGGTGGAAACTCGAAAAAGAACATAGAGCAAACCGATTTCTCCACTCGCGAATACAGATGTCAGTGATGTAGCAGATTCCAAACCACCCCCTATAATTTACAAAGTCAAATAAGGTCTTTCTCATATCTTGAGAACTGGCCAATGTGCCTACCACCTGCTAGATGCACAGACCACAATCTATCTTCTCTCAACTAAATAGTCAAATGCGAAGAAGCAGTCAATGGAACAATTACATGGTAGGGAATAATGGCCCAGCACAAACACACGTCCATATTGAATCTTGTCAAATGTCAACTTGATCACAAAACCTGTCCAACACATACTAAATATTAGTCTAAAGGTCAACTACATTTCCGCACTGCAACAGCCCTCTCCATTTTAACAGTCCCTGCCGTTAGCAGGAAATATGAATCATCCCCACCACAAGTCACGCCTAGTCAGACTCATCCTACGATATCGGCCACATATATATTTGAACGCTATACTTACAATTAAATCTTACGATAGTGGTTTCAGTTGATTGACATTCAACAATGAGTGAGGTATCGGAAATACACCCGGCTGACGGCTGTAGCTCTGAAAATAGATATATCTGTACCATTCTTATGACTTAACATATGCCTGCCTTCATCATCACAGTATTTTATGTCAAATCCATACCTTCCTTACGACTGGACATAGTCTTTTTTTTCCCATCTCTGAATACAAACTCATACTTCATAAGCCGCATGCTCAAGGCAAACCTACGAGATGTTAAAAAACACAACCATAACAAGCGGCATTGGTTCTACAGGTGCATACAAGTATGCATGTTAAAAGCTATACCCGCTTTACAGATGGAGGTATGGCATTACCTCTGAATGAGGTGGTTTTTATCCAAACAAATACCATAACACTGAACATAGTTGGTGATCTCTGGAGTATATAGTATCAGACCAGCAGTCTGGTTACACGTCGCCGACAGTGCAAGCTCGTAAAGAAAAAATGGTTCAAATGGCTCTGAGCACTATGGGACTTAACGGCTGAGGTCATCAGTCTCCTAGAACTTAGAACTACTTAAACCTAATCAACCTAAGGACATCACACACATCCATGCCCGAGGCAAGATTCGAACCTGCGTCCGTAGCGGTCGCGCGCTTCCAGACTGTAGCGCTTAGAACCGCTCGGCCACTCCGGCCGGCCCTCGTAAAGAAATTACCGAATTTATAATGTGATTCAGCTAAGGAGTGTGGTATGAAACTGGTGTGTTCAACCCCCTCAAGCCACCGCCGCTAGATATTTCTCCAGTATTTGTAACGCACTCTGTCTCGATGCCATGTCAGAGGTTCGGTGATATATCGGCTAAGGCGACAGTTGATTGAGAAGGATAACAACAGTGGATGATGTACTGATTGAGTTCGTAAGAAATGTACACTAGTTTTTCATATCTCTAGTGCTACACTATCCACGAGAAATGCTGTCTGGGATTTGGAATCAAGCCCTCCCATTAAAGCACATACCTGCTTAGGATCCAATGGAGAAGTCATTTACAGGCTCTAGTGAATCATATTTCTGGCACTCTCATACGAGTCATCATTCTCGAACCTATCTGCTACAGTAAAATTACAACCTCTTACAACTACCACCTTCTGCAACCCTGCGACCCTGCAACCCTGCGACCCTGCAACCCTGCTACAGGACTATTTTTTCACAAATGGATGGCAACGGGAACTGAGAGGAGGACAGCCGGCCGGAGTGGCCGAGCGGTTCTAGGCGCTTCAATCTGGAACCGCGCGACCGCTACGGTCGCAGGTTCGAATCCTGCCTCGGGCATGGATGCGTGTGATGTCCTTAGGTTAGTTAGGTTTAAGTAGTTCTAAGTTCTAGGGGACTGACGACCTCAGATGTTAATTCCCATAGTGCTCAGAGCCATTTGAACCATTTTTTGAGAGAAGGACAACGATTTTAGCTACTGCTCTGTTGTGCATTCCCAAACTATATACAAGTACTACAGATCCGCGTTCATGCATATCTATCTTCCCAACATGCTATCTTCGTTATTCTGTACCATCTAAGAGAGAAAAATTACGATCTACAAAAGCTCCACTAACTTCATCCGACAGAGAACTCGTTAAGATTTTTACCACATCTCCTCCTCCCATGTATCGAAAACCAGTACCGCATGCATGCAGGCATAGAGCACATGTGACAGTTCTATTAAATATACCGGTATTGATCAACTGCACAAACCATTTTAAAGTTTCATCACCTGTATTGGAGGAGTATGAACGTATCCCGCTAACTATACTGTAGGTCGCAATACTTGTTCGCTGTGGCCCTTTCTCGTTGTTTGAAATATTGTTTTTTTTTCTGCACTAACATGCTTTGTACACTGCCAAACAGTTTGCTTTTCCGCCACAACTTTGAGGCTTGTGTCAGGTTCTAAACTGACATTAACATACTCTGATCCACGGCCTCTCGCTGATGCCTCTGGGTTCTGTTTCGACTGATTACACATATTGCAGTCATGTACGTGATCACTGTTTCGGTGGTAGCCATCCCCAGAAATGGACAGATGACTGTGCAATATGTCCTTTCATTGTTAATTCTTGAACACATACATCACCACAGTAAATCAGACAGCACTCTACATATTTCTAACACCTCGAGCATAGTGCTTAATTTACGATATCTATGCTGATGGGAGTCACAGAGCATTTTGGCAGTCTTAGGGTAAAATTAGAGACTGAAAAACCCCCCTCACACTGTGACTGACCAATCTGCCCTGCAGCACCATTACCGATGTAATCTGCAACCGACCAGAAGTAGACCGCTACATTCCACGTCTCATTAATGAATGGAGCTTGCCAAGTCCTAGCC
The DNA here is from genome assembly GCF_023898315.1 of Schistocerca nitens. Taxonomy (NCBI): domain Eukaryota; kingdom Metazoa; phylum Arthropoda; class Insecta; order Orthoptera; family Acrididae; genus Schistocerca; species Schistocerca nitens. Next base: position 1,119,362,244 of record NC_064615.1, read on the forward strand.
TATTCAAGTGAACAATATTTCTCAAGGTGCGCCGATTTCGAGGAGGTTAGCACTCCTTATCGACGTATAGTAACAGATTTGAAAGTGCTGTGATGTAATAGCAGACGGTTAAGAAGAACAAGAAACGGGTGATTTTTATATGTGTTGGAGACCCAGACGGATGGAGATGGAAGCATTTTTACATAATTCAACCAAGCTATGAATTTTAAAGTATTATTCCAGAGTCTAGGATCAGTACCTGGAAGGTATTGGTAAGAGAGAACATAAACACACGCACTCCTAAGACTACAAC